>NC_142029.1:4145625-4457500 GCF_982192425.1 Myodes glareolus
TGGGACTCAAATCAATGTTCTTAACCACTGAGCCATCTCTCCAAGCCCAGGTCACTTCTTTAAGTTAGTGTGTGGCACTGGGTTATGAACTTGTGTACGGTAAATCAACTAGCTATCTTTGATTTCAAGGCTGGATTAATGGCATGTTTATATTTGTCATTAATATATAATAACATTCAAAGGACATATATAAGCTCTGAAACATACATTTGCAACTGAGAGTTATTAGAATGTGACAGTCACCATTTTAATTAGTCCTATTTAATTCACATTATGCTAAGAAAGTCTGAAGTCTTCCAAAGGGCTTAGAATAAAGGGTTCCCAAGCATTCAGTAGCTACAGGTAGAAGGGATTCTGATAGCGTCTCTAATCAAACTGCAGTGAAATCATTAATGGCTGCATATCGTGAATTGATTTAAAAGGGGGGGTAACACATGAGTGTGGGGTGTTTCACTGCGACACCTAATCCACCCGTGCTGTTCCGAGCATCCCTGCTGACGAGAGTCACACTGAACCACGTGGAACTATTTATTAAAGACAGCACTTAATTGGTGTCCCTTCCCTCAAGGGGAAAAGGCCCTGTCCAGTTCTAGAAACCCTAATACTCCACAAGTGAGACACTATCCTGCATTGTGGGCCTCGGTTTCCCCAACCCCACACAGGAACGAAAAGGGGCTGTCCTCCTGGCTCAGCAGGTGAAGGCACCTGTCCTCAAACCTAACAGCTTAGTTCAACCCCAGAACCAACTCCTGAAACTGGTGTCCAGGGTCAAGTTAAATTAAAGGAGAGGATAAATAAGTGTGCATACAGGAGGAGATTAGAGAGTCCCATTTCACAGGTCTAGGGAGATAATAAGTAAGGTGCTTGCTCCATATATGTGAAGACCTGAGTTCAGATCCTCCGCACCTACATAAAAAGCTGGACATGACCTTGCATGCCTGTAACCTCAGCTCTGGGGACTGGAGCTAGGGACCCTGGAACTCACTGGCCAGACGATATAGCCAAAAGGTCATCCCCAGGTTCAGTGAGAGACCCTGCCTCAAAAACTAAGATAGGTCTGGCAAGATGGCCCTGTGAGTGAGGGTGCTTGTCACCAAGACTGAGGACTTCAGATTTGTCCCTAGGACACACACAGGGGAAGGAGAAAACCAGTACATACAAGCTGTCCTCCGAGCCCACATGTGTGCACAGAGAGGATAGGGGGATCACATGGATGGTAAATGTTCCTGACCTGTATGATCAGAAACTATTTGAAAAATGCCAGTGCGGGGTACTAAGGATCAACTCTCTCCTCATAGAGGAACATCTGGCTTTGCTGGTCTTGAGTCAACTACAGAGCGCTTCCCTGGAAACAGACACAAGGTTGAAAGACTGGAGCATCAAAGATGGAGAAAGACCCAAGATGAAAGACCAAGACTTTGAAAGCGAATAAACATTTGCTGACAAATTTTCCTCTGTTAAGCCTTCAGTCCTGACATCGCCCCTGCTTTACAGTTAACAATATGAGTTCAAAGGCGGGGAAAATTGGCTTGCCAGGCTTCTTGGACTGGATCCCCAGTGTCTCACACACTGAAACAGAGAGAGCCGGGAGGGTAAATTCCACCAAAGCTGTTGCCCTAAGACCTGTGGGCAAATATTTGACTTTAACATTTTATTTTTCGCGTCCCATGAGACAGCCTGACTCGTAATTACAAATATCAAACTTGTCCTGTTTGGGATTCCAAGGGTTAACCCAATAGTCCCCAACACTAGAATGTCACCAACTGAATACTGATGCTTCTGAGAGCCCTTTCCGTGAAATGGTCTCATTTAATCGAATCTCAAGCAACTAAGGCTGTATCTGATACTCTTCACTTGCCTAGTCCTGTGCAGAGAAGCCAGAACCCACTGCCTTTTGTCTCTGTGGCCTCAGGGTTGACGTGGCAGCCACAGCCAAGGACATGTCACTGGACTGGCAATTCCCTTTGTGCAGAAATCTAGTTAGAAACACCCAGGAACTTCCCAGTCTGTCAATAATCCCCAACCCTAGAAACAACACAGCGAAGCCAGAAATTGACAAGTAACCAATTATGAAAATCAGGTAAACAGCTGTACTCAGTAAATCGGGCAAATCTTTGGGGGGAAAGAGTCAGAAGTGGTGACCCCACGTATCATGGGATTTAAAATTTTTTCTCAAAATGTATGAGTATGTGCATATATGCGTGCATGTACATGTATGTATACATGTGTGTATGTGTGAATGTGTGTATACATGTGTGTTGCATGTATGTGTATGTATGTATTGTGTGGGTATGAGCCTGAGGTCATCCTTGCTCCTCAGCATAACACCCATCTTCTTCTGTTTTATAAGCAGGGTCTCTCACCAACTAGCACTCATCAAGTAGACTAGCTGGCCTGTGAGCCTCAGGAGCACGCCTGTCTCCGCCTCCCCAGAGCCACGATTCCCAGCATACAACACGACTGCTGGATTTTGTACATGAGATCTTCTGCTCTTTGCTCACTGTTGAGCGACACTGTTCCTGCAGAGAAAGGCACAAATGTCTACTCGTTCCACATAGACTGTGGTGGTTTGAATGAGAATGCCCCTCGCAGGCTCAGTCTGGTATTAATGAGAACTTAGTTCCCAGGTGGTGAACCAAGCAGATGTTTGTTTTCTACAGTTCTAGGGGCTGAGGAGTCTAAAAGGCGTTGCTGCCGGCCTCGTGAAGGCCTTTCTGCTTTGCCACACACGGTGGAGCGCATCCATTCGGCAGTCTTGCACACTCAGTGGAGCGTGTCATTAGGTAGTCTTACTCTGTTCCCACCGCACATACCCTGAAGGGTTAGGTGTGGCCTCATTGGAGGAGGTGTGCCACTAGGGGTGGGCTTTTTTTTTTTCCAAAAGAACAACACCTTTCCCAGTTAGCTCTCCCTGCCTCATGTTTGTGTCTCAAGATGTAAGCTCTCAGCCACTGCTCCGGCGCCATGCCAGCCTGCCTGCTGCCATGCTCCCACCGTGATGGTGATAGACTCACCCTCTGGAATGGTAAGCCCCAAATAAACTCCCACTTCTCTAGGTTCCCTTGGTCATGGTGGGTGTCTTAGTTAGGGGTCCTATTGCTGTGGCAAAGCAGAATGACCCAGGAGCATGTTGGGGAGGAAAGGGTTTACTTGATTTACACTTCAGATAGTAAATGTTCATCATTGGAGGAAGTCAGGACAGGAACTCAAGCAGCGCTAGAACCTGGAGGCCGGCGCTGATGCAGAGGCCATGGAGGGGAGTTGCCTATTGGCTTGCTCCCCTTGACTTGCTCGACTGCTTTCTTATAGAACCCGGGACCACCAGCCCAGGGATGGCATTAACCGCCATGGTCTGGGCCTCCCCCATTGATCACTAATTGAGATCTCATGGAGGCATTTCCTCAGCTGAGGCTCCTTCCTCTCTGACGACTCTAGCTTGTGTCAAGTTGACACGCAACCAGCCAGGATGGTGGGTTGCTGTTGTTTGTTTGTTTTGTTTTGTTTTTCGAGACTGGGTTTCTCTGTGTAGCCTTGGCTATCACGGAACTCACTCTGTAGATCAGACTGGCCTTGAACTCATAGGGATTCCCCCTCCCTCTGCCTCCAGAGTGCTGGAATTGAAGACTTTTGCCTCCACTGCGCACGGGTCATGGTGTGCACGGGTCATGGTGTTTTATCACAGCAATAGAAAGGCAACCAAGACCAGGGCCCACAACAGACCAAAGCCATGAACACACCACAGTCCATGTGGTAAGCAATGGCTCACTGGGGTTACACCCAGGAGTACAGGTGGGAGGGGGTCACTTAGCAACCACTTAATATCACTGAACCCCAGCGTGGGTGGTGACCCGTGAGAGCTGAAAGCCAGGAGCTCACTGCCTGATGAGTTAGATTGGAGAGCCTCAGCCAGGTAGCTCTTCCGTCCAGAGCTTGGGCTTCCATATCATTGGGGAGGGGTCTAGTGAAATTCTTTTTATCTTCCTTGAACTTGGGAACTTGTTTACTTAATTCTCAGAGGGCCCCAGCCTCCCTCCTGAGAGGAGCTTTTCAGTTCTGAGGCATTTGCTACACAACAAGCCCCTGTTCTTATAAATTATCCCAGCTCGGATATTTTGTTACAGACACAGAAAACTGACTAGAATACTGAGGCGTCTTCCTGGCCTCCCTCAGTGCTGGTACTCAAGGCTGACTGAGGCAGGTGAGGGAGACTGGACAGCTCTGGCATTCAGGCCCCACGGCCCCATTCATTCGTCCCATGCTGTGTGCACATCCTCAGCCCACTTCCCAGCCTCGGTGCTGATACAGCATTCTTCTTCTGCTTCCTGTAATTGCTCACAATTCCAAATTTTCTGCCAGGACCGAGTGGATCTCAGCCACTGTTTCTGCAACTCTAGCGGTTTTCACTTGCAGAAAGTCAACTAGGGACAGAGCCCAGAGAGCCCTTCTCACCCGCCACAGTGCTCTGCAGGCAGCGGCCGTGACTACAGGGAGCAGGGAGGCCAGCAGGAATCCCACGTTCTCAATGCACAACGCAGGCCTTCCTTGGTCCCCTTCTCCTAGGCTCCTCCCACTCTGAGGAGGAAGCTTGGAGGTTTGCATTCGGCTCTAACTGTAACCCCAGCCCTTGGCCTCCATCTTTGGAGGCCCCTCCCCTGAGCCCCTTGAACCCTCCCCAAGAAGGGTCACGGTAGCCCGCCAAACTTTGACTCCTCACCAGAAAAGGTCAAGACCCCTCCCACAGGCTATTTAAAGGTTCCCCAGAAAATAAACATGTGGTTTTTCCCTCTTCCTCTTCCGTGGTGGCATTGGTGGCTTCCGGTTCCCTTCGGGGCCACCCAGGAGCGCAGATGTCTAAACCTGGATACCTTTTAATCTGGTCTGATTTGGCTTGATTGGGATTATTTTGCGTTGGCGGAGAGGCTCGGTTAGGAAATATTCCTAACACTAACGTCCTGCGGTGCCCTTGCTAAAACTCCTTTCTGAAGGATGAGCTTCTCACTGAACATCGAACAAAGTTAGCCAGCTCAGCTGGGTTTGACCTGCGCCAAGCCGCTCTTCCTTAATACCTAGTAACCCTGAGAAAAGCCACTCAGTCTCTGTCCTGTCTTTCTCTATGACAAGATGCCTGACCAGAGCACCGCGAAGGGTTCATGGCTTGAGGGTGCCATTCAACATGGCAGAGAAAGCGTTGCCTCAGGAGCATGAGGCAACTGTTCCCATTCCTGTAGGCAGGGTGCAGAGACATGGATGATGGTCCTCAGCTGGCTTCTTCCTTTCTATTCAGGCTAGGTCCCGTCTGTGGATTGGTACCACCCACATTCAGGTTTGACCACAGAAAGTCATTGAAACGGGCTTGTTTATCTGAGAGATATGCCAACATTTTGAGAGATCTAAGTCACATCTGTTGTCCCAGCTTCTTAGAGGCCTCAGGTGACAAGGCAACCATTTGTAACCACACATTTAAGAGTAGCTTGGACTAAGGCAAAGGTGCAGACAGAATTGCCATGAAGTTGAGGCCAGTCTGGGCTATGGGGCCGGAGTCTGTTCAGTAAAGTACTTGTTGTTCAAGAATGAGGACCTGAGTTCAATTCCCAGCACCGAACAAACAGCTAGGTGTGGTGGGGTGTGCTTATAATCCCTGCACAGGAGCTGTAGAGACAGGACCAGCCCTGGGGTGCTCGGACCAGCCAGTGTAGTCTAATCCATGAGCCGCAAGTCCCTGTGAAGGGTCTTGTCTCAGTAAGGAAGTAGATGACAATGGCAATATAACCCAACCCTAAAGATGCCAATAAGACACTCCAGACTCTAGAGAGCTGAAGACCTGACTCAGGGTAGAATCCTTCCATGTCATGTATGAATCCCACAGCACTACATACATGAAGCAGGGTGTGGTGGCACAGGGCTTAGAAGATAGAGGAAGGAGGATCAGTTCAAGGTATCCTCCTCCACTATGTCATAAATGTGAGGCCAGCCTAAGCTACATGAAACCTGTTTCAAAAAAAGAAAACTTAAAATTTTTATAGGCTGCTCTGTGTTCTTTTTTCCCCTTTTTAGTTAATGTAGAAAGTTAGATAATTTAAACTTGAGTTTCATGAACTCGTGCATAAATTATCATCATCCCTTGGGAACTAAAAATAGATATTACACAGACATGTACATACATGCATGTATATTTCAGTAGAGAATTCTAATAGAAAATGCTAAGTTTGTTTTGTTTGTGTTTTGTGGTGCTGGGAAATTTAACCTTGGGCTCCCGTGTGTGCTGGGACAGGCGTCCTACCACTGAGCTGTATTCCCAGCCCTTTTTCCTTTGTTTGTGCTTTAACACGGTTCATGTAGTCCAGGCTTGCTTTGAATTCCTTGTGTGATCAAGGGCAGCCTTGAACTCCTGATCCTCCTGCCTCAGTCTCTGAGCGCTGGGTTCACAGGCCTGGGCCACCACACCAGGCTGGAAGTGGGGACTTCTTGCCCTGGAAGGAAGCTCTGAGCCGACTCTCTTGCGAGAACTGTGCTCAGGCAAAGCAAACAAGCATAGCCCAGCAGGTGAGATCAGCCTGGGCCTCAAGGAACAGACAACGTGGGATCCTGGTTTCCTCTCCGAGCTCAGTCTAACCAGGGAGGACGTGACGAGAATCCTCCATCTACCTGATCAAGCACTCTGCACCCATCTGCCCAAAACTCTGGAGGCCCAAGGCAGAACCGCTATTTCAGACAAAACACAGTAAAAGTTATCCTCTGACCCCCCACACCTCCACACATGAGCTGTTGCCTCCAAGCACATACATCCATGCATGCATGCACATATATATGCAGTGTGTATGCATGGGAGTTTTTTATGGGGAAGAATAAAAGTAGTGGAGACAGAGAGGCTCTTTCTTCCTAAAATGTAACTACAGAAGGGAGGAAGGTCTGTAGCCCCTGTGTGCCGTGACCCCTGCGTGCCGTGGCCCCTGTGGCATCCTCTCCCTTTCACTCTCCAAGCAAGAGGGGTCACTCTTTTTGCCTAATACCTCACCACCTCATGCATCTTCTCTCCTGTCTTCGTGTGCATCAAGACCTCCTGGAGTTGGAGCCAGGCTCACAAAAGAGCTCAAAGCTGCATTTGCTTGCAAAACACCTCCAGCTACATCCAAAGAGACATGGGCTTTGGCAAGAAAGACCGGAGTGCCGAGTTACCATAAGGCAATCCATCCACAGGCTCTGTGAGTGGATGAACCGCTCTGTAGGCCTCTTCTGATGACCTCAGGTTCTAGGGCTCATGCAGAAGCTGGAAAAATGCTGAGACCACGGAGTGAGGACTCCGAAGCTGTGCCAAGTGAACTCTAAGTAGATTTCAAAGGGACTGGGATTGGGAATCACCGGGCGATCCCCTACCCTTGGCCTGTCTCTGCCATCTGAGCAGAAGGGCCCTCGACCTGTCTCTACCCTAGAAGTAGAATGGTTCCTGGCCTGTCCTGGCTTCAATAATCTTTTATGACCACTAGGTAATGATGGAGGAGGGTCATCTGTCTATTGTTACTTTCATTGGTTAATAAAGAGACTGCCTTGGCCTTTTTGATAGGCCAGCCCTTAGGTGGGTGGAGTAGACAGAACAGAATTGTGGGAGAAAGAAAGCAGAGGCAGGCAGACGCCATAGCTCTCTCTCCTCTCCAAGATGGATGCTGGTTAGACTCGTCCCGGTAAGCCACAGCCAAGTGGCAATACGCATTAATAGAAATGAGTTGAATCAATATGTAAGAGCTAGCCAATAAGAGGTTATAACTAATGGGCCAGGCAGTATTTAAATGAATACAGTTTCTGTGTAGTTATTTTGGGTAAAGCTAGCCAGGAGGCCGGGAGCCGGGCGGGACGAAAAGCAGCCCGTAGCTCCATCTACAATCTCCATTCCTTTTACTACAGAGTGGCACCAAACGTGGGGCGCCAGATGAAGATGTAAGTCACAAACAATCCCACACCAGTTTGGAATTATGATTAATAGAATGGTTATTTATTCGAAGGGGAAAAAACTTACAGATTACCATCCCAGACAACAGCACCTCTGCGCGATCAGGAAAGGCGTCTAGGAGCCGGAAGCGGAGCCAGAAGCCAGAGAGAGTGTGGAGGACAGCCGCTGCTTTTTTAAAGAGAGAAAGACCACGCCCCAATGGGCTGGTATCTCAGCAGCTATTGGCTGAAGGAGTGGAAGGAGCTCCCGCAGCAAGGTAATATTTTCAAGATGGTTGCCCTTTGTGGGGAGGAGAGAACAGGTTTGGAATTTTTTTTTAATTTTAGGATTTTCCAATCTCCTTGAAAATGTCTGAGGGCTCCGATGTGATCATCTCTGCCATTGTCATTGTTTGAGAGTAGACTGGCAGGGGCAGGAGGAGGCAGGGGAAGCACCTGGTTCAAAGGACCTAACTACTGAAGACGTAACTGGAGGTCCCATCTTGACAGACAGCGCAATCTTCCCAACATTCATCTATTGCATGATGGAGTACATGTGACCTCAGCTCAGCTTCAGAAAGGGTGTCTTGAGAGGGTATATATATATATATATATATATATATATATATATATATTACTCAGTGTTTCTAGGACTTGTATAATACGTACCTCTATCCAATCAAAGAAACGTGGCCTTCCAAGTAAACATCTTCAACTGGTGGTGGAGAGGGATGGGGTGGGGGTGGGGGCAACTGACCTTTAATGCGAAGCTGCAACCAGCGCCCTCTCTAATGGCTTTTTATTCAGGTGTCAAGGTCTTTAGGAAATAGGCTTGAAATCCAGAAAGGCTGTGTGGGAGAAGGGTGGGGAGTGGGCGGTGCTAAATGGTCCTAAGATTGAACCAGCTCCTAATGACTTATACCCATAGATCAGCACATCTCTCAAGCCTCTTCAGAGAAGCTTCTTTGACAGTAGATGGTGATTAATACAGAGACCCACATGGGGCAAGATATTGTTGATGGCAAGGCTCTAATACTGTACACCAGTATTTATGTCACGGAACACAGAGAAGCTGAGCTGGTACCCGCCAGTAGGAGCTTCATCCCTACTGCATAACATCCACAGTGCTGGAAGATACGCTGCCCACTACCAGAGGAGAAAGACAGGCATCACGGTCACCCAGCTACAAGTGACCAGCCTGTAAGTGACCACCTAGTACAACGGTGGCACAAACATCATGGGTGTAACCGACTGCTTTGTAAAATTGGATGTAAGGCCCACTCCAAGAGAAGGAACTCATACCTGATACTCATTAAGTGGCCAGGAACCTGAGAGTAGGTTTGCCCCATCCCCGTGACCTACTATTATCTGCTAAAGGAACACAGCGATAAATGACTTCTTTTCACACTATTACACCATAGATCAGAGCACTGCCCAACCCACGTCAGAGATGTTTCTTCTCAAAGTAGATGGAAACTGAGAGAGAGAGAGAGAGAGAGAGAGAGAGAGAGAGAGACACTTTGGAGAACTTGGTCCTAAATGGAATGTCTTCTTAAGGCCCTGTGGAGCTGTGTGGAGGAGAAAGTGGAAAGATCATCAGAGCCAGAGGTGATGACCGCCTACAAGAAAGCAGTGGCTTCCAGACACAGCAGGACTGATGCAGATATGAACTCACAGGGGCTGTGGCAGCACCAGACACAGCAGGACTGATGCAGATATAAACTCACAGGGGCTGTGGCAGCACCAGACACAGCAGGACTGATGCAGATATGAACTCACAGGGGCTGTGGCAGCACCAGATACACCAGACACAGCAGGACTGATGCAGATATAAACTCACAGGGGCTGTGGCAGCACCAGACACAGCAGGACTGATGCAGATATAAACTCACAGGGGCTGTGGCAGCACCAGACACAGCAGGACTGATGCAGATATAAACTCACAGGGGCTGTGGCAGCACCAGACACAGCAGGATCGATGCAGATATGAACTCACAGGGGCTGTGGCAGCACCAGACACAGCAGGACTGATGCAGATATGAACTCACAGGGGCTGTGGCAGCACCAGATACACCAGACACAGCAGGATGGATGCAGATATGAACTCACAGGGGCTGTGGCAGCACCAGACACAGCAGGATGGATGCAGATATGAACTCACAGGGGCTGTGGCAGCACCAGATACACCAGACACAGCAGGATGGATGCAGATATAAACTCACAGGGGCTGTGGCAGCACCAGACACAGCAGGATGGATGCAGATATGAACTCACAGGGGCTGTGGCAGCACCAGATACACCAGACACAGCAGGACTGATGCAGATATAAACTCACAGGGACTGTGGCAGCACCAGACACAGCAGGACTGATGCAGATATGAACTCACAGGGGCTGTGGCAGCAAGCCTAAGACTTGCGCAGGTTCAAGACAGATGGGTCCAGTCCCAAGAAGGGAAAGTGGACATGGAGTCCCACTCCTAACCAGAAAGCTCTCTGCATTAACATCTGCTGTAACAGGGAAAATCGGTTTCCTCCAGTGGAGTGTCACTGGGTCTGCACACCACACTGCAGGGCAGGCCCTACCAGGAGTAGTCAGTTGGCCAACACAGAACACACTCATCGGGGGTTTGTGGACGTTTTGTTTTGGTTGGTCTTTTGGTTTGTTTTAATTTTTGTTTTGTGTGCCAGGTTTTTTTTAAATTTTGTTTTTGTGGGTTTTTTTTAAGAAAGAGAGAAAAACACAGTTGGATAGGTAGGGAGGTGGGGAGAATCTGCAGGAGTTGGGGAAGGGAAAAGCATAATAAAATATACTGTATGAAAAAATTAAAAAGAATGGAAGGCAGGAGGTGATGACATATGCCTTTAATCCCAGCACTCAGGAGGCAGAGACAGGTGGGTCTCTATGAGTCCAAGGCCAGCCTGATCTACGGAGTAAATTCCAGAACAGCCAGGGCTACACAGAGAAACCCTAACTCAAAAGAAGAAGAGGAGGAGGAAGGAGGAGGGGGAGGAGGGGGAGGAGGAGAAAGAGGGGGAGGAGGAGAAGAAGAAGAAGGAGAAGGAGAAGGAGAAGGAGAAGGAGAAGGAGAAGAAGAAGAAGAAGAAGAAGAAGAAGAAGAAGAAGAAGAAGAAGAAGAAGAAGAAGAAGAAGAAGAAGAAAAAGAAGAGAAGAAGGAGGAGGAGGAGGAAGAAGAAGAAGAAGAAGAAGAAGAAGAAGAAGAAGAAGAAGAAGAAGAAGAAGAAGAAGAAGAAGAAGAAAAAGAAAAGAGAAGAAGAAGAGAAGAAGGAGGAGGAGGGAGG
Source organism: Myodes glareolus (assembly GCF_982192425.1). Taxonomy (NCBI): domain Eukaryota; kingdom Metazoa; phylum Chordata; class Mammalia; order Rodentia; family Cricetidae; genus Myodes; species Myodes glareolus. The sequence goes on from NC_142029.1 coordinate 4,156,849, forward strand.
AGGAGGAAGAAGAAGAAGGAGGAGGAAGAGGAGAAAGAAGAGGAAGAAGAAGTGAGACAGCAAGGTCGGCCCCCGTCCCAACCACTCCGAGCAGTTCTCTCAGGGGGGCTGTTTCCACAAGCCACTGCTGAGGTCCATCTTTTCACTCATGCCCCACCCCAGGAACTTCTGGGTTTATTTTAATTGCTTTGGCAGGTTGTTTAAAACGTAGATCCCTACCTGTATCTTGTTTTCCTAAAATGGTATTTAATAGATTTCCCTCACGCATTTATTTTTTATGACATACAGAGAGAGAAAAAAAGAAAATTTTTGTCTCAGAAAAATATTTACTGTATAATTCTAGATGTGTTCTTTCCCAGAAACCCTTAGGTTTGATACGCAATTACATGGTTCTCATTTTTAAAAGATGGCTTTATTTCTACTAGGTGTTAAAGATAACACACATCTGCCACCTGCACCACGCCCGTCATTAGAAATGGCTAGGCATTGCCCTGAATATGGACCAGAATCTACCTTTTTAACAGAATTCCACAACCACTAGGTCTCCCTGGGCTTACTTTCCTCCTTATGCAGCTTGGAGGTTATTCAGTATCAACCAAGTCTTCATTTTCTTCTTCAAACACCAAATATTTTACATTGGTGTGATTGCTAGTAATTTCACCAGGTTTATTCATGAACCTCCAGGCAAAAATCTTTATTCAAGTCTGAAGACAGCACAGAATACATTCATTGGTGACAAATAACATTTAATGGTAAATCAAAGATACTGCATTTAATTTCTAATTACCTGGTATGTTTGTCATTGCCTTGGGTTTCTTTTTCTCTGTGTCCAGGAAAAGCCACACAGGCTCAAGTTCCGGCAAGCATGCATGCCAATTAATCCCTGATACAGGCACCTGCAAAGTGTCTAACCACAAGAAGGATGTCACCTCACTCCCAAAGGAACATGCATGCAGCAGTTAACAATAGCCAAGGTGAAACTTTCAACCTGTAAGTTGTTATAGTATCACCCAAATGTGTATCCTTTCTTAAAGACAAAGAACCCGGAACAACCTGGTTTTCCTTCTACCTGTGTGGTGAAGACACAGCGGCCATTTTACATTCCTGTTATGTGGCTACTGTTGCTGATTGTATCATTTGCCTTCTTTCTCTCCTGCTGCCTTCCATAGAAGACTTCAAAATTTGGGACTAGAGAGACGGCTCAGTGGTTAAGAGCAATGGTTGCCCTTCCAGGGTTCGTGAGTGTGATTCCCAGCACCCACATGGTGGCTCACAACTATCTGTAATTCTGCTTGTAGGGCATCTGACGCTTTCTTCTGGCATCCATGGGCAGTGCACACAAGTGATGCAGACATCTATGTAGGCAATCTCTCATACGCATAAATCTTTAAAAACAAATTGAAAAGAATTGCATCATGACTAAATAAGACAACATGTTCTATAATGAAATAATAACTGGGTGTACCACAATAAATCTCTGACACAAGTCAGTGGAGGGGGGAGATGGGGTCAGTGCTCTCTCTGCTGAGGAGTTCTGTAGCTGGGCTGAGCATGGGAAATACTCAGTTTATTCCACAGAAGCATTCTTGGTTTTAATTAAACACTACATGATGTCCTAGGGGGGAAGAGAGCAGTTGGTTCCAGCAAGAAAAGTACCTTTAAAACCCCGTGCACAGCTGGGCCGTGGTGGCACACGCCTTTAATCCCAGCACTTGGGAGGCAGAGGCAGGCGGATCTCTGTGAGTTCAGGGCCAGCCTGGTCTACAAGAGCTAGTTCCAGGACAGACTTCAAAGCTACAGAGAAACCCTGTCTCGGAAAACATACATACATACATACATACCGAGCCCGTGCACAGTGTTCTCTATTTAGAGCCCTCCCTTTGGGTGCACATCACACTTCACTGATCCTGTTGTCCCAAGGGAGACGCCCTCAGCTGCAGGAAGCCTCATCCTCCACTCCAGGTGTCCGCGTGTGGCCACCATCCTCAGTCACCATCGCCCATCTTAGGACCTCCAAGTCACACGACGCCATGGCTGGTTGTGCCTCCTGGAAGTAAGGTATTAAGTCCCTCTGCGCTGTAATAACGGACTGGGGTCTTAGGCACCGTGGGCATCTATCCCAGACTGTACAAGGAAATTCTAACGCCGTTTATAAAACTCTCCCTGGTTTCTAGCGGGAGACACTCAGGAAGGGCGAGGAGAGACCCTGCTCCTACAGAACATCTCCAGGCTGGCTGCAGAATCTCAGTTCTCTCCATCACACCCATGTTCCCTCCCAGCAAACAAGCCACATCTCATAGCCACCTCTGGGATCAAGTTGGTCCTAAGAAGCCTGCCACCTTCTGACGACATTGCGTTATAACAGTTGATGACTAAAAACGCTCCAGAGTACACCACTCCTCGTGGGCCCATGACTCCGCAGACTTTCCAGTGGGTGGTTTGAGGACCATGTGTGCTTTGGGGGAAACCTCCATTGTGCTCACTTTTCCCACATCATAGACTTTCCATTCTCTGGTACCCTAACCAACCTTGCCTTCTTCCGGCATCTAGGATCACAGGTTGATTCTGATTCTCTCCCTGCCCTGAGATAAGGACTCAGCTGTTCCTCATGGAGAGAATCACTTTAGAATCCAGAGGCTTAGGGTCCACAAACATCTTTGGCCCATATTCCAAATAGAATTGTGCAAAAATACACAATAGTGCCAAGTATTATAGGGACAGAGTAGATAAAATCTCTAAAAACACATCCACGGGTCTGAGTTAGAAGTGTGTACCTGACATCCCAGCGCTCAGGAGGCTGAGGCAGGAAGGGTCATGAATTCAAGGCCAGCCTAGACTATTTATCATATCCTGGCTCAAAAGGAAAAATAAAGGCTCCTGGATCCTGCTGGGCATTCCACTCTATCTGTTTCAATCCCTTTGCCTCAACTTTGGTAAAGAAGTTTATTAATCTAATTTTTCAACTTCTGAGCAACTTTTTTTCTCATTTTCTCAATTGTTAAGGACCACAAAAAGCTGTCTGTCATCCTTCCAAAGCACAGTGCACATTTCGGTGTTGCCCACCGCCCCACCCACCCACAGCTCAGAACACATCTATGCTCAGCCTGAAACCGGCTCCACCACACCCGGGTTCTACCAATCCTTAGGTCTCTGTCACTTTAACACCAACACCAGAAAGGAAAAAAGCCCAGTTTCTTAGGGAATCTCCCCAAAAGCCAAGAGCTCAGGGCTGAAGAGACAGTTCAGGATGTAAAGTACCAGCTGCCAAGCCAAATAACCTGAGCTCCATCCCCAGGACTCACTGGGAAGAAGGAGAAAAGCAGCTCCTGCAAGGTGTCCCCTGACTACCACACGTGTGTGCATGGATGCGCGTGCGTGTGCCCAGACACACTCATATACATGTTCGTGTTCACACTACAACACTCACACACACACACACACACACACACACACACACACAGTGAATAAACGTATTTAATAACTTTAAGAACTCAGAACTTTGAACATGATGGAGGGCTGGTTCCTTGACTAATGACTATGACAATAAAGGAACAGCAGAGGATAATGAACCATAGGTGACCACTGTAGGAGAGCAGAAGGAGGGACTGTTGGCCATGGGGAAGGAAACTGGGGAAGGGGGAGGAGAAAGGAGCAGGAGGGCCGGGGCGAATAAGAACAAAGTATAGGTTACGTGCTGTGTCTCACATACACATGAAATCATCTCATTACTCTGTGTGCTAACTTAAAAAGCTATAAAGAGACAAAAAATAAAGAATAAACAAAAGAATAACAGTAGTAAAATGTAAAATAGAAACAAATATTATTTTTCAAGTTTAAAAAGAAAATCCTGTGTTAAGACAGGAAGATATCTGTGAGTTGGAGGCCAACCTGGTCTATACAGGGAATTCTGGGCCAGTCAGGGCTACATAGTGAGACCCTATCAATAATAAAAACTCTTTAACCTGTGTCGAATTTCTCCACTGAAGCTCAAAAAAATGAATTTATCTTATATATCCCAAGTAGCTTTTTTTTTGGTAGTGACATTATGTATCAAATAATTTATGTGTACAAGTGTTTTGTCTACACGTGTATATACACCCTGTCTGTAAAGTGCCCGTGGAGGCCAGAAGGGGACGTCAGACACCCAGGACCTGGACTTATGCTTGGTTGTGAGCCACCGTGTGGGTGCTGGGAACTGAACCCAGGTCCTCTGGAAGGGCAGCCAGTGCTCTAACCACTGAGCCATCTCTCCAGCCTATGACTTTGCATACAATATTCCACTTTCCTAGCTGTCCACAGGTCAGTAGCCTTACCTATCACCAGCCTGTGCCAGTTCACAGTTAAATGATGATAGTGATCGTGAAGTGTGGGGCACTGGAGAGTCAGCCCTGTCACCCCTTCCCATTCACACTGTGAAAACCATGCCGTGGGAATATTTCCATTATGGGAATTAGCAAACGCTGTGGCCCAGGGCTTCCTACCTCGAGACCCCAACAGCTCCAGGCACATGCCGCAGTTTCTCCCAGAACATCAGATTAATGAGCATCCTGAATAAGCTACCATTTGTCAGCCATTGTGGCTACGGATGCCTACTCAAGAAACTGATGAAGAACAGCTTTGGGGGTTTTATATAATGTCACTAGTATTTACTTGGAAATGTTCCTCAGGATCAATGTTACACAGAAAAACATTACATAACTATCACACTGTGTTTCAGTTTCAATGCCCAAGGCACAAGACGCTCAGCTGACCCCACCAGCTTCAAGCAATCTCCAGGTGGGTTTGATCCATCCCCAGATTTTATTTCTACAGAAAACAGACAAAATTTAGTAGTTTCTGGTTATTCACGTTAACGGGCTAATATCCGGTGCTGGGTATGGGTTAACACACACTCCATGTCTTGGGGGTGGTGTGGAGGGGAGGGTAAAATAGCGAGCCCTGGGGATGGAGTCTCGCTTTGCTAAAATCAAGACAGCTTCCTGAATGTGTTGTGCAAGGCTCACCAGGGGGCTACTGTGTGCTCCTATCCCATTTCCGTTCTTCCCAGCCCAGTTACTCAGGAAGGTGATGGCCGTGGGCAGCTCACCGTTAGAACCTGTTCCTCAGAGGCGTTGTCACCTTAGATGTTCATGTAGCACCGGAGGTTCTGCATGAAGTTGTTACACAGTTAAATTCCTTGCCTTCTCATTGGAGCTTCCACGGGGCCACAGTGCCCTCCTGTTAGGAATCCAGGATCCTTTGGGTACCCTGGGACAGTATTCGGCCTGCTTCTTCTTGCTGGGGCGCAGCATTCTCAGCCATCTCTTCCTTCCTCCTTGCTGTCTTCCTGCCACTCCAGATCCACACCTTGAACACGCCCCCCATCCTTGCACTTGAATCTGAACCTTGCCAGCTCTGGCTGTGAGGATGCAATGGTGGCCTTCGGGGTCTTCAGGCATCTGCCTGTGCTTGGCCATGCCAGCTCCCAGCACAAGGTCATTCTTGATGCTCCTCTAGTCCCTACACCACGTTTCCCTCCACGCTAATACTGTCCGTTTTACATCCCACCACATTCCCCAACATCCTATTGTCCCTTCCTATCTACCTGTTCTGAAAGGAAAATTTGAGAGCTGTGTTCCAATTGACTCCCTTTCCTCCCATGTCAGGAGCCATCACAAGTCAAGGACTCTAGCCCAGACCCAAAACTGATTCAAAACAAATGTTTTTGGTGTTTTAGATTTATATAACCAACAATGGAAGCATCCCAGGCTGCTGACAAATTTCCCATTTACTCTCTCCAAACAAATGTATGTCCAGCTGGTAGTGTTAAATCATTCCTGAGTAACTTTTAGGCGGGGTTATTTATTCAAGCCAGGAATTATTTCTTATACTTTTATATCTGAGAGGATTTGTTTTTAATATCTTTGTATTTTACTGTCATTTTTAAATCCTGTGGCATTATAGAAAAAGTATGAGATCTTATGACTTCTTGTTGAGCAATAACCAATATAAAACTGTGGGCTGTCAATATTTATGCATAGGATGTCGTACTGGACTTACTGCCTGATGCTTGCTTTGTAGAGTCCTTGCCTTGCTTTCTGGATTTACCTGCTTGATATGGTCTATCTGATGGATTGACTTTTAACTGCTGTTTAGGACGTTATTTGCAACATCCCAGAACTGATTCTCTCATTCCCCTGTGGGTAGACGTTTCGGTTAGTTATATTCTATGTTCCTCTCTTAACTACAAACCTTGATCTTTTAAACAAGTTTGTGCATTTCTCTCTTCTCTAAAAGTGTGTAAGTTCTCTCCAGGATGGATGCCTAAAATCATAGTTACTTGGTTAGAGGTTTTAAGATATCCTTCCTGGCTAGTGTCCTGGAGTACAGTGGTGTTATGGCATGTGTTATGACAACGTACAAATCCCATCAGTAGCTTCTAGGGCTTTCTTCACATTAGTGCTGGACAGTTTCTCTTTTATATTTGCCATTTGGATAGTTGTGCAACACGAACTTGTTTTGCACATCCCTGAAGACACACGAATCTTCAGATAGAGGTACCTGAGTCGGATAAACAGACATAAATCCATACTTAATGACATCACAGTCATCGTATGTTCAGAACAGGGATGATGAGGAAAATCATTTTAAAGTAAACGAAGGGAAAGCAGAGTCTTACCATGAGTCGAGAAGATTGACAGCAGATCTCTCATTGGCAGTTATAGAGGGAAGCGATGGGGTGGTATCGTCAAAGTGCTGAGGGGAGAGAGAAACTGTCAGCTAGAGTTCTAAATGGAGGCGTTGAGTCCCCAATTTTCTCCTGGCGGTTGCACCTCTGCGTTTCCCATGGGCTGCCTGCATTCTTCAGAAGTGGGTACCCCACTCTCATGAAAGGGATGGGCATGACTGAGAAGGAAGAAGGAGAACCCCTGAACCCTGTGGCCTTTGGTCATTCAATCAATCCCAAGGGTAGGGAGGTCAGTACGAGGAGCAAGACCCATGGACGCCGCTATCCCAGAAACCAGCTCAACCAGGTCCCGCCAAGCCTTGGAGATGTAATTTGTTTGTTTCTGATCCTTATATCTGAGCTTCCTGGGAAGAACATTTCTGAGATTTAAACAAAAGAAGATATGCCAAATAAGACTCAGAGAAAATAGTACAACATAAGGGGTTATAGAGAGAGCTGGCAAGATGGCTCAGAAGGTAAAGGTGCTTGCTGCCAAGTCTGTCAACCGGAGTTTGATCTTGGGTCCCCTGTGATAGAATGAGAAAACTGACTCCTAAAAGTTGTCACCTGACCTACACATACACACACACACACACAACACGCACACACACAAGCACGCACAAACATACACACTAAATACAAGTTCCAGCTAGATTAGAAACACTGTTTTAGTTTACTGGCTATAGCTGTAGACTTGGTAGAGGCAGCCACAAAAGCATAATAGACCAAAGCATTGCGCTCCCCAGAGAATGAATTTGGTAGACCTACCTGCCAGCAACTTTCCCACCCAGGAAATAGAGGAACTCAGTTTCTCTGTGCGTGTTCCCACCCTAAGCACAGAAACCACACAGACCCCCCCATGCCCTTGTCTTGCATGTGTATGCTTTATTTGGGATGAAGAAACAACACGGTAAATGAAAATGACAGAACCACAGGGCTGGGCAGTTTCTGGAAGGTCCTGCAATCTGAGTTCTTCACTGAATGGGTAAACGACTCAAAGGTCGCAGGCTGAGCTGAGAGAATGATATCACTGCTTAGTGCCAAGACCACAGGCTGAGCTGATGGGATGACATCACTGCTTAGTGTCAGATTTAGGGAAAACCTGGATCTGCTAACTCGGAAGTCACCTCCACTTCCCCATGACACAACATCACAACCTCCATGATGTCCCTCGGAAAGTCAGCCACCATCTGAATATGCTACACTGTTGGGCTCTAAGCTCTTTCTTGGTCTACACAACAGCACTGTGGGACGGGCAAGGCAGTTACCACCATTTTCCTTCTACCAGTCAAGAAAGTGAGGGGTTAAAAGCCTTGTGCAAAGTCCTGCTGTGTCCCAGTTTCGTTTCTGTTGATGTGACAGCAAATCTTGATTTAAAGAGAAAGGAAATAAAGAAGGAAGGAAGAAAAGAAAGAAGGAAGGAGGGAGGAGGGAGGGAAGGAGAAAACTTTGGGGGAGGAAAAGTTTATTTTGCTCACAATTCCAGGCGATAGTCCATCGCTGCAGGAGCTAGAGACAGCTGGTCACACCACATGCCCAGTCAGGGGCAGAGAGAAATGAACGCAGACATGCTTAGTCTCAGCCAGCTTTCTCCACTCTGATAGCATTATTTTATTAGCATGCATGGGCAGCCCATAGATGGCAGTTCTGTTGAACTTGTCCATATTGGACAAATTCATGGTCTAAGTTGATGGGGACGACTGACCAGGTCTCTTCCTCAACAGGGCACCAGATCTCATTACAGATGGTTGTGAGCCACCATGTGGTTGCTGGGGATTGAACTCAAGATCTTTGGGAGAGCAGGCAGTGCTCTTAACCACTGAGCCATCTCTCCAACCCCCTCTGATAGCATCCAGGGCCCTAAATCCAGGAGTAGGGCCAGCCACTTACAGGCTGGGTCTTCCCTCATCAATTAATGAAATCAAGGCAGCCTCCCCCCAGACATGCTCACAGCCCAACCTGCTCTAGACAACCCCCTCTCTGAGACTGTCATGCCAAGGAATACCCCCCAGACATGCTCACAACTCAGTCTGACCTAGACAACCCCTTAGTGAGACTATCATGCCAAGGAATACCCCCCAGACATGTTCACAACCCAACCTCATCTAGACAACCCCCTCTGAGACTGTCATGCCAAGGAATACCCCCCCAGACATGCTCATAACTCAGCCTGACTTAGACAACCCCTTAGTGAGACTGTCATGCCATGCTCACAACTCAGCCTGCTCTAGACAACCCCTCTCTGAGACTGTCATGCCAAGGAATACCCCCAGGCATGCTCACAATTCAGCCTGCTCTGGACAACTCCTCTCTGAGACTCTGTCATGTCAATCATCGGTACATTTACATTATTGTTTCATCAGCCAATAAGAGCCCATCGACCACGACATGGTAATGAGTAGACCTGGCTATGAACCTGAGGGCCGACACTTCTGCTTCTGTCTTTTAGATATAGTATAACAGTGTTTAGGTTTCTGGATTCCAAGATAGATGGGCTCCTGTAAACTATGAGTGAAAAGTAGAAATTCTTTCACCCCTACAAGACTTTAAATAAGGGACTGACATCTTGAGACAAGTAAATTATATATTTTTGAATAAAATTATATAAACAAGTCTGATTTTGTTTTTAGTCATTTAAGATTACTGCCCTGGGATGGGCAGTAGTGTAATACACCTTTAATCCCAGTTCAAGACCGGCCTGGTCTGCTGAGCGAGTTCCAGGACAGGCTCCAAAACAGAGAAACCATGTCTCAAAAATACAAAGAGAAAGAGAGGTGGGGGGATGGAGGAAGGGAGGGAGGGAGGGAAGAAGGAAGGAAGAGAAAATACAAATGCATTCAAAAGTGGGGGAGAGATTAGAATAAGCTTTTTAGAGGTGATTTGGAGTGACATCTTTATAATCCTCCCCTCTGCCTTCATTCCTCCTGTCCCCAATGCCACCACCTCCCCCCACCCCAGAGTGAACTGGCTGCCTTGGGTCCTACATAAGGCACACAGGAAACTGATGCTTCAGGCAAGGGCCGCCCACACCCCACCAATGAACTCGAGAACTAGCTGTAATCTACAATTCTCTTCTCTTTTTCCCCCTTTCCAATCAAAGGGCCCCTTTATTCATGGGGATCCCCCTCACTGGTGTCCCCAAGCTCCCTCCTAGGTTCTTAGCTCCATCAGTTAATGGCCCTGTGCCTCTTCATCACACACACTACCACTTCCTTCACCAGAGCATTTCTTTGTGGGTGGGGGGCAGTAAGGGTTATGGTTTTTTGAGACAGGGTTTCTCTGTGTAGCCCTAGCTGTCCTGGAACTCACTCTATAGACCAGGCTGGCCTCAAACTCACAGAGATTCACCTGCCTCTGCCTCTCGAGTGCTGGGATTAAAAGTGTGTGCCATTACAACCCCTCAAGAGCATTTCAGTGTGTTCAAACAGCTCCCGAGTTACCGACCCAAACCCTGCCTGCCCTTTAAGGCCTTCAAGGCCAAGCTGAGGGTGCTGCATTTACACTCATGAATTTCTGCTCCTCTTTCCCAATTTCTTTACACAGAGGGAGCCCTGCCAAGGTCACCAGCAATTCATTATGAACTACAATAGATGCCTCTGATTGATCAAAAGAACTCATACTTTCGAAAATTATTTTAAGGCTTTTTTTAAAAACAAATAAACATTCTTCCAGTCAACAAGTATTTATTGAATCCATATTAGTCCCAGACAACTGAAGATGGCATAAATCAATTCTGGCAGACATGGGGTTTACATTAGATAAGGCATTGACGTAAGAACTAAACAATAAGTAAGTGAACAGGATGATTCCAGAAGACGCAAACAAAACCTAGAGAGACAGAGTCGGGTGACGTGGGAGAATCTCTGATGATATTTGAGATGAGGGCACCTGCGCACGAACCATGGGCCAGAGCAGGACAGGGTCTGAGCAGGAAGCTCGCAGCCCCAGAACGAGCACCGAGGATAGATGGCCACATTTGTACACAAGAGAGAACAGAAAGAAGAAACCATGATGTCTTGCTGGGCAAGGAAAGGGCTTCTGAATCATGGGCAGGATAGGCCCGTCCTAGAAGAATCACGAGTCTGGGGTGCTTTCATTCTCTTTTTCTGTGTTCAAGTGTATGTGTGATGTGCATGTGCTCATGTGTGTATGTGTGTGCACACACGTGTCCAGGGGGCATGTGCATGGAGTCCCTGAGGCTGATGTTGGGAGGCATCCTCTATCTTCCGCTGTATTGGCTGAGGCAGGGTTTCTCTGTCAATCCCAGAGCTCACTGATGTGGTCAGTTGTTGGCTGGGGTTTCTGTCCTGCCAAGTCCCACAGTCGCTCAGTCCCAAAGAAACACACAGAGGTCTACATTAATTATAAGCTGGCTGGCCTATTAGTTCAGGCTTCTTATTAACTCTTATAACTTATATCAGCCCATAATTCTTGTCTGTATTAGCCAAGTGGCTTGGTACCTTTTTTGGTGAGGTGGTCTCATCTTGCCTCTTTTGTGTCTGCGTGAAGACTGCAGACTGACTCTTTGCTCTTCCCAGAATTCTCCTGTTCTCGTCGCCCCACCTACACTTCTGCCTGGATACTGGCCAATCAGCGTTTTATTAAAAATAACACAAGTGACAGGGTGCAGACCATTGTCCCACAGCAGTTAGTCTTGCTAGGGAGGGTGCTCAGGGGATCTCCTGTCTCCACCTGCTGAGGCTGAATTTGAGGTGGTTTCAGGGCCACCCACACCCACTGTGTGGGCCATGGGAATCTGAACTCCAGTCCTCATGTTTGCAGGGCAAGCATTTTTAACCAGAGTCATCTGCCAAGCCCTGAGCCTGGCATCCTTATGAGCAGAGACATGGCCTCCTGTCTCCTAAGCAGAAAAGTGTTGGGAGGGGCGAGGAGCAACATGGTGAGCATTCGTTGCTTGTAGTGTAGAGGATGCTGAAATTGTTCCTGGGGCAGATCCAGATGGAGCCCGAATAGAGACGGGTCTCCAACTCCTCTCTTTCTGCCTCCACCCCCACCAATCAGGGCTGAGTAGGGAAAGTAGCCCAAGCGGAGCACCTATGTAGCCTCTGAGGGGAATGTAGTAGAACCGTGAGTTTAGGTCAGGGCTCTAAAGCGGTGTGCGTGCCAGTGTGGACTTTTCATGGTGAGCTTCCATGGCTGAGGTCTTCAGGGGGACAAGCATTAACTTGGGACTCGGAGGAGCCCTCCAGTATTAGCACTTGGACAAGAAAATGAAAACTGGCCAATAGTCTCCCAAAGTTACTCCCAACACACACAGGGGCACACACACACAGAGGCACACGGGCACACGCACACACAAACACACCGGACTACAAGAGTCCAAGGCAATCTGAGGTGCTTCCATTTGGCCCAGTCTCTGTCCTCACAGCAAGTGCAGACATGAGGTACAAGCAAGTGGGGTGGGGTGAGGGTGGGTTTCTGGGGTCCAGAACAAGAGTGCATACTCAGGGTCATTCTTTCCCAGAAGTCTGAGGCTACAGATCCTGGGGACAGACCACGGCAAAGAGAGGGAAATGAACCCCCAACCCTACTCACCCTATATAGTTGGGCCCAGAGCCCCTCATGTGGGGACAGCCTTGAACTCAGGGAAGAAGTCTTGGATTATAGCTCCCTACCCCCCAAACACACACTCTTTACTCTCCTTTGCAGAAAGCCAAGTTTCTTCCCCATTCTTCTTGGTCTGTTTTTACCACAGATTTAGATGTGGAGAGCCAGCCAGGGAAAACCCTGGGGTGCCAGTCCCCCCCCCAGGAATTTGGAGAATGTGGATTGGAAAACAAAACTCCAGAGCACTCTTTCTAGACCTATGTAATGACCTAGAGACATCTACCTGGGCTCAGGGTCCCTCACTGGAGGGCAGAGGATGGGACAACAGGGCTGAAGCCATAAGACCTTTCTAGCACAGAACTATCCAGGTGAGTGCTGACTCTACAGGTGACAGAGCCAAGCAGGTGGTATCCAGGTGAGTGCTAACTCTACAGGTGACAGAGCCAAGCAGGTGGTATCCAGGTGAGTGCTAACTGTACAGGCAACAGAGCCCAGGTGACAGCTAACTGTACAGGTGACAGAGCCAAGCAGGTGGTATCCAGGTGGGTGCTGACTCTACAGGTGACAGAGTCAAGCAGGTGGTATCCAGGTGAGTGCTAACTCTACAGGTGACAGAGCCAAGCAGGTGGTATCCAGGTGAGTGCTAACTGTACAGGCAACAGAGCCCAGGTGATGGCTAACTGTACAGGTGACATGATTCCAAAGGCAGTGCTTTAAAGAGGTTGTTCTCACCCAGACCTGGGCAGGAGTTGATGCTCGCCCTGCCCTGTGTGAGGATGGAGACAGGGGCCCGCAGAGGGAGACTGGGGCCGCAGTTGTAACCTTTCCTCTGTTTCTGATACAGGTTAGCTACATCTGACTTAACATGACTCTGGGGACATCTTAGCACTTAAGGATCGTATGACAATTTGTACCTTATCTGAAAATCACCTGGACCTTCACCAGCGTGCACTCTGGCTCTGACCCTGAGTAAGGACATTAAACAGAAAGCACATGGCATAGGAACAGGAGGAGCCAGACAGAGAATTAAGAAGGAAAAGGTTGAAGGATCAAAGCCAGGTTCAGTCACTGGATAAAGGGGTACAGCGGAATAAAGAGATGGAGGAATATGTGTGGATTAGCTCTGCAGACCTTTGCCAGAGACCCTGGAGGCTTCACGCACCTGCCAGAGAGCAAAGGGCTGCGGATGACACCAGAAGGCCCCTCTCCTGAGCTCTGGAGCCCAAGGGTCCTCAGTGACTATGGTACAAAGGGCCCCCCTCACCTCCAGGCAGGCTGCCCTAAGGCTCCCACACCGTGAGGACTGAGGGCATCTGTAGCTGTCACGTCAGCAGGCGTCTGACCCTGCATCATCCTTGAGACCAGATAGTTTGTCTGAGGGCAGATGGCTTGTGAAGTAGAAAGTCCACAGGCGGAGGCCGTCCATTCACGGGAAATCCCTTCTTGGTCACTTTTTTCTTGGGGTTGACCTGCTCCTCCTTTTCAATCTGATTTACAAAGAGAAAAAGAAAATTTCATGAACTGGCAGGTGATGCCCACTTCCTGTACAGTATTTAATAAAATTGTGATTTCATGGACCTTTCTCAAGGATGTATTTATTTTTATTGTGTGGGGGCGGGGGGAGAGAGAGAGAGCGCGCATGTGTGCACACGCATGGGAACACCATGTGCATGCAGTTTCCACAGATGCCAAAAGGGGGCACCGGAACTAAAGTTACAATTTTGAACCACCATGTGGGATGCTGCAAACTGAGCTCAGGTCCTACAAGAGTAGGAGGGACCTTAAACCACTGGGCTCTGGTGCTGTTTTTCTCCTCAGAAATCAGCTTTAGAGCCCTTCTCTTGGTTTCTCAACTCTTGTCATCTCTGGCCAAAACAGACACAATTTTTTTTTTCCTGGGTTGAGCCTAGGAAAGATAACAGTTTTTAAAAATCCTCCTGTTTCTATGCATAATGATTTTTGGTTTTCTGGCTATTTGTCACCCAGTTTTGCAACACGAAAGAACGCAAGGCAGTGACAGTACATTGCACTCCTAGAACAGAAACAAAAGGCATTTCACTACTCGTGATGGTTGATCTTCACTGTCAACTTGCCTGGATTTGAGTCACCAAGGAAACACACCTCTGTGTCTATGGGGATGTCCCCAGAAAGGTTTAAATGAGAAGACTCAGCCTGGGGTGGGGGGGGGCACCAGCTCATGAACTGGGTCCCTGGGACGAATAAGAAGGAGAAAGTGAGCTGAGCACCAGCGTTCATCTCTCTCTGCTTCCTGACTGCGGACACCGTGTGACCAGCTACTTCACACTCTTGCCACCATACCGTGACATGAGGGACTGTGTTCCTTCAAATTGTGAGTCAAAAGAAGCTTTCCTAACGCCACTTTCCCAGATACCTTGTCACAGCAATGAAAGCAGTGATGGAGGAGCTGGAGAGATGGCTCAGAGGTTAAGAGCACTGACTGCTCTTCCAGAGGTCCTTGGTTCAATTCCCAGCTACCACATGGTGGCTCACAGCCATCTGTAGTGAGATCTGGTGCCCTCTTCTGGCCAGCAAGCATACAGACAGACAGAACTCTGTATACATAATAAATAAGTAAATCTTTTTAAAAAAAAGAAAGAAAGAAAGCAGTGACAGAAACCACGGCTGTAAACATAAACATGCTCACATACATATAGAGTATGTGAACTCTGTTATAAAATTCTGATCAGGTTAACATGTCCCTGATTTGATAGGAATGAACTATGTTCAAAAGATAAGCAACATTTAATAAATTTATTACAAATAATATAGGCCCAGCCAACGTAAGCCCTGGTCACAGGTTTATCTAAAAACTTAAACTCAAGCCTGATGCTGTGTCAGACTGTGAGGCCGCATTTGGTCTGAGTCACTAACATCAGCCAAACCCTGAGCTGGGCTCTGGAGGGATGAGTGTAAGAGTGCCTGAACCTGATTTACACACAGTCCTGCAAGGAGACACAAGTAAATAAACCCATGCACAAGCGTAAATGTGTCAAGAAGGCCCAGCAGAGGACTGCTCAGCAGGTCGTGAGACAAACGGCTCTATCAGGGCTCCTTACCAAAAGAGGAAGATTAAAGGACGGTGGCCCATGAGAGTCAATCCTCATATAAAATGTCCTCATTTTACTCTGGTGTAGCTTTGAAAGTTTCAAGTCACAAAAATTTTCCATTTGGGCGGAGGGCTCCCTCCAAGAACAGACAGGCTCTACAGGCTTGTCAGAGTCAAATTCATCACATAACCTGAGTCCAAGCACTCCAGTGTATGCCTCTCACTGAACACCAGGGTGATGCCAGTATCTAAGGACCGACAATTGATGATGTCAGTATCTAAGGACCGACAATTGTTGACGTCAGTATCTAAGGACCGACAATTGATGATGTCAGTATCTAAGGACCGACAATTGATGACGTCAGTATCTAAGGACCGACAATTGTTGACGTCAGTATCTAAAGACTGACAATTGATGATGTCAGTATCTAAGGACTGACAATTGATGATGTCAGTATCTAAGGACCAACAATTGCTGCCACAGAGAGTCTATCAGGGATTAGGACTTCTGTTAGCATCCCCAGGCACGTCTGGGGCCATTCTCTAGCTTGACAATAAACCTTGAAGACACTAAGCTATATTTCAAAATATGTTTTCAGCATAGATAGCAGCTCAAAACATACACACTTAAGTACACAGATAGAAATAGAAAATGCACAGCTGTCTCTACTGAAAGACATGATTATGATGTATAAAATCCAGGCTCTACCAGAAAAAGCTAGAATAAGTGAAATCACAATACATAAATCAAGGTACAAAAATAAACTATCTTACTTTGTACTGTTATTAGTGGACAGAGGAAATTGAAGGTATAAAAAGATACTTTTTATTGTGTATCCTGATTTCCCTGGGCTGTGGATCGAATCTCATAGAGTAGCAGTGTCTTACAGGGGCAGCTCAGTCATCTTGGAACCTTCACATTAAGTCCCAAATCTTAAAGACGTGGAAAAGAATAAACTAAACGGACGTGCCAGGACCACTGCCCACAGAGAAAGAGATGCTCCTACCTTCCACTGAGATACTGGAAACCAACCCACTCATTTCTAAAATCAGATTATTCTCTGCTTTCTGGAGAAGAGCTATTCAAAAGATTAGTATAGATCCAAAAAGGTCTTTGTCTAAATTGTTTGATCCCTCCACACAATACCTGAGCATCAGCATCATGTCTGAAAGCGTGTCAGCTTCAGAAAATCTCCTTTTAAACCTTTTTTTAAGGCCTCGCTACCCTGATTGAGTATAAGTTGTTCCTATTAATTAACGCCTCTGATTTGAGATAGCCAATCAAATCAATAAAGGAAATAATGTAGTGGTTAAAATATCTATTCTATTGCGCTACCTTACAACCTCTGAGATTCAGAGAAGGGAAAATGAGTATCTTGGATGGGGCTCAGAGGGTGCATGAGAGCCATGGACGGTAGGAAGCTGGTCCTGATTCCCAGGGAGGTAGGACACACACACAGCCTGTGGAGACATCTTGGCTGATGTCTCTGAGCCTGGTGACCATAGTGAGTGAGGCTGAGTCCAAACAAACCTGTGTCTGAGATGGGATTTATCCTCATTGTCTTCTATGTCCTTTCCATTCCAGCTTGACCTCCAACGACCTGAAATGTCACGGACTGACTTTCCATAAAGGGCTGCCTCTCCTGTATAAACTCACGGCCTCAGCTCTGCATTTTCCAGCCCCTTCTGTGTATCAGAAGTTAGCTGGCTGAACCAACCTCTCACTGCAGCCTCTTGGAGGGATTTTGTGACCGGTCAACCTGGATTCACTTCTCCACTAAGCTTTAAGTGAGCCGTAGCCAGCTAGCCCCTTTGCTAGGTGAAACTTGTGACCTTGCATCTTGCCAATGCTTTCATTTGGGGACATCACAATCATGGCAGCTGGCAAAGATGACGCGGGTCCTTTATTTAGGGATATCTAAGTTAGGTTTGTTTGCCGTGTCTGAAAATGAAGACACCCCCAAACTTCACTGGTGACCCTTGAACGTGCTCTCAGGAGGGTTCTAGAAGTCTGCACAGGGGCTGAGCAGCAGAGCGGAGAGGAAGTAGGCCCAGCTGGTGCTCACCACCGACTCAGCAAGCAAATCTATTTGCAAATATTAAAATGTTGCTGGCAGGGAACAGAGAAGTTTCTGTCTTCCTTAAGTTTTGCAGTAGACCTAAAACTGTACCAAAAAAAATAAAGTCTGTAGAGAAGACAAGAAAAGAAGGAAGAGGAGGGGTTGTCAACACCAAACATGGCGTCCAAGCTTTCTTGGATCTAAAACAGGAGGATCTTAATGAGTTTACAGAGTAAGCTCCGGGCTAACCTGAACTATGGTGTGAGACCCTGTCTCAAAAAGAAGAAATGGGTCCATCTGAGGTAGAGCAGGACAGAGCCTCCCTGGCCGTCCTTCTCCAGTTTGCCTGCTCCAACCTAACTTTCTGTGAAACCTCAAGCTCCCATGGCAGAGCTGGGACGGCTCTGTTTTGGGGCTCCCACAGGCCACAGACCTCCTGAGTAAGGCAGTATTTCAATGTTTGCATCATCATCAGCTGGTCTCTTCCTTGATACAAAGAAATCACAGATTATATTCCTCTCCCCAGTACAGCATATCAGACGGCAGTACGGTTTGCTGAGTGACAGACTGAGCAAACAAAGGAGTGTCATTGCCTCGGGGGCTAATATGTGGTGACATATGTCAGGAGGGTGAGCAAACGGAGCACTGGGCTCTCTCCTTCCACACATGCCCAGATACAGAGTCTCTTCTCCTCCTCTCTGGGGTACAAAGCGGCAGCGCGGATCAACTCCGTATTCTCCGCCTGCCACTGTGGTCAACAAATAGTATGAGCTGGTAAATTAGCGACCCGCAGTCCTGTGGGATGGCACAGACAGAGCCATCTGAAGTGAGGACCGAGAACATCTGGGAGGAAAAACAGAAGCCAGGCCGGGTGTTTCAAACAAGAGGGGGTTTAATGGAGGGAGTGGATTACACAGGCTTGGTACTGTGGAGAAGTCCCCCAGGTTAGTACGCGCATAGAGCAGCTACTGACCTCAGGCTAGGGGGAGACAAAAGGCAAGAGATGGTGTTACCAGAACCTAGGCGCTCTAGTGGGAGACCCCCCACGGCTGGTGCCTGGCCCTCTGAGGGGGCTGCTGCGTGCTGGTGGCTTGGACTTCTGAGGGGGCTTCTGCTTGACTGGTGGTGGTCGGACCTCTGGGCGGGGACGCGGCTGACGCTCAGTCCTCGAAGGGGACCTTGGCTTGGCTGGCCTCGGAGGGGACTTTGGCTTGGCTGGCGGCGCTCTGACCACCACAGGGGACGCAGCTGGCTGGAGCTTGGGCCTCTGAGGGGACCTGGCACGGCGGCTGGTGCAGAGAGGGCCAAAAGAAGCTGGAGGCTGCGGCCGGCCGGGCTCTGCACCTTGCTTAAGGGATGCTGAAAGGAGCTAGAAACAGCAGGAAAGCCCTGCCCTCCCGCCCGCCTTCTGCTTGCCCTCCAGCGCCTTCCTAAGAGTGCTGACAGTCACGGAGCAGGGGAATGTGGCGCAGACCTGGCCCAGAGCCCACGCTCACCTGGTCTTCTGGCAAGCGCAGCAGATCCAGTCCTCTTCCTTCTTCTGGTAGAAGCAGCCGCTCTTGCAGATGCTGTACTTGCGGTCCACGATCTCGCGCTTGGAGTTGAGGAAGGTGAAGGGTGGGCAACAGTGGATGCTAAAGTGCTCCGAGAACTTCTGATTCTTGGAGAGCCTGGGGCCCTCCTTGGCCATTTTCTGACTCATCTCACTGGACACCATCGATAGGGGGAAGGGGGAGACACAAAACAGCCCATCAGGGAGGGCGCTTTTGCTTCAAGTCCACATTGGACACTGCTTTGTGGAACAAACATGCAGAACTCAGGTGAGGGCGTGTGTGTGTGTGTGTGTGTGTGTGTGTGTGTGTGTGTGTGTGTGTGTAAGATATGTGTGCATGTATAAACACATGCATGTAGTGCCCTCAGAGGCCAGAAGAGGGCCAACATGTACATAAGCTGTTTCACACGTATGTTTGGACATACTGTGTGTGTGTGCAGGCACATGTGCATTCGTGAGCACACACATGTGGAAGTCAAAAGTTAACATCAGGTGTCCTCAATCTAACTCCACTTTATATATTAAGGCGGGGGTCTCTCACTGAACCCAGAGTCTGCTGGTTATACTAAGTCACCTAGCTAGTTTGCTCCAGGGCTCTCCTGTCTCTGCCTCCTGGCACGGGAACTACAGGCAGGTTACCAAACCTGCTCACCTAGCCTGTAATGGATCCTGGGGACCAAAGTCTAGATTTACAAAAGGTCTTTCCTCCAACAAGCAAAATGAGTTTGTTGTTAAAACCATAATCAATGTTTGTGTGTGTGTGTTTGTGTATGTGTGTGTGTGTGGTGTGCACATCGTGGTGATGTACACGTGTATGTGGGTACCTGCACAGAAGCATGTGGAGGACTAAAGACATCAAGTGTTGGTCCTCAAGAGCCATTCTTTATTTTCTATTTTATTTAATTAATTTACTTTCTTATTTTTGAAACGGAGTTTCTTTCTAGTCTGGAACTCATGAAGCAGGCTAGACTGGCTGCCAGTGAGCCCCAGGGATCTGCCTGCCGCTGCCCCACACACACACACACACACACATCACTGGAGTTACAAGCAAGCCCCACCATACCATGCTTTTTTAAATCTATGTTCTGGGGATTGAACTCAGATCCTCACGCTTGTAAAGCAAGCACTATAGCGACTGAGTTATCTCTTCAGTCCTTCATACGATTAACAAATACAACAAGAAAGACTATCCTGTTGGGCAGTGGTGGTGCACGCCTTTAATCCCAGCACTCAGGAAGAGGAGGCAGGTAGATCTCTGTGAGTTCAAGGCCAGCCTAGTCTATAGAGTGAGTTCCAGGACAGCCATGGTTACATAGAGAGACCCTGTCTCAAAAAGCCAAAACCATCCAGCTAGATCAGCAAGCTTGACTCTCAAAGCAAAGTGCTGAGCAAAGGAAACCAGACATGCAAAGAAAATGCCAGCTTCCTCTTTATATGAGGTTCCCAAATAAGCAAAACTGACCTGTGGTGCAAGGAAGCAGAGCATGGCTACATTTGGAATTCACGGGGCTGAAACCCTTCTTTGAAGGAAGGAGACAGTCACAGTACTAAGACACAAATGCTAATAGTGCTAATAGCACGGAGACACAAACACTCACACAGCACATGGGTGCTAGGATGACTTCATCAAGAGGTGACAAAGGTGCACCGGTGGTGAACATCCCAGCTCTCAACACACTCAAGGTCTCTCTCTCTCTCTCTGTCTCTCTCTGTCTCTCTCTCTCTCTCTCTCTCTCTCTGTCTCTCTCTCTCTCTCTCTCTCTCTCTCTCTCTCACACACACACACACACACACACACACACACACACACCTCCGGCACTCCAGGAGGTGAAGAAAGAAGAATCAAGAGTTCAAGGTCATCCTTGACTAGATAGGAAGTTCAAGGCCTGTTGTAGAACATTATTTTAAGGTGTGTGACTTTTGTTTATGCTGGGGAACACTTGTTCAATGATGTAAAGATGTGTCGCTTTTGTTTATGCTGCACCTGTTTAACTCTGTGAAGCTGTGGTACTGTGCCTGTCTGCAACACCTGATGGTCTAATAAAGAGATGAACGGCCAATAGCAAGGCAGGAGCAAGGACAGGCAGGGCTGGCAGGCAGAGAGGATAAATAGGAGAACCGAGGAAAAGAAGGAGCAAGAGAGCAAGGAGAGGAGAGCTTCAGGGTCAGCCACCCAGCCACACAGCCACACGGCCGCCCAGCCGCCCAGCCGCCCAGCCGCCCAGCCAGACACAGAGTAAGAGTGAAAGTCAGATGCACAGAAGAAAAGGGAAAGCCCAGAGGCGAAAGGTAGCCGGGGATGTTGAAAAGCTAGCGAGAAACAGGCCAACCCAAGGCCAGGCATTCATAACCAAGAATAAGCTTCCATGTACGGTTTATTTGGGAGCTGCATGGAGAACCCCAAGAGTAAAAAGTCAAGAGAGTGAAGATAACAACACAGACCCTGTCTTGAGACAAAGCAAACAAAGCAGTAGCTGTGCAGTCAGGTGGTCTGGCAGGCAAGTCTGATGACCTTGTGTTTGATCCCCAGAGACCACAGTCCAGAGAACTGACTTTCAGAGGCTGCCCTGCACGTCTGTCGCAAAACAAGATTTTCATCCAGGCGTGGTGGTGCACACCTGTAATATGTAAGGCAAAGGCTGTACAGGAGCACACCAAAGCTTTGTACAGCGATCACACACCAATGAAAATAAAAGAACATCAAAAATCCATATTGGAACTGAGAAAACATGGATGAATGAAAATAATGAACTCTGAGATTCTCACTTCCTAGTGAGCCACCGTAAATGTCTGAACACTTTTCCCTCGAGAGTGTTTACATGTAGAGATACAGTTAAGGGCTGGAGGAATGGCTCTTCACTTAGGAGCACTGGCTGCTCTTCTAGAGGACCCAGGTTCAGTTCCCAACACCCATGGCACCTCACAGCTATCTGTAACTCTAATTCCAGGAGATTTGCTGCCCTCTTCTGGTTTCTACAGAAACCAGGCACACACATGGTAAATAGACATGCATGCAGGCAAAACACCTGTACACATAAGAAGCAATTTTTAAAAGTAATTTTTTAAATTAAAAAATACACAGTAAAGAAAAAGTAGACAATACTTTTCAAATTTATACACTACAGTTGGCATTATTATTTTTAGTTTAATGTCATAGATTTTGTTCTTACATAGTTTATCATGATTTTTTAATCTGTTATCAAATTTCCAAAGGTATAAAATATTTTTGTTATATTGATGTCTCATGTCAATGTGTTAGCTAAGAAGAGTAACCACATGATCAACTCTTTGATATTGGCCTAGTGTATATTAAGTGTTTGTTAGGGCCCCATATTTGATTTAAAACATTGCAAGTTTCTGGAAACAGTTTGCAATTGTCTAGTATCCTCGTTAGCTTTAACTGCCAGCTTGACACAGGCTAGAGGCCCCAGGGAGTCTCAACTTACAACTGCTCGGATCAGTTGCCTGTGGCATGTCTCAGGGGGACTGTGTTGATTGCTGTTGCTGCAGGAAAGCCACAGCGGGCAGCACCATTCCCTAGGCAGGTGGTCCTGGGCTGTATACGAAAGCTGGCTGAGAGGAAGCCATCAATCAGCATCCGTCCCTGGTTTCTGCTGCACATTCCTGCCTGGGCTCTTTCCACAACTTCCTTCAATGACAGACTACTGTTTGGATGCTAAATAAAATCTTTTCTTCCTTCAGTTGCTCTTAGAGTTTTATCACAGCAAGAGAATAAAAGGAATCCTCGTGGTAAAGGGTTTTTTTTTTTTTTTGCTTTTTGTTTGTTTGTTTTGTTTTTGTTTTTGCGCACCAGTGTAATCGGACAATTCAGTCCTGGGTGTAGTAGTTATCTTGGATCATGGTTCAGTCTCACAGAGCAGGTGTTCCAGCTCAATCTGCCTGTTCTCATCTCCCAAGAAACAGGATCATTTCCAGTCCGGGGACCTCACCACATAGCCTCTGCCTGTTCCCTTCCCACTACACAGCTCACCTTGCCTGCGTGAGACCCTGCCCAAAGGGAAGGCTCCTCTTGGAGCCTTCCAGAACCTTCCTTTTCCTAATCAGTAAGGCTCTCTCCTCCCTCCTCGTGGCCTGACTTCTGATATAATTCTAGAAGCTCTAAAGACAGACGCATGCGCACACCCAGGGAGATGCAGTGTGAGGAGGAAATAGCAGGAAAAAAATCATATCCACGGCAGCAACAAAATCCTGAAATACGCAGGAATAAAGAGAAAACTAAAATGTATAAGCTTCGATGGGGAGAAAATTAAAACTGCGGAGATAAAAAGATGAATAAATTAAAAAGTGTATGTAGATGGTAACTGTCTGTATTGTAAAGACACGAGTTTCCAAAGACAACTCATGCATGCTGGGCACTCTTCTCACTAACACAAAGACCTTACGCAAAGGGTTCCGTCTGCACCCACAGAGCAGACGACGGACTCTCGGGTGGCCCTTAGCGCGTGGCTCTAACAAGGAGCAAATGCCTAGGAATCGTGGAAAGAGTCTAAACCCCCAAATCGCAGAAGTGAGGACAGAGTCCCTCCCGCAGCCAAGAAGCTCCTTGCGCTCAGTGGCTGCTGGAGAGGCAGCACGGTGTGACGTCGTGTATGGTAGCACGGTGTGACGTCGTGTATGGCAGCACGGTGCGACGTCGTGTATGGCAGCACGGTGCGACGTCGTGTATGGCAGCACGGTGCGACGTCGTGTATGGCAGCACGGTGCGACGTCGTGTATGGCAGCACGGTGCGACGTCGTGTATGGCAGCACGGTGCGACGTCGTGTATGGCAGCACGGTGCGACGTCGTGTATGGTAGCACGGTGTGACGTCGTGTATGGTAGCACGGTGTGACGTCGTGTATGGTAGCACGATATGACATCACTTAAAGGCAGGCTTCATGCTCCAGAGCAGCCGGCCAACACAAATTAGATTCCATGTTTTTGGTGGTGGGGGGGAGGAGTTGGTAAAGGGGAAAGAATAAATTAAAATACATTATATGCATGCCTTTAATCCCAGCACTCTGGAGGCACAGGCAGGTGGATCTCTGTGAGTTCGAGGCCAGCCTGGTCTACAGATCTAGTTCCCGGACAGGCTCCAAAGCTACAGAGAAACCCTGTCTCAAAAAAAAGAAAAACAAACTTCTCAAAAAAAAATAAATAAAAGTATTCAAAGTGAAATAAATTCTGTTTTTTTTAAAATATTTATTTATTATGTACACAGTGTTCAGTCTCCATGTATGCCTTCAGGCCAGAAGAGGGCACCAGATCTCATTACAGATGGTTGTGAGCCACCATGTGGTTGCTGGGAATTGAACTCAGGACCTCTGGAAGAGCAGTCAGTGCTCTTAACCTCTGAGCCATCTCTCCAGCCCATAAATTCTGTTTTAAAGTCTGAAAAAAAGTAACAACTGGGGGGCTGGAGAGATGGCTCAGTGGTTAAGAGCATTGCCTGCTCTTCCAAAGGTCCTGAGTTCAGTTTCCAGCAACCACATAGTGGGCTCACAACCATCTGTAATGAGGTCTGGTGCCCTCTTCTGGCCTGTAGACATATAGACACAGACAGAATAGTGTATACATAATAAATAAATATTTTTTTAAAAAGTAACAACTGTTCTCACACCATACATGTATCAAAATGTGTCCTGAGAGCCAGAGTTTAAAATGATCTGACACACTGTAACACCAAGACTTGGGACTGGGCAACATGGGGGTCATAAATTAAAGGTCATCCTTGGCTATATAGCAAGCTCCAGGCCAGCTCAGTCCTCATGAAGCTATTTTATTTATTTTATAACATATTTAGTATTACATGTTACATGCAACATATTTCAGCATACTACAATAAATACCACAGGTTTTACAACAAATTAACTAATAAAGAAACACAAAACCGTCCAGCTACGGCCTAAAACTAGACAGATGCAGCAGCAGGGGGGAGGCTAGAACTCCAAAGCAGATCCACATACACAAGAAAACGTAGTGTGTGGCAAAGATGTCCTAAATCAACATCAGAAGAAAGGGGATTCTTCATCAAGAAAGCTAGCACAATCAGTGCAGCTTGTCATGGCCAAAGGAATCAAAATTAAACCACTCCCCATCAAAAGACACAGTACGGCAGCCAAGAGAAGCAACATCAGAACAATACAACACATCATATACAAAATTTCTTTTTAAATTTCTCCATGGACATTTTCCCGCATGTGTGTGCACCATGTGCATGCCTAGTGCCCACAGAAACCAGAAGAGGGCATCAGATTCCCTGAAACCGGAATTGTGAGGGTTCTGACCCACGGTGTAGGTCCTAGGAATCAAATGGGAAGCTTCTATTGGAACAGTGGTGCTCTCAACCCAAACCCAGAGCTCTTAATTACCGAACCATTTCTCCAGCCCCCAACCCAGCACTCTTCATTACTGAACTGTCTCTCCAGCCCCAAAACTTTCACATTTTTGCCTGTCTGATAGGTGAAGAGTTTTGTAATACAGGCTGGACAAAGAAAATTTAATTTCAGGGTGGTTTGAATGTGAAAACGCTGTGAGTATAATGTTAACGTACTATATCAACAAATCAAAGGGAAGATGACCAGGGGTATATTAAGGAAGCATCTACTGGGGGGACTGAGTAATGGTTCAGCTGGATCTGAGGACCTGAACTCAGTCCCCAGAGCCCACATAGAACTGCCCAGTGTGTGTCCCACTGGGCAGCATTCCTACAGCAAAATGGGAGATGGGCACCGGAGAGTCCCAGGAGACCCATGGGCCGGCTAGCCTGGGCAGCAGAAACCAGAAGGACCCTGTCCCAAATAGAGTGGAAGATGAGTGCCCACGCCTGAGATTATTATCTGACCCCATGTGTCCATATTCACACACACACACACACACACACACACACACACACACACACACATTAACCACTAAAATAAGTTAAAAAGAAATTGCTCAGTGAAACTCAGTGTCCACTCCCGACCAACCTCTCACTAAGATAAGAACAAGATGTGATGTCTAAAAAGCATGGCATCCTAGCCAGACCTGAAGAAGGAGGACACCACTGGCCACCACTGTCAACCAACGGTGTGTTTGAAATCCTAGCCGGTACGAACATCTTTAACTTAATAATTGGGCTGGGGAGTTAACCCCGTCAGGGAAGCGTTCACGATCCACACATAAAGACCCAAGTTAATCCCCTAGAACCCACATTTTAAAAGCACGAAATAAAAAAAAAGCCAGGTGCACTGATGTGTCTATAATCGCAGTGGTGGGGCGGCGGAAACCAAAGAAT
Source organism: Myodes glareolus (assembly GCF_982192425.1). Lineage (NCBI taxonomy): Eukaryota > Metazoa > Chordata > Mammalia > Rodentia > Cricetidae > Myodes > Myodes glareolus. The sequence continues at coordinate 4,183,078 of NC_142029.1, forward strand.
CCTTGGGGCTGGTTGGCCAGTCACCCCAGCATACTTGGTGGGTTCCAGGTAAACGTGGAAGAGCCCATCACAAACAACAGCGCAAACACTGTCCTGAGGGATGAGACTCAAGGTTGGCCTCTGGTCTCTGCACACACACACACACACACACACACGAACATGTAACATCCATACACATATCAAAATATTCTTATGCTATCCAACTCTACAAACAGTCATTAAAGAAGGGGACAGAGAAAGAGAGACAGAGAAAGTCCAACAAGACTCCTGACACAGGGACAGGGATGGCTCAGTGATTAAAGATCATGGCTTTCCTTCCAGAGGACCCAGACTTGATGTCCAGCACCCATGTGGCAGCTCACAATAATCTCTGTGGTAACTTCAGCTCTGCGGAATCTGTTGGCCTCTTCTGACCTCTGTAGGCACCAGGTATAAACGTGGCACATAAGACATACATGTAGACAATTGCCCGTACACATAAAAAAAATAAATAAATTGAGAGTATTTTCAAAAAGATCCCTGACATACATAGGTCAACATACAAGAATCCAAATATTTGCAATGTATTATATATTATATTATATATATTATATTGCCATTTATATATTTATAATATATAAAAGACACTATTCACACAGACCATAAGACCACTGGACATCTACAGGTAGAAATATATCAGACAAAAGAAATAAAAAACTTTCCTTAAGAAATGTATGCAACCAGGGATGAAGAGATGGTTCAGCAATTAAAGACACCTGCCTCTCTGACAAAGGATGTGGATTCAAATCCCAGCACCCACAGCTTCCAATCCATATAGTACACATGCATACATGCAGGTGCTCACACAAATACATAAAAGAGATCAAAATGTTTTAAGCTACAAAATTTTGAAGGCATAAAAAAATATTTAATACCATAGTATGCTTAACATCACCAAGTAAATCTACATGGTTAGTGTAATTCTAATCAATATCAGACTTGCATGTCTGATAGTTCATCCCATAGTTCTTGGGAAAAGCATGAAGACCCAAGAATAACTGAGATAGCTTTGAATAAGAAATCCATGTCATACCAAATATTAGCATTCACTGTGGGCTGCACTAGCTGCAGCAGAGACAAGGACACACACTGAGACATACTGAATAAGAAACCCACGCCATACCAAATATCAACCCTCTATGAAATGTACTAAGCACACATTAGCTTGGGGAAAGACGATAGATCAGTGAAAGAGGGTTGAGATTCAGTGGAGATCCCCGTATGTAGAGTGGCGTGGTCACAGAGGGAACATTTAAAATGACCAGTAGGTGACTTGGTGGTTACTTTAGTCACCAATTTAACTCAATCTAGAGGCGCTGGGGAAGAGAGTCTCAATGAGGGATTGTCTGGATCTTGCTGCCCATATGAGCACATCTGTGGGGATTATGTTAATGAATGTGGAAAGACCCACCCACTGTGGGCAGCACCACTCCCTAGGCAGGAGCTCATGGTCTGTATAAGAAAGGGAAAAAATGTCTGGCAGTGGTGGTGCACACCTTTAATCCCAGACTCAAGAGGCAGAAGCAGGTGGAGCTCTCTGAGGAGTCCTGGTCTACATAAGTCCCAGGACAGCCAGAGCTATACAGTGAGAACCTATCCAAAAAAGGAGAACGAAAAGAAAGGAAAGGAAAAGGAAGGAAAGAGAAGGAAAGGGGAGGGGAGGGGAGGGGAGGGGAGGGGAGGGAGGAGAGGGGAGGGGAGAGGAGGGGAAGGGGAAAGAGGGAGGGAAGGAAGGAAGGAGGGAAGGAAGGAAGGAGGGAAGGAAGGAAGGAGGGAAGGAGGGAAGGAAGGAAGGAGGGAAGGAAGGAAGGAAGGAAGGAGGGAAGGAAGGAAGGAAGGAAGGAAGGAAGGAAGGAAGGAAGGAAGGAAGGAAAGAAGAAGCTGGACTTGTACTTTATACCATGTGTTTGCTGTCAGCTCAAACTAGGATCTTTGAGACATTTGTGACGTCATGCTCACAGTCAAGATAGCAGAGCAAACACAGGGTATGAAGCACAAGTGGGCATTGTTGAGTGATGTGTGCACTTTCTTGTCCTAGTGATACCACAATCACTCAACTTTGCAAATGGAAGCTACAGAGAAGTCACCTGAGGGCAGAGAATTGGGGAAAAGGGGTGCCAGGACCCCAACCAAGGAAAACTGGGATAGATTAACTCTGATGTGATATCATTCTAACACAAAAAAGAAGAGTAGGAAGAGAAATGGCAGGATAAGGAAGAAGACAAATCCTAAAGACTGCTTCATGGATCAAGAGAAGTCACTTTACGGTGTTGTCCCCACTAGGGGAGGCAGGCACCCTCGGTGGTGACTCCCACATCAGGGCACCTTCAGAGTAACCTTCGCCTCTTTTCAGCAAAAACATTATGGCACATGTAGATCATGCCCATAGGTGTTCCTGTCCATCCCTTTCATCTTCAGACATAAGCTCCATGGCCCTAACCTGAGCATTCTTAAGAGGGTGCTCCTTAACTGAGCATGCTCAGGAGTGAACGCCTTAATCCACAACGCTCATGATGTGTTCCTTAACTGAGCACGCTCAGCAATGGGCCCTCCCTGTATGGATCTGAATAAATCCCCATGCTTCCTTTGTTTAAGAACAGCATGGCTTTGGATGTCACACCAGAACTCTCCTTGCCTGTGGCTGGTAAGAAAGCATCCTCCATTTTTTCGTGCCTCGGTTGTGTGAGATATAAACACATCTCCTTCAGTTACGTAATAAATTAAAGCTACAAGGTTAGAGGTGTACTCGCCAGTGTGTAGAGGTCAGAGGACAATTTTCCAGAGTTGATTCTCTACCTCCGGCTTACCTGTGTCCCAGGAGCACCGTCAGGCTGCTAGGGTTGACAACAAGTGCCTTCCCCCGCTAACCCATCTTCCTGGCCCAGCTGGTAGTTATCTACAGATTTGTTCAACTCCGTAGTACTCAGAGAAAATGCAATAACAGCAAGGGGATGTCAGCTCATGTCCATCCTGATGACCCGCAGGAAAGGAAGCAGCGACATCAGCATAGCAGAGGAGGGCAGCCAATGGGATGTGCTGGGGCTGTGCACTGCCTGCTGCTGACGCTCAGGCTGTGAGCCTTGGGCTGTCAAAGAGCCCGACTCTTTGCACAGAAGGAACGTGTGCCAGGCTGGTACCCACCTAGTGTCTCTGCTGTGAAAACAGTGATCACGGGGCAGAATAAATCCGCCACTCCCTCAGAGAATGTTAGCAGCTCCTAATGCTACCAGGTAATGGACAAGGCCATACAAACGCTTATTTTGAATGAGGAGCCTTTCTGCAGGCAGTCACCAGATGCCAAAATCCACCAGGGATTTGGAGACTATGCAGAACATAACAGAATAAAAGGGCTCCAGTTATCCTGGAGGGGGTCGCCTGTTGGGAACACAATCAAAGCTGTGTTAAATGTCTCGCTGTATCGCTTTGTTTTAGTCAACAAAGACAACAGAGTGCGGGCTGCTCCACAGACAGCTACCTCACAGAACACGAAGAATACTTCTTGATGAACAAAGTCTCTCTACCACTTAGCAACTCTAAGAGGAGGAACGCGTGGAACCCAAGATTGGCATCTCAAGCACATAGATAAAGCATGGGGAGAATTTTTAGATGTAAACATTAGTTACTGTAATGGAGCAAGATGAACATACAAGAGGTATGCTAATCTAAAGGTTACATAAATAATACATCATTTTAAAGCTTAAATTATAGAATGTGTTATCATTTATGGACAGGAATATTTTTAAGATTTATTTTTATGTGTATAAATGTTTTGTCTCTCTGTGTGTGTATGTGTGTGTGTGTGTGTGTGTGTGTGTGTGTGCACTCCATGTGTGTGTAGTACCTATGGAGGCCAGAAGAGGGGGTCAGAGCCCTTAGAACTGGAATTATGGGTGGTTATGAGCTGTCAAGTGGGTACTGGGAACCAAACCCAGGTCCTCTGCAAGAGCAGCCAGTGCTCTGCACTGCTGAGCCATCTTGCCAGCCCTGGACACTGGACTGACTCTCCATTGGGATTTGAAGAGAACAGATCATCAGATCCTGAGTTCACGGCTGAGTTGAAGAGTCCAGTCAGGGAGTCTGAAGGCACGTGTTGGGTGTGTCTCTTAGTTCAGAAAAGTATGGCTGGACATAAAGTATAGAAGGTGACGACTGAAGCCACGTGGTGGCTACATGTGCAAAGACGACATGATGGCCACTCTTGGAACTGCCTAGGAGAAACACCCACAGGCATGTTCAGCAGGGCGTTTCCAGTGGAGTTTAACTAAGGACCCCGCCTGAATGTGGGCAGCATCGTTCCCTGGACTGGCAGCTCAAAATTAACAAAAAGAAAGCAAGCTGAGCACTAACAGTCACCTCTGTCTGCTTCCCACTCCACTACGGTGTGACCAGCCACCACACCTCCCCTGCCACAGTGGACTGCACAGTCAAACCATGAGCCGGAAGAACCTATTTTTCCTTAAGTTGCTTTTGACAACTATGCTGTGACTGCAGTGAAAAAAAACAACTAATACAGGCTCTGCCTGAGCCGCAGGGACTCTGTGCTGTCTGGTGAGTGAAGAAGCGAATGGAAAAGGCTGGTGTGGGGGGAGGGAGGCGGCAGGGTCTCGGAGCTGTGAAGTCTGGGAGCCAGAGGGAAGGAAACATGGCTTCAGAGATGGTCAAGCATCCAAGAGCAGCTTCATCTAAAGAGCACAAGAATTATGGTGACCACGGCAAGGGTTGTTCCTTGGAGTGGTTGACGTGAAAGCTGGATCTGTAGGTTTGTGGAGGGAATCTCAGCCAAGGAGAAAATATAAGGCCAACAGACCAAAAGCTGGAGAAGGAAGAGAATAGACAGGATTCCTAGAGAGCGTAAGATTCCCAGAGGCCTTTGTGGGGAGGCGCTGGTGTCGGGTGACTGTGGATTTGTTTAGTTGGTGAAGGAGAGGGGTGAGACTACGCAAATATCTACGGAGAAGAAGGTAAAACAATCAGAAAATGTTAATAACATCCCTGAGGTAAAACTTGGGGTGTGAGAATGCAGATACACGGGTAGAGGGAGGCCGAGTGCAGGGCCTTTGTTAGAAAGAGGAGAGAAAGGCAGAACAGGGACTCTGGGATCAAAACTGTTTGAGAAGAGAGCACTGGATTTCAGTTCCCAGCACCCACCCACACTGGGCGGCTCAGATCCTCCTGTGACTTCGCTCAGGGGATCTGATGCCTCTTCTGGCCACTGAGGGTACTACATGTGCACGCTTCTTTAAAGACCTAAGAAAGGATAATGGGGCCGGATGAAACTCTCATCCGCTCAGTTCCATTTGTCCAATGAAACGGGAAGCCAGAGTATCAGCTGACGGCAAGAAAGGGAAAGGCTTGAGGATAAAGTGGGTAAAGAAGATTCTGGAGCAATGCGGGCAGCAGCTCTCAGGATCTAGAGGAAACCCTTGCCCACTCCCCGGCAGTGATTGCAGCCAGCTCCACTGTGCCTGCATCCAGCTGCTCTGAGTAGTCAGGAGGTGTCTGTGAGGAGACAGTTTTCTGGGCTGAGCGCTGCCCGTGAACTTGCAAGACTGCCACGATAGAATTTAGAATCTATCAGGAATGGAAAGAGAAAAAAAAAAAAACAAAAAACCAACCCAGAAGCTAGAAAAGAGTGATTGATTGCTGGATGTACGGACTCACAGACAAGAGCAGCGAGCACCATGCAGACTAGAAGCACCTTGGGAGGATGGTTGTGATGCTGTACATAGTGGAATCGTTTGCAAGGAAGGAAACCTGTGAATGAGCTGGCTGCTTGCACATCTGGTTGCTGTGGTGGGAAGGTGCTGACAGGTCCACAGAGTAGTGATGGACGAATGAGACAGGGCGGATGATACGCTAGAGAGCGGAAGCCTTGGATGGAGTTGGAGCGGAGAGAGAGAGAGGGAGGTGCTATTTTAAAACCATCAGGATGAGTGAGAAGCCAGCTGCTGACCCACACTGGGACCAGAGCACAAGCTCCAAGGTTGGTTTATCTGGAGGAAGGAGCGAAGGAAAGGATGCTGACCTCGCTCTCCCAGCTGGAGGGATGTGAAGTACAAAACAGCCCCATTACAGAGACGAGGAAGCTCTCTTCTAACAAACTGGGCAGACCCAGCTCGGACAAGATGGAGCCCATGACTGAAGTTCGAAGGTCTAAGGGAGAAAGCTCTCTTTTCATAGAATGGCAGTTGTGTGTGGAACGGGGCGGGGCGGGGTGGGGGTATAAGTGGACAAATGGTGGCTTGGGTCATGCTCTCTCTCTCACACACACAGAGAATTTGTTTTCTTTCGTATTCTCCAGGAGAGAACTGAGATGCTATAAAAAGCATTTAAGCTGCTGGGCATGACAGTGCGCACCTTTAATCCCAGCGCTAGGGAGACAGAGGCAGGTGGATGTCTGTGAGTTTGAGGCCAGTCTGGTCTACATATTGAGTTCCAGGCAAGCAAGGGCTTCATAGTGAGACCCAATCTCAAGAGAAGGGAGGGGAAGAAAGGAAGGAGGGAAGGACGCAGGAAGGAGTAAGAGAGCGCGCCTGTGGAAGGTGACTTTACGTAATCTCTTGCTGATTTTACAGTCGTCTGTGATATCCTGAATACCTGTATCATTTATGCGACAATTTAGATGCAGATCTGTACCTGTGTTTTCATCCGCGCGCATCTGGCGACCCGGACTCTGTTCCCAGCGTCTTATTCTCATTTAGTTCTTCGTTGCCCCTAGGAATGAGGTGGTAAGCACACACCGGTCAGTTAGTGCTGTGCTTGGCTGCAAGTCAGTCAAGTGTGTGCCACGTGCACGGAGGCTCACTCTCCCGGTCCTAAGATAGTTTGTGATAGGTCTAGACACTTCAAGTGTGTTCCACACGGAGGCTCACTCTCCCGGTCCTAAGACAGATTGTAATGGATCTAGACACTTCAAGTGTGTTCCACACGGAGGCTCACTCTCCCGGTCCTAAGATGGTTTGTGATGGGTCTAGACACTGTCTGAAAGTCTGCAGACAGAGAAAGGATACAAAAGTGAAATTTCATGCTAATTTTTATCGCTCTGGGGAAAAAATGATACCCATCATTAATTTAAGTAAAAAGCCTTAGGTCAGGGCTGGGAAGACAGCTCAGTTGGTAAGGCAGGCAGCTGCCTACTGGAGTGGTTTAGCCTGAGGTCTCTTCATCAGGGAAGAACTCACTGGGAGTGTTTAGGAAGTTCCTTTTTGCACCTTACTGTGCCTTTTTCTCCTCTGCATTTATATTATTTGGATGCAATTCTTTTACTGTTATCACTAAAATGCAAAATCTGAGTTTGCACACACTCTGATCTCAGATGCTAGCTCAGTGTTGGCCATGGGGGCTTCCAACAAATATTTGTTCCATTGAATAGGTGGATGAATGAATGGACAGAAAATAAAACCTGTCACAAGCTTTAAAAAACAAAGTGAAAACAAAAACAAGACAATGATGACAAAAAAAAGAGAAAGAATTCCTGAATGTAGACTTCCAGTTAATTCAGGATTCTTTAAATTAAGTGTTCATATTTTTAAAATTATTTTCTGTGTGGCCACATGCATAGCATAACCCCAGAATTCTTTAACTTCCTCTTGGGGACATCAAGTTTCAACACTAAGCTAAGTACACATCAATAGCTGGCTAACATCGGGTAAGCAATCGTACTGGTGAGTGCCAAGACTAATCCTTGTGTGGCTACTGGGAACCCGGATATCAATGAAAAACTCCATGTGGTAACAGGTAAACTGAGACATAAAGAAAAACCACTTCTCCGTATCCTCATCATAGGGAAGGCTCTGGAGTTCCCAACTTACTCAAAGTCCATAATTTAGTGGGTTATTCGCTTGTGAGACTGTGGTCACCTCATACAAGGACTAAAGCATCTTGAAGAAACGGGGACAGTACGGGGAAGTGATATAGTCTGTTTTTTCAGTGAACGTGAAATGTAGGACTATGATGATGATCATGATGATGATGAGGAGGAGGAGGAGGAGGAGGATAGTAATAATAGTAGAGGCCTGACACCTGGTTTTCATTTGTCCCTCAGGAGTCTAGTGCCTCCCTTGAGGCCCCGGGGTGCAGGTGCTGTCCCATGATTCCCTGTTCCTGGGAACTATGGCGAACTGTCTGTTCATCTTTTGGCTTTCTCCTATCAGGAAATAACAAAATCCAGGTTTGTTTTTAAGCAGGCTAGTTCCTTGGTCACTCTATGCGTAGATGCTGCGGAATTATTATCGGAGGCTTTAAGGGGACAGCAGAGCCCGCGTAAGCTGCACAGTCTCAGAAGTCACTCTCAGAGCTCAGAAGATGTGGTCCAAGCCCTGGGACGGGGCCCAGCTGACTTCTAGGTTGTGAGAAGCAGACTAACTCTGGACCATAAGACTCCCTGGCCTCCCAGACTTTGCCTATCCTGGTCTACAATTGTTTTGACTGAGAAAAATGAGACTCTGTGCCTCCATTTCCATACCAGGATGGCTCATCATGGGAATGTATAATTAATCATAAGACACTTTATTGATTGTTGTAGGAACAGTCCAGCAACTAAGAGCACTGTCTGCTCTAGCAGAAGCGTGGTTTGGTCCTCAGCACCAACGCTGTCATTCACATTAACTCCAGGTCCAGGACCTCCATGGACACCAGGCACGCACATGGTACACATACATGCATACAGGAAAACATCCACACCCGTGAAATCAAATAACAAAATAAAAGCCCTTATCAAGCCACAGGGTGACTTCTGTAGCCTAAGCCCAGCATTCAGGATACCTAAAGCTGGACCAGAGCTGGACCCTGACAGCTCAAACAAGCTGCACGTGGCCTCCCTCACAGACCAGTTAAAGAGACTAGTGGGTGAAGACAGGAAAGGATTTATTCATTGTGCCCAGGTGTGATCACAGGGTTGTGTGACAGGTGTGATCTGCAGGGTGGTGTGGCCATGTGTGATCACAGAGTGGTACGGCCAGGTGTGATCACAGGGTGGTGTGGCCAGGTGTGATCACAGGGTGGTGTGGTCAAGTGTGATCACAGGGTGGTGTGGTCAGGTGTGATCACAGGGTGGTGTGGCCAGGTGTGATCACAGGGTGATGTGGCCAGGTGTGATCTGTAGGATAGTGTGGCCAGGTGTGGTCTGTAGGGTGGTATGGCCAGGTGTGGTCTGTAGGGTGGTATGGCCAGGTGTGATCACAGGGTGGTATGACCAGGTGTGATCACAGGGTGGTGTGGCCAGGTGTGATCACAGAGTGGTGTGGCCGGGTGTGATCACAGGGTAGTGTGGCCAGGTGTGATCACAGGGTGGTGTGGCCAGGTGTGATCACAGGGTGATGTGGCCAGGTGTGATCTATAGGCTAGTGTGGCCAGGTGTGGTCTGTAGGGTGGTGTGGCCAGGTGTGGTCACAGGGTGGTATGGCCAGGTGTGATCTCTAGGGTGGTATGACCAGGTGTGATCACAGGGTGGTATGACCAGGTGTGATCACAGGGTGGTATGACCAGGTGTGATCACAGGGTGGTGTGGCCAGGTGTGATCACAGGGTGGTGTGGTCAAGTGTGATCACAGGGTGGTGTGGTCAGGTGTGATCACAGGGTGGTGTGGCCAGGTGTGATCACAGGGTGGTGTGGCCAGGTGTGATCACAGGGTGGTGTGGCCAGCTGTGATCACAGGGTGGTGTGGCCAGCTGTGATCACAGGGTTGCATGGCCAGATGTGATCACAGGGTGGCCTCTTTCTGTTCTCTCACCTAGGAGATGTGTGTATTTTCTACCTCGCAGGTTTTGAGATTAAGAAGACCTACATGCCTTAGAAACATCTTGAAGAAATCTATGCTAGGGGTGGGTGCTGGAACACGTGGAGATTCCTGGTCTCGAGTCTGCTGAGCTCAAGAACACACAACTATGGCATTCACATATATCGAAGGGCAACTCAGCTGCAAATGTTTATGAGTTTTTTTTATCATTTCCACACACAGAGATCTTGAGTGCTCCCTTAAGATCCTAGTCACTCTTCAACAGAACTTCAATCAAAGTTGACATAACAGATTTCGTAGGTGCAACCAGCCGAGGCCCAGCCCAGCCCCGCAGAATTCTAGATCTTCAGAGGCAGGTGCCATCCATAGACCCTGCCTTCTAAGCCTCAATTGTTTTGACTGAGAAAAAAGGACGAGTTTAACACCTTCATTGTTTACTGCTAAATAATTCACCATAGGAATACATAATCTGTCTGTCTGTATGTATGTATGTATGTATGTATGTTTTGAGGCAGGATCTTTAACCCAGACTGGTTTCCAGCTCCCCTTGTAGCTGAGGATGACCTTGAACTTCCGGCCCTCCTGAGTGCTGGATCACAGGTGTGTGCCACTGTGCCTCTACACTTTACCCAGTGTCCGTGACTGAACCTGGGTCTCTGTGTGCACTAGGAGGGCGCTGCTGCCTGAGCTACGTTCCCAGCCTCATGATCCTTTCAGCAAAAAACGCATCAAACTGCAGGTGACTCCTTAGCTACAGCAGTCACGGGACCTAATGCTGTGTTTTCCCGGGAAGGGTGGGATCTATGCTGGGCGGATGTGCTGGAACCATGGGAGAAGGTGCCCCGACTGGTCAGGGGCCTGGTCACAGCATCAGCCAGTATCACCCTGTTGGAAGCTGTTTCCTGTTAGTGTCATTCAGACCGCACGCTGAAGGACATTTGACAACAGCTTAGAAGCGGCCAGCGTCTTAACTGGGTTCAGTGGAAACCATACTCACTGTGCAGGATCTGAGTTCAGATCCCCAGCCCCCACACAACAGCCAGTCATGGGCACTGTCATCTGTAACCTCAGCGCTGGGGTAGAGACAGGCAGACACCTAGAGAATCTAGGAACAGGCTCCAGACTCAGTGAGGAACCCTGTCTCAAAAACTAAGGTGGAGAGGGCTGGATGAGATCACGTGACATTGATTTCTAACCTCTACACACACGCACACAAGTCTACATAGGCATACATTTATAATACACACACACACACACACCATCACCAACAACAACAACAACAACAAACAAGACTGTCAGAGAATGGTTGTCCTGGCCACATTTGCAGCTTAAGGGAATCTGAAGAGACAAGACAGCCAGAAGCAGTGTGTGAGACTGGACTGGCTGCTAAAAGCATGGATGAACTGGGGTGGGGGACTCTAGATTATATAACAGATCGGCAACTCGCTGTTAGTTTCCTGACATTGATGATGTGTGCACTTAATCTCCTGGGGGCGGGGATAAGGTGCAGGTGTCTGCGCGCACAGGAAGAGAACAGCCAGCAAATGCGGAGGGTGTTAGCATTTGCCTGAACGAGACACAGCTGGAGTTCTTCAACAGTCTGCAACTTTTCCGGAGATTTGAGCAATTTGAGATCCACTCAGCAGCACCCCCCCGGCATCCTAAATACTCCCCAAACAGCAGATCTATGCACCTGGCTACAGCCCATTCCCTGCCTGCCTGTTCCGTTCACAAGGCGTTCTAAACCTTTTCTCTATTTCTTCCTAATACCATAGCCGAGTTCGTTGCTTTATTCCCCTGGCACAAATCTCTTTCCTTTCTCCTCAGCCGAAGACTGAAGGCTCCCATCATCCTGAGAGGTTTTGTATAAGACAAAGCACCAACATCACTCCAGTTAGGGTGCAGATTTGGTCCTCGCTGCTGCGTCCCCCGCTTACAAATCCCACTGTGTATTTAAGGAAGAAGGAAAAGTCGCTCGTATTCCTCTTTGAACTCCGTCTGCTCCTTTTCAAATGTTTTTGTTGTTATATGTTAATTGTGCACAATCATGGGTCTTGTCACATTTTTACATGTATACGTAATTATTTTAGTCATAGCCAGACCTTGTCACCCTCCCCGTCCCCTTCTACTCCTGAAGGTCCACTCCCTCTTCCCCTGGAGAGGGGTAAAATCCGAGGAGTTTCACTAGGGCTCCCTACAGGAGCATGAGCAACTTCCCAGTGCCACCCAGATACATGACGAAGGACAATGTCTCTCTTCCCTAGTAACCATTAACTGTGCATAAGTCCTTAGGAGTCCCATGAAAACTCATTTTTTAAATCATGACAATAAATAAAAGAAGAAATGAGGCCTGGGGGAGACACCACCAGCGCCATTGATCTCTCTGCAACAGCAAAGGTGTCAAACAAGAAAATCCGAGCATCTTTCCCTGGGGCCCCAAACCCAGATATTAGCGAGGATGGTTCTGAGGCGCCTCTGCCCAGGTCAGAGTAAACGGCTGTTTTTTCTCTCTTGGCTAGCTCTGTTATTTCTCCTCTTCCCATCCCCAGCTGCCATCATGACTGGCTTCTCCAGAGACCCTTGGGAATGTATGCCCTTGCCGCGTGAGCCTCCGGAATCCTTACCTGCAGATAGTGGCTGCTGTGTAAGAAAGAAGCCCGTGGACACCCGGCCCTTGTGGAACTGGGCTACCTCAATACATGCAGAATATATAGGGAGAGGTTGTGCGTCTGGATTTTCATTACAGAGGTGTTTTTGATGGGTCCTCAGCCAAGTTGTACTTTACAACAAAAGCCACACAAAGACTGCACAAAGGCCACACAGCGTTTAAACAAAAGGCTAAAGAGAGACCAAACAAAAGCTAAAGAAAGTTGAAACAAAGAGGGAAACAAAGAGAAAACAAAGGCCCAACAAAGACAGGGACAAAGGCCAACAAAGAGTAAAAGAAAAATCTGAACAAAAGCTAAAGCCACATCACGCATGCCTGTGTGGACCCCACATCCACACTGCAACCCATGCTCACTCCAGCATCCCACCACACAGTCAACACCCACACAAGCCTCCCCTCTTGCCAAGGCTTGCTCCTCACCGCTCTACCCACAGCAGGTCACACGTGCCCATCCCTCCGGACCACACAGCTGCTCATCTCACAGAAAGGCCATGAGCCCACTCTGCAGGAGCCATGGAGAGATTTGCTCACATCTTTCCACAATGTCAAACTGCCTTAACGAAATGTCAAGCTTTATCGGTGCTGTTGGCTGCAATTTGTTGGCTAATCTTGACTTCCCTTGATAGCCGGCTACATAGCAAACACAGGGGTTTTTTATGCCAAATTTAATGACCAGGATTAACTTTCAGATCAAACACTATACATCACACTGTAAACTATGTATCTATGCAGGTTGTAGAATGACGCCCAAAGGGTTCAAGCCAAAGAGGCCCCACTCTAGGGAAAGCTAAGAACAACAGAATTGTTACAGTGTATTCCTGTCTCCTTCCACAGCTAATAGAACACTCTAAGGAAAAGGGACTTAGCAGTGGGGACTGGGTGTGATTTTAGCTTAAACATCCAGGTCATAATCCATCAAGAGGGAAGTCAGGACAGGCATTCAAGCGAGAACTTGAAGCAGAGACCATAAAAGATTATTGCTTGTTCCTAGCTTCATGCCCAGCTAGCTCTCTTACAGAGCCCAGGACCACCTACGTAGGGGACGGTGCTGCCCACAGTGGCCAGGCCCTCTCTCCTACATCACTGACGATTGAGGGAATCCTCCACAGACCTGCCCAGAGACCAGTCTGATCTAGGTGGACCCCAGTTGAACCCCCCTTCTCAAGTGATTCTAGGCTGTGTCAAATCGCCAAAGTTATCTAGGATAAGGCAGTTAGATAAGCAGCAAGGAAATCAGGTGAAGAGATTCCAGAGATCTGAAAAACCAAGCTGCAGGGCAGAGCAGGGCAGCTGACACTTGGGACCGTGGAGGTGAGGGTGAGTTGGAAGGATGGGTGGATAGATTGATGTTCAGATGATAGACAGGCAGATGGTGGCACTGGGGAACATGTTGAGCTGAAACCCTGTGTATAAAGCCAGATATGCCTCTGTGTGTGTGTGTGTGTGTGTGTAAGAAAGAGACAGAGACAGAGAGAATCTACTCAGAGTTTGAAGACAGGAATTGACGAGTATGACTCTCGTTGTGACATGGCCTGGACCGTGTGGGACAAGCTGTGTTGTGCCAGGCAGTATGCTTACCGTGGCATCGGGCCATGTTGGGGGGGGGGTGGTTTGTGTGCGGATCGGGCTGTGTCCTGCCCTAAGTCACTCCACGCTGTGTGAGACCCTGGTGGCTCCGCTTTACCAGTGGCATTTGGTTCCAGTTTGAATGCAAACACGGAGACAAGATGCTTGTGCACAGACATGCCACCTGTCCGGTCCCAGCTATGAGGTGCAGATGTGTAAAATATCCCAATATATAATATCACTTTGAGGAAAGTGACTTGAGCAAAAGAGACCTCAAAGCCCAGTGACACCCTTCCTCCAATGAGGTCATACCCACTTCAACAAAGCCACACCTCCCCATAGAGCCACTCCCTATGAGCTCATGGGGGCCAATTACATTTGAACTACCACAGTGCTTGTGTCTATTTGTTTCTTTGAAGCCGAGACCATAGAGGAACGCTGCTTGCTTGCTGCCTCACTGCCAGGCTCATGCTCAGCTAACTTTTTTTTTCTTTTTTTTTTTTTTTTCAAAAAAAAAAAGGTTTCTCTGTGTAGCTTTTGGAATCTGTCCTGGAACTCACTCTGTAGACCAGGCTGGCCTCAAACTCACAGAGATCTGCCTATCTCTGCCTCCCGAGTGCTGGGATTAAAGGCGTGTGCCACCACCGCCCAGCCTTCAGCTAACTTTCTTATACAGCTCAGAACCACCTACTTTGAGGATGGTGCTGCCCATAGAGGCTAGGCCCACCTATATCAGTTAACAACCACAGGAAATCTCCCACAGATCTCCCACAGATACGCCTCAGGCCAGTCTGACCCGGGCTGTCCCTCAATTGAGACTCCCTCCTCAGATGATTCTAGGCTGTGTTAAAACTACTAAGCTAACTAGAACAAGGTGAGATTACCATATGTATGGCGATCAGAGACACATGTACCTCCCACATACACACAGAATAAATAGATAAATAATATACTGGTGGTTTTATTGTTATTTTTGATTTTGCATTTATTTATTTTTGCTGTTTAGAGAGTCTCATCACGTAGTGTTGGCTGTCTTAGAACGTGCCATGTAAACCAGGCTGGCCTGGAACTCACAGAGATCCACCTACCTCTGCCTCCCGAGTGCTGAGATTAAAGGTGTGCGCCACCACACCCAGCTTGTAATTTAAATTTTTAAAGTTGTCTTATGATTTAAAGGGAGTCTACTGCTGTACTGCCTTGATTGAGTCCTGTCTCCTCAGATGGAAACATAAAAATACAGGCAACACTGATACATATGTTTTGTTGTATAAACATGAAAAGCAGGCATTTTGTTTTATAAACAGCTCTCGGGCCTTTGTACTTACTGGGGGTCAACAATGATAATGAATTGACTGTTCAGACCCAGGAGAAACAAGCGCAAGTCTCTCCTCATTTGCCCCCAGTCTTTGCTTCAGGTCTAAGTCTGACCCATCTACGTTCTGACCTCTGCCTAAAGGTTCCCTTGGGTCTCTGACTTGGGTGGTAAATAGAGGACTCTAATGCCAGCTGGGCTGCCAGTCACTCACACAAAGCTCCTGTGTGTCCCCAAGCTTTATGCCCAGCGTCACTCTCTGCCTCCCCATCTTCTTCGAGGGCCCAGTCACAATTGTTTCTGGGCAGTGATGACCGGTATGGGAGTGGACACCATGTTCCCTAAGCAAGGGACTGTGTTTTGCTGTGCTAGAAGTCGCTTGACTTTATACCCAGTTCAGGGATCGTCTTCATTCCCTACTGTCGGTACCCAGGTTTTTTTTCCCTTTGCTCGAGGTGCTATGCAGGGCCGTTTTTCCTCTGACTTCCTGGCTTCTCTGCTCACTGCACTGGCTTGGGGGATTAGTTTAGAGAGAATTTGGCCCTCTTTTGTTATGGTAATTCCACCTGCAAGCAAGGTTCCCACCGTGGCGCCTAATCCGTCTGCCACCGCAGCTGCTCTTTGGCCGGTGGCACCGGGCGCCTGACACCCTCTTTCCCTGTTCCAGATGGAAGGGGGCTATTGTCCTTCTGCCCCCTAGTATATATACCCGACTTTTGCTTAATCAAGTTGCCATTTACTCCTTTGGTGAATGAGCCTGGTCTCTCTGTGTGTGTCTGTTCAACCCTTAGGATATTTATCCATTCTCGTGGACTTGATTCGGGAGGCGTGCACCTGAATCGGCTGTGGGAATTCACAGAAAAATGCAAGCAGCACCCTACTACACTAGAGGGGAAACTGGGAGTGGAAGGCACTGTGCAAGGGTTCTAGCAACACGAAAGAGCCAGAGCAAGGTTATGCCTGGGCGACACAGACTGCTACGGAGATCCTGGCTGCCGGCGTCTGCTGTTCAGGCAGACCTCTGTGTTCTAACCTTGTGCTTATGAAGCAGTGAGTGTCTGCTGGGTGTTTCCAGAGTGCCTAGAGGAGCTCCAATGTCCCACAAACTGTCCTCTTACCTCTACACTGTATACCATGGTGCACACACACACACACACACAGAGAGAGAGAGAGAGAGAGACATATACATACACAGACAAACAGAGAGACACAGACAACACAGACTACATAGTACATACACACACAGAGATGTGCAGTAGATTAGACTTGGGAGCAGTTGAGAGGAGGGTGAGGAGGGTTAGCAGGCAAGGGGTGGGAAGAGAAGAGAAGGCAATTGGGGAATAGGATTAAACAGTACATTGTATATAGGTAAGAACAGTCAAAATAGAAATTGAAATTGAGGTCCTCTACTCTGCTACTGCACACTGTGAAGTGTACTGGGCCACCAAACTCCTACAAGCAGATTTTCCCCAGGAAAGCAGGGAAACTGCATGTGCTCAAACAGGGAGCAGGGAAGGGAGGAGGGAGCCCCTTCATTTTCTATTTATCAACATTGGATGAAGGATCCTATTTGTGAGCAGATGAAGTCTTCATGTGCCTCTAACACTCTGTTCTGCCCTGTCCCCCAAAGGGACCCAAATAGAATTATGTTTTAACTATCTCCACTTCACAGATGATGAAACCAAAACAGGGATTCTCAGTAGCTTTGGAGCCTGTCTTGGAACTAGACCGCGTAGACCAAGCTGCTCTTGAACTGCCCCAAGAGCAGGGTTTTGTTGTTGTTTTATTTTGCTTGTTTTGTTTTTTGTTTCTGTTTTTTCAAGACAGAGTCTCTCTGTGTAGCCCCAGCTAAGACTCAGTCTTAAAAACAACGCCAGGTGCACAGGCCTTTAATCCCAGCACTCGAGAGGCAGAGGCAGGTGGATCTCTGTGAGTTTGAGGATAGCCTCGTCTACAGAGCGAGTTCCAGGATAGCCAGGACTGTTACACAGAGAAACTCTGTCTCAAAACAAACAAACAGCAACAACAACAACAAAAACGAACGAACGAAAGGAATGAAGGGAGAAAGAAAGAAAAGAAAAGAGCAAAAAAGAAAGAAAGGCAATAAGACTGGGTCTTGTTATTCAAGCTGACCTCTGATTTATGGCCCTTGCTCATGCATGCTAGCTTGGACTATTTAGTTGACACAACTAATACTCACCTGAGAAGGGAGTTTTAACTGAGGGACTGCCCAGATCACTTGACTTGACCTGTGTGTGTGTGTGTGTGTGTGTGTGTGTGTGTGTGTGTGTGTGGTGATTGTCTGGACTGCTAACTGACCCAGCCTTTTCAGACAGCAGGTTCTGGGCTGCATAATCACGGGGGATCTGGCTGAACGTGAGCAAGCGGGTCATGGGCAGCATGGGTGCACCCGTTCCTCCGAGCTGACTGTGGATTTGATGTGGCAAACTGTCTCCTGCATCTGTGATTCCATAAGTATGAGACAGTAACCAGAAAGAGGAAAGCCCTTTGGTCCCGTGTAGCTTTTACTCTTTTGTTGTTGTTGTTTTGTTTGTTTTTTAATCGTGGCCACAAAAATCACACTTGAAACTCCTCCTGCCTCAGCTGTGGTTACAGGCTTGGGCCACCAAGTCCACCAGAAAAAGAATTCATTAGTTAGGAAAGTCTGTGCTGCGCTGCCCCCTGGTGGCCATGCTGAGTCAGTATCAACAGCTCCATTCCAGCGGCTCTTCCTGGATTGCCCCTGCAACTTCCTCATGGCCTCTGAAGGCTGTGGCATTAACCAACACAGTTTCCAGATCCCACCAGGTCCACAGCAGAAGACTGCCATGCTGACAGAGATAAGGAACTACCCAGAATCTGGATCAAGTCCATTTTGTTGGGTCCAGGGAGTCGTGCAAAGATGAGAACACCATCAAGTCTAATAAATCAGAAGCAAACTTTATTCCAAAAACCAGATCCTAGGAAAACCAGAAGCAAACTTAAAAAATAAAAAATGAAAATAAAAAAACACCACGGTGCACAGAAGCTTATCAGCTAGCTGAGACCACAGCCAGAGATGGTGTTTGTTAGGCTGTGGCCAAAGACCAGTTTTTGAACCCACTTTTTATAGTAGGGGCACCAAGCTTTAGCTCTGAACAAAGGAATTTTTACAACCTTGTCCTGACCCCGTGGGTCAGTTAACATAAACCCTAAGGAGGGGAGTGAGTTCTAACGTCAGTGGGTAATTAGGCAGCTATCATGAAATATGTTTTAGAGGAGATTACAGCAAAAGTCACTAATTGCAAGAAAACAGATGTCTTTAGCAATTAGTCAGAAAGGGGACTGCTAGTAATACCAGAAGGTTAATAAATTAAGATTAACTGGTTCCTTTTTTAAAAAAAAATCTAGACAGGCATGACAGCACACACCTTTCATACCAATATGTGGGAGGCAGAGGCAGGTGATTTCTGAGTTTGAGGTCAGCTTGGTCTATAGAGCAAGTTCCAGGACAGTGAGGGCTACACAGAGAAACCCTGTCTCAAAAAAAAAAAATCCAGACACAATGGTCCAGTCCACACTTGCAATCCTAGCACTGGGGAGGTAGAACAGCAGGATCCCTAGAGATTGTCAGTCTAGCTAACCTATTTGAGAAATCTGGACCACCTAGACCAGTGGTTCTCAACCTTCCTAATGCTGCAGCCCTTTAATACAGTTCCTCATTTTGTGGTGACCCCAACCATAAAATTATTTCCGTTGCTACTTCATAACTGTAATTTTGCTACTGTTATGAATTATAATATAGATATCTGTGCTTTCTGATGGTCTTAGGCTACCCTGTGAGAGGGTTGTTTAGCCCCCAAAGGAATTTTGACCAACAAATCGAACTGTTGAGAACCACTGACCTAGAGACAGTGGTTGGCACCAAAGCAATGACACTTGGGGTTGTCCTCTAACCTCTGTGCATGCACTTCACACCCTGCTGGGTGACTCTCTACAGCTGTGATGGTCACTTCACACCCTGCTGGGCGACTCTCTAGAGCTACAATGGTCACTTCACACCCTGCTGGGTGACGCTCTATAGATATGATGGTCACTCACACCCTGCTGGGTGACGCTCTATAGATACGATGGTCACTCACACCCTGCTGCAGGCAGCAGCTTTGGTGCTGCATCTGTTGGGCTAGAATGACCGGAATCTTATCTGACCACCCCTCAGAGCTTCTCAGGGGAAGATCAAATCTGAAGGTGGTCACAAACACCTCTTAAATTTTAATTTTAGTGTCAAGAATGAAGCTGATAAAATAAAAAAAATAATACAGAGAAAGTAAATTTTAATAAAATTTTGTTTTATTAAAAATGAAGTAAAGGTGGTAGTTGAACTATTTAAATTGATGTAAAGAAATATTAACACTCATGCCTCAAAGCCAGACCAGTTTCTAAGGTGTAAGTTTTAAGCCCGCTTCTTCATCGAATGCAACGTACATCTGGAAGCCTGCTCCTTCCTCAGAGACACTTCTGAAGATGTGAGTGGTGCTCCCAGGCGCAGGGCTCTTAGAGGGGGCGCCCCTAGTACAGCTCACCCTCCCTCCTTCCTGGGTCCTCTGGCCACGTTCTGTTCTCCCCTTTTCTGGTCTTGTTTCCTTGGTCCTCAAACAGCCACAGCTACCTGTGGGCCTCTTTGCAGCTTCTGCCTCCCCTTTCCTCCCAGTTGTATCTCAGCGCCTCAGTTCGGCTCCAGATCCCTTCTTAGATTCCCCAGGAAAGTCCTGGGATTTACACCGTGTTGCCCTCAGCCACCGGATTCCTTGTCCAACCCAGGCTCTTCACTACACAGCCTGAACTCCAGGAAGGTTTCTGGGCCCAAGCGCCAGACCAGTCTCATAGGCTAAGATCCAGCAGGCACCTTGTGGGGAGCAGGCGCAGTTGAGGACCTGGGGCAGTGGGGTGGGGGGCTGCTGGAGAGAAGCTTCGGGGTCCTTGAAGTCAATGAGGGACCACAATGGACTGTTTTGGAAAGCGTTGCATTTCCTAGGGAACACTAGGGACAGGGTGGAGGCTGTTGAAGTTGACTGGGGCCATTTATGTTAACTAGGGACTGTTGGAGTCAGGCTGAGGTCTGAGTTGACTGTAGGCGGTTGGAGACTGGTTGGTGACCGTTGGGAACAAAGGGGTGTGGCTAAGAACTGACTCCTGACTCCGGACCCTTGGGGACAAGTGGAGGGTATTTGGATACAGCTGGAGACTATCAGAAACTAACCCGTGACTGCTGGGACTGTCGGGGGTTGGCAGGTGATCATTAGAGACAGGTTATAAACAGTTAGGACCAATTTGGAGACATTGGGAGCTTGCTATGTTGGGGCCAGTAAGAATGCGTGGAAGCCGGAGGGAGGTAAAGCGGCTGCCTTGGTTGGATCATTCACGACCCCTGAAGCCAGAAGGTGGGAGCCAAGGAGCAGGCACAGTGGAGACAGACACCCAACAAAGAGTCCTGCCCCGGTGGCCTCTACCCGACCTGGAACCTCGTGGGTTGAGGAAGAATCCAACTTCTCGCCCAACTGGGGAGCCTGGGCTGATGGGCGAGAGCATCCAGGGCACAGAGAGGCAGGCCTGGAACCCAGCAAAGCCTGCCCTGCATGGGGCTCGGCTGATCCCCAAGTCCCAGAGCTCGTCTGCGCAGATTCAGGAGGGCCCTGTGAGTGGGCTGCCGCATTCACAGGAGAAGCATGGGGTCTTTGGTTGGACCGAGTCTCCTGTCGTACTGTGGATGTTTCCGGACCTGTGTGCGCACAGGCTACAGTATTAGAGGTCGTGGACAGGGCCGGATCACCTCTGAACACCAGCGAGTGGCGATTCAGGTAGCTTGGGTCAGCTGTGCGCCTTGTTCCCCTGTGCAGGCCTAGGCCAGTGCTGTTCCATGTCAGGGATGTGTGTGTACACGAGTTTCAGGTGAGCGTGTGGGTGTGTGCACGTGTTTGTGTGTACACTAAGCATGTGTGCTAGCGCTGGCTGAGGCAAGTAGAGGGCGTCAGATTCCCTGGAGCTGGAGCTGGTCGGATGTGGGTACTGGGAACCGAATCATGGCCTCCGTAAGAGCAGCAAGTGCTCTTAACCACTGAGCCATCTCCCCAGCCCCAGAAAGCTCCCTTTCATCACATGGCCGAGCCTTTCAGAATGCTGTTTTTGTTCCCTAGGTTGCAGAGCGGCTCGTGATCTTCTGTGTCTACACTCCTGGGTGGACTCTCAGATCCTGATGTGGGGCTTGACTCGAAACCACCCCCAAAACACCAGAGGTGCCACCAGCAGTCACACAGTTCCCAACCAAGCTGCCTTCTGCCTCCAGCCCTGTAGCCCACCCGAGGACCGCTAAGCCCGAAGGTGTCTGAGCTAAGAGTTGATGTCAGGGAGATCCTTGACACCCATTTGAGCCACACCTGGTTCAAATCTCTGCTCTTCCTTCCCACCCCGTCTTCTCTCACCTACGCATACTGTGAGGACGGAGGCTGGAGGAGGCCCCGGGAGATTTCTAAAGAAGCCGTCCAACTTTTAAGAGGAATTTTAAAAAAAATGTATTGTGGAGTACATGTGAGGAGAACAGAGGACAGCTTGCAGGGATCCGGTCTCTCCTCCCACCACATATACAGTCCCGAGGATGGCACTCAGGATTCCAGGCTTGAGGACGTGTGGCTGAGCCACCTCACTGGCCCAGTTAAGAGTCACTCTTTGGGAGAGCATGAGAGACTTTTGCTTTGTCGTGTCCTCCCCCCACACACACACACTCTCTCTCTCTCCCCCCCCTTCTTTCCCATCCGCAGGTATCACTCCAGGCCTTTGCCCTAAGAAGGCCATGGGAGCCTGGAGCCGTCAGGACTCAGAGGGCCAACTTTCTCTCTGACCCTCACCCTCATGACCACAGCTGCAGAAGGAAGGCTGTGGGAAGTGGCCCTCCCATGTCTGACTGCAGGAAGGAATGTGACGGGTCATCAAGCTTCCACAAGTTCCGTGCCCACAATGCTGCCCCTGGCTTGCTTTCTGCATGGAGAAGGCTCAGAACTCATGGCTGAAAGAGAATAAATCCAGGCCCCTCGGCACCCTTTGCCTGCCCCTCCCCCCACTTCTTAGAAAGTGAACTCCTAGGGAAGGGACTCAGCCCGCAGCTCCCTGCCTTTCCTTTCCCAATCCTGGTGAAGGGGGGTGTGTGAGCAGAAACCCACCAGTTCCATGTTTATCACCAACTCATGAGAACCAAGCTATTTCATTCCTCCAAATTTTTTATCTTTGCCTAGCAATGACTTGGGCCTTAAGATTTCCTGACATTTGAAGTCTCTCTACTCCGTTTTTATGGGACCGTCACCCACGAACAGATAATTTTTATATTTTACCCAACAGCCCCAAGCTCAAAGGCACAGGAGGAAGTGGGCTCTGGGTTTGGGGAGGGTGCTGCTGTGTGTCTTGAGAAGTAAGGAGAAGGCTGGCTGCCCTGTTTGCTGGCCAAATGCACCCTGTGGCTGACATGTTAGTGATGGCCTTTCTCCTTGAACCTCAGGTAGATCCCAGGACAGAAGCTATGAAGGGTCCAGGGTCAGACTCAGCAGTAGCTTTTCTTTGTTCTCTAGCTTTTTATACATTTTTCAATTTCCCAAGTGTTGTTCACTGCTCAATTACAGCACTGTGTTAAACAGCCATTGCTGTTTGCCTAATTGAAATACCAAACATGGGAAAGCCTGGCTAGGCTTGCTTCCTGACAGTGAGGTTTGCAGCTGGTTGAAATCAGTTCATCCTCCATTCACTCTGGTCCTTTGCATAGAGGATCATCAAACTCTACCCAGATGTCAGTTGCCCTGCTTGAGGGAGTCTGAGGTCTGCCCTGGGCTGGAAAGTGAATGCAGGAAGAACTGCCCCAGGATCTCCCTCCCCACCCCAGGAGCTCCCTCCCCACCCCAGGAGCTCCCTCCCCACCCCAGGAGCTCCCTCCCCACCCCAGGAGCTTCCTTACTACCGAAGTCAGCTTTCCTCCATAAAAGACTATTTCCTCCCCTCTGCCTTCTACCCATCATTTTCTCATTCTCCCCTCAGAGTTTTTTCAAGATTTACTTATGTCTTCATGTATTTCGTGTATACGAATTCTCTGTCTTCATGTACACCCAAAGACGGAATCTGATCCTGGTGGAGGAGGTTCTTCTGTTCATGTGTTGCTTTCATTGGGTAATGAATAAAGAAACTGCTTTGGGCCTGATAGGGCAGAACTTACATAGGCGGAGAGTACAGAACTGAATGCTGGGAGGAAGAAAGCAGTCAGGGAGAATCCATGGATCCTCTGCCTCAGACAGATGCCGATTAGAATATTGCCAGTAAGCCACAGGCACGTGCGATACACAGATTAATGGAGATGGGTTAAACTAATATGTAAGAGTTAGCCAATAAGAAGTTAAAGCTAATGGTCAAGCAGTAATTTAATTTTACAGTTTCTGTGTGGTTATTTCGGGGCTAAGCAAGCCGGGCAGCCGGAAAAAACAAGTGGGCCCTCTTCCCTTGCAACATGATCCCATTAGAGATGATTGTGAGTCACCATATTGTTGCTGGGAACTGAACTCAGGACCTCTGGAAGAGCAGTCGAGTGCTCCTAACCGCTGAGCATCCCCCACCCCCAGAGTTCTTAATTGTTATGTGCTCCCTGTTAGGAATATTATGTTAAGGCATGTTACTTTTGTGTTGCATTTTTTTTTAAACTCTGTGGTGTTGATTCTTTGTCTAGAACACCTGATGGTCTAATAGATCTGAACAGCCAATAGTGGGGCAGGAGAGAGGACAGGTGTAGCTGGCAGGCAGAGAAGATAAATAGGAGAAAACTGGGAGAAGAGGTTCAGAATAGTCTGAAAAGGAGGAGGACATCAGGGGCAGCCACCCAGCTACACAGCAATCCACAGCGTAAGAGTAAGATTTACAGGAGTAAGAGAAAGGGAAAAACACAGAGGCCAAAGGGTAGACAGGACAAATTAAGAAAATCAGGCAAGAAACAAACCAAGCTAAGGATGCACGTTTACAAATGAGACACCAGGTGTGATCCATTTGGGAGCTGGGTGGTGGCACCCCCCCCCCCAAAAAAAAAGAGTCCAAAGAGCATAGCATCCTACTACAGCTCTGAACAGGAGCAGCTTGGCCATTCTGTCACAGTCTACTAGCTAAGTCTTAGGAATATGGGTGAACAGAAATCCCTACACTCTTGCGGAATATCTGTACACTGTGTGAAGATGTGCAGTGTGTGATAAAGAAACAAACCTAGGCTACAGGCCAAGCTTTTATAATTAATATGATGTGGGAGGTCCTTCTGTATTCTGTTACTTTTATTGGTTGATGAATAAAGCTGATTTGGTCAATGGCTTAGCAGGGTAAAGCCAGGAGGGAAATCCAAACAGATATATAGAGTAGATGGGGTCAGGAAGACGCCAACCAGCTGACAAAGGAGACAGGTGCCAGAACCTTACTGGTAGACCACAGTCTTTTGGTTGATACATAGAATAATAGAAATGGATTAATTTAAGGTATAAGAGCTAGCTAAGAAAATGCCTGAACTATTGGCCAGTGTTGTAAATTAATATAGTTTCTGTGTGATTATTTGAGTTTGGGCGACCGGGAAACAAACGTGCAGTCTCCTGTTTACATTAATAAGAAGGCTCCATGTCATTATTTGGGAGCTGATGAAACAGAGAAAGACTTGTTACATTTGGAGCCCAAAGCATGGCATGGAAATCCACATAGGGCCTGAGAAAGCTGGGGAAAAGTTTCCTAGGAGGTGCGGGGCTTGCAGCCTACCCAGGTGTGGCTACCAAGCACTCAAAATAGGGTTTATGAGCAACAGGCAGTGCACTACTTGGTGGTAGGAAACGAGGTACAAGTGCCTACTGTAGCTGTAGCAGATAGGCATGTCAGGGCAGACATGAGGCTCCTCTCTCATCCACCCGAAGGGGCGGAGCCAGTCACCAGGCCATGTGCTAAACAGAGTCATGCAGCAACCACATGGTGACTCACAACCATTTGTAATGAGATCTGGTGCCCTCTTCTGGCCTGCAGGCATATGTGCAGACAGACCACTATATAAAATATATAAATCTTAAAAAGTCTGTTTCTAGAAAAACACACACATACACACACACACACACACACACAAACGTCCAGACACCAATGAAGACAAGTAGCCCAGGTGACCCAGCCTCTCAGAATGCCTCTGCTGCAGTTTCCTCAAAATCCTGCATCCAGAACAACTTCAAAGCTGCAAGCTGAAATGGTCCAGCCTCACACACCACTCCACCCAGACTTCAGATAAGCTCTACACTTTCCCATCACAGAGCCTAAGAAAAAATTACAATTAACTCTCCCAGGGCTTGACCATTAAGTGGTGGACAAGGAAGCTGGTGGTAGACATGGCCTACAAGGTCAGTCTGGGCTTCTTTTATTCTCTGGTTAGGTCTGCTTTTCTGTTCCAGATAGAAGCACCTTGTTTGCTTCTTCCAAGTATGGTGTGTGAAACAAACGGCACTTGCCACTCATTCCTCTAATAGAACAGAAGCAGACAATAAAGGTACTCAGATCCCTGCTGATCACGGGCAGTGGTCAGGCGGAACCTGGAAAAGTGGTAACTGCCAAGCTTTAATGTCTTTAAATGTCCCGTGTTTCAACGTCATTAAGCACAAAGATTCGCCTTTCATACATGTTTATAACAAAAACTTTGTAAATTGTTGAAATTAGGAAGCTAGGTAAGCTATTTGTAGCCACTTACTAACTCGTTCTAAAAGTTATATCATGGAGAAATGCTTGTTGTGAACTGAGGGCAGCAGTTGGTTGGCAATGTGTTGGATATGGGGTTAGTTGCTCTTGCTGAGGACACTGCCTGCTGGAGTTCACAGTACGAAGTGGTGGTAATACAGGCATCACGCCCGTTTCAACAGAGAACGTCTCTAGGGCTTTCCCACTCCAGCCCCTTCTTGTGCTCATAAAGAAGTTGACAGGAATGACTTGCCTCTGTGACTGAAGGCATCTACTGACATAGGTCAACTTGAGACAGTACAGTAAGTACACTTAAAAAAAAAAAAAAAAAACAAAAAAAACCCTTGCTGTCTTGGCCAGCAACTTAGTACTGCTTCCTGTGTACTAAGCAGGGTTAAGGCTGTGGACTGGGGACACCAGTTCTTGTGTGGCTTTCTCAACTGCTTAGGCTTCCTTCCTCACATAAAATGGTGTTAAGAAATATCCCAGGTCCAGACCAAGGACAGCATCTTTGTAGTCCTTCCTTAAAAGCCACATTGCAGCGCATCCACCACCCTATTAGTGAAGGGAACTAGGCTATAGCCATAAAGGGAGGAACAGAGATGCAGCAGCACCATCATGAGGGTAGACTAAAGTGAACATTTAAACAGTATTTTTTTTTTTTAAGATTTATTATATACAGTGTTTCACCTGCTTGTATGCCTGCAGGCCAGAAGAGGGAGTCAGATATTATAGATGCTTTTTGAGCCACCTTGTGGTTGCTGGGAATTGAACTCAGGACCTCTGAAAGAGCAGCCAGTGCTCTTAACCTGGCTGGAGTGCATCTCCAGCCCTGTCTTTGGTACAGATTTCTCCTCAGACTGTCATCCTGCCTTTTTGCTTTGTCTCCATGTATCCTCATCCTCTATTAAAAAAATACTCTCTATTCTTGGCCTAAACCCAAATTAGCACTTTAAGTATTTATATTTCAGAAACTGGAGAGGACAAAGGTTCGACTCCCAGCTCCCACAAGGCAGCTAGCTCCTAACTGTTCTAGGAATCTGACACCCTCACACAAGTGTACATATTTTTTTTCACTTGTCATTGGTGGAACACGCTTTTAATCCCAGCACTCAGATCTCGGAGTTTGAGGCCAGCTCGGTGTACAGAACGAGTTCCAGGACCCCCAGGGATACACAGAAAAACCCTGTATTGAGGGAAAAAAAAAAAAAAAAAACTAAGGAAAAAATTACATTTTCTTGCTATAATATAAACTGTTCCTGTAAAGAATAGGCCATTTGCCCTATTTTTGAACTCTTTGCAGATGGAAGCACTTCTTAGGGGCAATTTTCTGATGTAGTTATTTGGTCCAAAGTTGTGTGTGCCATGCAAGTAACCTTTGTTCACTTTCAGTGCTGCTTGGCATTTGACCGTTAGCTATCCTGTAGTGGGTTCCTGGCCAGTTTTGGCTTGTACCAATCTGTAGTCCCACCAGCAATTATTTTAAGAGATTCTGACTTTACCCAGCTTTCTCCTGTTTCCGGTAGATTTGCAATGGAATACATTCCTGAATGCCAGCTGAGCTAGACAGTAAGACTGCTCCTCCACGCCACCCACATCCCACGAGTTCCATATTGTCCTAGGGGTTAAAACACAAGACGCACACACACAGATACAGAGTTCCAGTCATCCTCAAGAAGAGAATGCCCCTTTACTCAACTAAATCCAGGGTTAAAATACCTTTGGCCCCAGTAAAGGAAAACTCCTCCCACCCAGAGGGGGCTGGGGAAACTGGCCTCTGTGGGAGTTTTTCCCCAGGCAGGTGGTCGAGGGTTTAAGGCAATGTCAGACAGGTTAGATGGGCCTTGGCGCCTGAGCTTCTTTGAGGCAGGTTGAGAAATTACCATTTTAAAGTAAAATAGATCCCTCAGGCTAATATACCAGGCTGTAGCAGAACCAAGGACGGAACTAGCAGGAAGCTTAGCTGGTTAGCGTAAACATTATTTGCATCCAGTATTTTGGCCTCAAGGATCAGGGAGGACAGGGTCCCACAAGTCCCCCTTTTATATAAAATATGATGACTATCACCTTGTCTTAGGTGGTGATGGCCAGGCAGACTCTTTACCCGTCGTGGAAAAAGTATTCCAGGTCAAAATACCTTTCTGTCTTAGGTCAGAATCTCCTCCATTCAATCCTTACCCGTCTTTGGTTACTAGTCATACATTGAGTCCAGCCAGATTATGCTGAAAGATATTTTGAGGCGAATGCCAAAAGGACTTGACCTGAGTAGTCCTGACTCCGGCTTCATGAGATCATGAATGCCATGCTCCAGCATATACAAGCATTCCCAAAGGAGATTGTGCTTTGGCACAATCCTGAAAACTCTGCTCAGAATAGAGCCCCTTTAAGTAAGGTCTCAATAGCACTGGTGTAAGGTCCCTGGAAAGCTAACTAGAATAAATGACAGCCAATTAGTAAATTTTGTATTTCAGGGACCATAAAAAAACAGTAATCCGGCAGGCTGGCTGGACTCAGCTAGCACGCCTGTTTTACAGGACAGTGCCCAGCTGCTGAAAAAAACTCAATCCTTCTGGGTTTTACCTCCATGTGATGTGAGGCATGGCTTTTTGGCCTATGCCTTGGTGTAAGTCAGGGAGTGTGGAGCTTACGGAGCCAGCAGGGCTGACCGACCACTAGTTTTCATCCTTTTCAACTGTGACTGGTGGTGGCAAGCACTTAGTTTTTTCAAGACACTTTGTGGTTCAGGCATTTGATTTTTTAACATAGCCCACAATAGGTCTGTAAAAACAGTACTTGGAACATAGCAGTATTTTATATCCACGGACCCAGGAGAATCAATTTCCTACTCCCGTTATACTCACTGCTCGCTTGTTTGATATCCAGGTAGCCCAAGCTGGCCTCCAAACACAGTCCTGCCTCAGTTCAAGCATTTGAATCACAGATTAGTCCACTGTATGCAGTTTCATTAAACCCCTCTCTAGTATGCTTTTTCCATACCTAAATTGCTAATTTTAGAAGTTTTGAAAAAATTTTTTACTGGATAGAATTGTTAATACCCCAATACAGAAACTTCAAGATTTTGATGGCAGCATTCCTCACACAGCTGTACAGACCACGTCAGGGAGACCTTTTGACCTTACTGAATGAAATAAAGTGTGTGCCTTTCTTTTCACCCACTTCCAAACTCCAGTTTTCCCTGTTCACTGCCATATCCTGGGGGCTTAAAATTCTTGGTCGGGGTCAAACGTAAAAATCTGAGATTCTTCAATCGCTAAGGGGCCATCCCTAAATCTCCCACACAGCTAGACAACTCATGTTTTGTGCAGGTCAGACACTCCTCCACTGAAGCTCACTCACCATGGGACAGGGAAGTTGGAGTCCACCTAAGTGCTTTTCCTTTTCAGCTTCCCAGTGCTGCAATTACAGACCACTACCACCCCACCACCAGGCCCACCACGATCTTCAGCTCAGGCTGACCTGGTCCAACAATTTCCTAATAGTCTCTAAGGGCAAAATTTATGTCTCACTTATTAATATTTAGTGAACTGCAGAAAATCTTCACATCAAAACTACAAAAGCAGAATCTGTAGCCAGCATTGCTCAAACTGATAGAACCAGTGCCAACCTTGGCTGTTGTGCGCACACATCCTAAGCCAGGCCCGGTGCCAGCTGTGAGCTACTGAGCTGCAGTCCTGACACAACCATCGACTGCACTTTACCCCAGCAAGGACCACAGGGAGAGAAAAGCTAAGGAGCAGGCTCCACGAGGATCAGTTCTGTTCCCACGACCCAGATCAGGAACATACAAACCCAGTACACTTTATGCCCTCCTCTAGTCGCCACGCTTTAAATACTGGGAGTTTAGTCAGGTGGTGCACACCTTTAATCCCAGTCCTTGGGAGGCAGAGTCAGCATCTCTGAGTTTGAGACCAGCCTGGTGTCTGAAGCAAGTTCCAGAACAGTCAAGGCTACAGAGAAACTCTGTCTTTCAAAAAATCAAAAATTAAGAACTGGGAGCTTAGACTTACTAGCGCCACAGCACAGATGACCTGACAGCAACAGGGAGGGTGCAGTTCTGCCCTCAAAACCACTCCAGCTGACAGGAAGTCACTCTTAATTCCCACAGTGCACAGCGTCAGCAGACTAGCCCATTCTGCTGCCAAAACTAGTGAGGCTAACTGCTTGGTATCAGTACCTCAGGGCCACTGGACAAGTTCTGTGCGGAAGTGTCAAACTGTTAAGTGTTAATTGTTACAGGACACAGAACCCAGTGGCACCAACCTTATATCTTCACCCCAGAAGAACTCTGTGCTTGAGGGAGCTAGAACAGGGACCCTGTATCAAAAACACCATACCTGATCTCACCTATGCAATTTCTACAGGCACCCAGCAGCTTGTTAAAGGCAACCTCTAATTTAAAGTAGAACGCTAATGTTCTCTAATTGTATTTACCCTCTCCTAAAACCTGTTCACAAAACAAAACCAGATCACTAATTTCCCCCATGCCCGTGAGTTCACTTCCATCACCTTTTACCCAGTGCCCATTAGACCCCGCAACAGCAACCCAGGCACTTGAGAGACAGCCTGTAGAAACTTTATTTTCCTTCCACCTTTTTTTCCTTTGCTTAGGACCACTCAGTGGTGGCTCCAACCCACTCGGTGGCCTGCGCTGTGGGAGCTGCTGACCAATCCTCAGTAGCTGGCTGGGCACTCCAGTCTTCAGTAGGGAACTGCTGGATGGGCACCGAGGGCACCTGCACACCCTCAGACCAGTCAGCCACCTCTGGCTGAGCAGCAGTGAACTCAGGAGCTGGTGCAGTCCATTCGCCCTGAAATTCCTCCTTGGTCACGGCCTTCTCAGCAGCAGCCTGTTCTTCCTTCTCAATCTAGTTGTTAAAAAGATCATAATGGACAAATTTAGCTTCACTGAACAGACCAAGGTGTCCCATTCACTTAGTGGCAACAGGCATTGCCTTACCTCCTCTGGGTCTCTGTAGAAGTAAAGATCAGGCATAACCTCCCATGGGTGCTCCCGGGAGATAGTGCCACGCATGCGGAGTACTTCCCGGGCCAGCATCCACCACATCAGGCCCACTGAGTGAGCTCCCTGGAAGAGTGAGAGAGAGCCATTAAAACACCTGGCCAACCACAAACACAAATCTGTCCCCACTTCCTCCTGGGCACAGGAACACATTGGTACAGACATACATGCAGGCATAACAATCCCCCCAAATTAATGAAAGCTCTAAAATCCATTGGAGAAACCCAGGCCTATATCATAGAGGTACACTGTCATGCTTGTAGCAAAGGTTACTATCAAGCTCCACTCACGGGACAGAGTGGGGGTTAGCGAAACCTTGCCCCTCATTTAGCACACTACCTACACTTGCGAGTTCATCGGCCTGGTTGTGACCTGACTCCAAGCTCTAACAATGTGCACAGAAACGAGAAAGGTTTCCCAGAGTGCTCGTCATAAACTCTACCTTGTTGTTGCAGGGGATGGCAATGTCCACGTAGCGCAGAGGTGAGTCTGTGTTACACAGGGCAATGGTGGGCAGGTTCACGTAAGACGCCTCTGTGAGGGGCTGGTGGTCAGCCCTGGGATCGGTCACCACCAGAAGCCGTGGCTCCCTGAAGGCTGCCTGGATCTGGTTAGTGAAGGTCCCTGGGGTGAAGCGGCCAGCGATTGGAGTGGCTCCAGTGGCGGCAGCGAACTTCAGCACCGCTCGCTTTAAGAGATCTTGAGTCAGTATTTTCAAGCATGGCTTCACTCTCCTCAGGCTAACTGCAACACCTGCACATCCCATCTCCTCATCTAAGAAGCAGGTCACATGACCCAAGTCCCGCAAAGGTCAGACAGGCCCGTAGCAAACACCTGTGGCTTCTGGCAAAATATATCACAAAATAGACAAGTGCAAATGTTCTCCCTCCTTTTCGTCTTACAGTTAATGTCTGAGTGGCTCATGTGCAATGCATACAAGCACGGCACCCATGCACACGGAGGCCGGGAGGTGCTGGAGTCTTTGGATTGGAGTTAGGGATGACTGAGTGCTGGCAACCAGACCCAGGGCCTCTGTAAGAACACTGGGTGTATCTCTGCCCTCACATGTGGGGACATACAGGGTCTCAACTGGGTAGCCTTGCTATTTTTAAGAGATCTGCCTGCCCCCTCACCCTGGAGATTTCTTGACTCCCTCCAGATGGTCTTTCTGCTCTATCCAAGTACCACAAACACTTCCCAGGGAGGAACAGTTACTAAACCATATTCTATCCTGTTCCACAACAGCTCTACTCTTCAGGAACCACACTCACAGGACCTTTACTGCAACATTCCAACAGAACACTTTGTCAGTATTTAACTCTCTCAAACCTTAAGATAAATTGAATATTCACCAACTCAGCCAGCATACAGGTAACAAAACTGTTAACTTTCTTAACAGGAAAGATACACTTCCTCATTTTTTACAATTGAAACAAAAGTTCGCAAATAACTTAAAAACCCTGAAGAACCTGCAGGAGCCTGTACAAGGATCAAGCGCAAAGGGAAAGGGAGGTATTTTGCGGCTGACATTATGCCCACCACTGAAGGCGGAGGGAGGACTGTTTCCTGCATGGTTTGTCTCCTCAGTCATCGTCCTCAGGACTCTGAGAAGCCGTAGGAATATGCAGGCGCAGGCACGAAGCCCAGCTTCATCTCCAACGTCGTGGAAAGGGACTGTACATCACGGGCAGTGCCTATGCTCCCCTAGGCCACTAGGACAGAGCCCAGGGAGAGTGACCTCCTGGGGTATCCACGTTGGATCTGCCTTTCTTTCTATGGATTACTGCCACGACCCAAAACTTGGCCTCTGTTCTACACACCTGCCCAGTGTTCCTGGAGGAGATGACGCTGACATCAGCAGGATTCTCAATGGCAACAATAGCCCGGGCTGCAAGCAACAGCTTCTCCCAGGTCCTCTTCAGATTGATGATATAGATGCCTACGTGAAGACAAGTGGACTGCTTTACCCCGGCACTCTGAAGGCCAGGCTGGCCGAGAGCTCAGACAACTAACCGACTGCCTCCCAAGTCTACCTGGCAACAAATGATGGTTAGGGATTGAGCCCAGTGCCCCGATGAATTTGCTAAGCTGGCCGAACAAACGGACACTCTGAAGGAAGGCAGACT
The DNA here is from genome assembly GCF_982192425.1 of Myodes glareolus. Classification (NCBI taxonomy): domain Eukaryota; kingdom Metazoa; phylum Chordata; class Mammalia; order Rodentia; family Cricetidae; genus Myodes; species Myodes glareolus. Next base: position 4,216,309 of record NC_142029.1, read on the forward strand.
ATGGATGTGGCAGAGACCACTACCAAACTCCAGTCACAGAGGCTAGCTCTACTGGTGTTAGCGAAAATCCTGCCATCTGTTCATGTAGCACACTTCCGACACTCAGAAGTTCACCGGCCCAGGAGGCCTCCACCCTGAGCTTTAATAGTGTGCAGCTTCAGTTCCATGGGGTAATCCTCCATCATGTCCTCTACCCTTTGGACCACTGCCTGAACTTCTAATCCATCCTACCAATCCCTTACAACACTCGATTCTCCCTCAGGTGCCTAGTGAACGTAACACCCGTCCCTTTCTACAACCCATCCTGCCAATCTTCCTCCTCACATCTTGTGTATCCCCACTGCTCATTCCACTTCCCACTAAAACTACACAGTCGATCCCGATGACTCCGTCTGTGACATAGGGTGTATCGTAGGAAATAACATATCCTGCCATCCTCTCACGCGCCCGCCAGGATCTAACTCACACCCCAGCCAGCTGCGGCACTCCTCCAAACGACATACAGGCCAGTGTCCCAACAGAGCACTCAGTATCGGCACTGCCCCCAGCAGGGCAGTCGGAGACTTAAGAGAAATCGACCCGAGTTATCAAAGACGGTAACTGACCATCGCTTTTCCTTTTGTAGATGTACTGCTCCATCTGAAAGTCGAGGTTGGTGCCACCTAAGTGGGTTCCTGCAGCGAGGAATTTGAGGACATCCTCCTCCTTCATCTGCAGGACATCAAGGGCTCCGGACATTGTGTAAGTTTCCCTTTTAAGTTACGTCGGGAACCTAGAAGAGCAAAAATGTATGTTTTCCTACTCCTTTTCTGAGGCTAGGTCTCCATGTCGTCCGGGCTGTCCTAGCACTCAAATTCCCCCCGCCTCCAGAGAGAGGGGATTAAAGGCCTGAGCCTCCAGGCACGGCAAGCTAAGTGGATGGATTCGTACTCTATCCCTTTCAATTTCCTCGGCCACCTACCACACAAGTTCATCAGACCTTGTGGCAGAAAGAGAACACAGAAAAAATAGCCAATCGAAAGTTAGCGCTTCCACAGGCACACAGATATCAACGACTTGTGCAAAGGCAGCCATGTTTGGGGTGTTTCAGGTTTTTCGTAGCTCGAGACCGTGGCCGGCAGCTCCGGATCTGTCTCTACGCGCCTCACAAGCACTTTCCCAGCATGCGGCCGCCTAGGCCTGCAGCCCGGCGCGAGCGCCCGCCCCACCTCACGGGAGGCCACCACGTGGCGCCGCCGTCGGGAACGAAGACGCTCGCGTAGACTCGGCATCGGGGCGTCCGCGCCCATCCACGGAGCGGTAGGGTCGAGCCCGTAACGCCGGGCGGTACCGAGGACCCCACCAGAAACTCACCAAGAACAACGCCGTATGGACCCGTCCCGGGGCAGCGCGGAAAGGACCGGCGGCCGGAAATGACGTTCTTAAATACACCACAGTCAGCCAATAGCAAAGCATATTGAACTAAAGAGGGCAGAACTTTCCCTCCGGAAGAAGGCTTGCGGCGCACGCGCAAACTCAGCAAGCGAGCCCTCTACGTCCCCGCGGAGCGGAAGTTGAAAAGTCCCGCGCTAGCCTTGCTGCGATAGTTGCATACAGAGCGGGCCGGAAGTAGCTGGGAGACCGAGGGTTGTGACTCCGCGGTAAAGTGCGCTAGTCCTATTGGAAGGTTTGTGCAAACCAGGCCTGTGCACAGCAAGCACAACCTGGAGGATGTCACGTGGTCTCTGAAGGACGAATTACCAACGCGCAATCAACTCCGGGATGTTTTCTTGAAAGTATAAAGGACAAAACTATGCATAAAATTATTTTTGGTTCAAAGAGAAAAATGCAGTTAGTAAGCATATTCTGTTCAATAGAATGCCATGCAGTCGTTTAAGGATAAAATATGTCCTATGGGGGCTGAAGAGATGGCTCAGTAGCTAAGAGCATTACCTGTTCTTCCAAAGGTCCTGAGTTCAATTCCCAGCAACCACATGGTGGCTCACAACCATCTGTAATGATAACTGGTGCCCTCTTCTGGCCTGCAGACATACACACAGACAGAATATTGTATACATAATAAATAAATAAATATTTAAAAAAAATATGTCCTATCGTACACCTATAAAAATACAAATGTACGAAAGATGGCTATACAAATAAAAAGTAGACAGTCAGTAAAAAAGAAAACTGCTTTTGCTCACCCTCACAACCAGCCTTGAGCATGGGCGGTGTGACTGTTCCTATTTCTTTGACGCAAGTGAAGAACAGGCTTTAAGCCTGGGCCATCTGTGTCAGAGCTTATTAAACACCGGGGGACATACTCACCTACCCCTCTGTTCCTTGGAGAAATTAACGGTTCCTTCCTAAATTTGAGAACACCACCAAAAAATTGATGGGTTCCCAGTAGGATATTACAAACATGTTGGAGGTATGTGGAGAAATCTGGATGACAGGTTATCTCTTTTCTGTTTATTCTGCTGGGTGGTAGATCGCTTGCTTTACCTCACAAGGCTCTGGGTTTGTTCAGTTCCCAGAACTTCAGAGGAAAAACAGCTCCGACCTGAACATAGTGATACACACTTGTTAATCCTAACGCTCTGGAGGCTGGGGCAAGAGAGGCGAGAGGGTCATGGGTTTGAGGGTGTAGCAGTACCCAGTGTCCAAAAAAGAAAAGGTAAAACTAAATATTGAACTTACACCACAACAGGAATGTATCTCAAAATATTTTGGTAAGTAAAATGCAGAATATTCTAGAATCTATTATTAAATGATGTGTTCAAAAAGGCAAAATAATGGATAATGAGATGTGGGTTGGGAATGAGGATTAAGAGATTTTACAAGGGGAATATTCTAAATAAAATTTAGGATCATGGTTGCACCTCTTAGACAGTGTCTCAAAGTGGAGGGTGACTGAGCTCCCAATGATAACAGATGCGCACCCCACACTGGCTACAGTCTTTCCTTAGCTGTGCACCCCACACTGTTGCAGTCTTTCCTTAGGTGTGCACCCCACACTGGCTACGGTCTTTCCTTAGGTGTGCACCCCACACTGGCTAGTCTTTCCTTAGGTGTGCACCCCACACTGGCTATAGTCTTTCCTTAGGTGTGCACCCCACACAGGCTATGGTCTTTCCTTAGGTGTGCACCCCACACAGGCTGTGGTCTTTCTTTCCTTAGGTGCGCACCCCCACACTGGCTAGTCTTTCCTAGGTGTGCACCCCACAGACTGTGGTCTTTCCTTAGGTGTGCACCCCCACACAGGCTGCAGTCTTTCCTTAGGTGTGCACCCCCACACAGGCTGCGGTCTTTCCTTAAGTGTGCACCCCCACACAGGCTGCGGTCTTTCCTTAGGTGTGCACCCCCACACAGGCTGCGGTCTTTCCTTAGGTGTGCACCCCCACACTGGCTACGATCCACTGTCTAGTGTGTAAACTAAAGCTGCTTTTGTTTTCCCCTTGGTTTCCTGACACAGGTTTCTCTGTGGAGCCCTGGCAGTCCTGATACTCACTCTGTAGACCAGGCTGACCTCGAACTCAGGGGTCTGCCTACCTCTGCCTCCTGAGTGCTGGGATTAAATGAGTGTGTCATCACACCCGGCCCTAATTAAGTTTTAGGGACTTAAATGGCAGGTCAAAAATTAAATCACATCAAACCCACTCTGCTGTTGTGGGACCCTCACCCCTTATTCTCAAAAGGGCGAGAAGAAATTTCCTCGCAGAATGTTTTCCCAGGAAGATAGTGACCTTCCCCTCTCCCACCAGTAAGGTTCTGAGCACAAGGACACTTTGCTCAGCCCAGCTAGCCACCTAGTCTGGCTGATATAGATGGCCTGACTCAGGAACAGTGGCCTTGCTCTAAGAACAAGGAGAAAGCTGACTTAGTAGAATGGGTGGGAGCAAAAGTCCTTACACCTGTGCCAAAGCAGCTTCAAAGATTCTCTTTGTACTTATGCCTTTAAAAGCTTACCCCACAGAGGAGATACAACTCCTCTCTACCTCGTTGTAACTGGGATGGAGATGAGTTCCAAATATGTTTGTATTATGCTGATTAAACCTTGCTTATTACAGTCTGGGCCTCTCTGGTGCTCTCTCTGGGGGTTGTAATCTGGGCACAACACTGTCTTCAGGGAATGAGACAGACTGTATAGGTTTACCAACCAGCACTTGTTTTAACAAAATGAAGATGTGAGGGCCAGTCATGATAATCTAAGTCTGTGCAGAAAGGAAGTTCTTTACTTCCAACCATTACCACCTGAAGCTGTGTCTTTGGTTTGTTTGGCGCCATTGTCCTTCCTGGTTTTTGTCCTGTATGTCTGTGTAATGTGTGTTGTTCTTTGTTCTGACTTAGACTGACGCTGGCGTACTCAAATCACGACTTCTTTGACTTTGATATTGTGATCACTTACAAGACTTTAGAGATAGGGCCGTAAGCATAGGGGTGTATTTCATAAAAAAGAGTCAGCCTCGGCCCCAAGCACATGGCTGCGGGGCAGCATGCTTGTATGGATGGCTGGGCTATTCAGCCTTGCTGTTACAAGGTATCGAGGCTGCCAGGAACAGTTGTAAAGGCGGATGTACCCCAATAGGATTTCTAACACTAAATAAAAAATCTGAGGTTAATCGCTATGGCCTAAAGAGGTTAAAAGTCCTTTTTTCCCAGTGCTGCATAAATTTTTACATGATGACTCGTGCCCCTTTCTAAAAAGTACTTTATTTTTCATATTCTTAAATGGAGTCTAGAGTCTCAATAGTTTACCCTGAGACAATGCCTGCAGGCCGAGATTACCGACTCCCACCCAAGAGCAGACCATTCAAAGGAAATTCCTGGTATTCCAAGCACTGTAAATTGGAACACCTGCCAGCACTTCACCAGGACACCCCTAGACAAATGTCAGCCAATCAGGGGTCCTGAACCTCAGAGACCCCTCGCCTCCACCTTTACTACTATAAAAACCCAATTCTAATTGAGTTCAGGGCTCTCCAGATATTCCAATATGTTGCACATGCAGAGAGACGAAGTTTGCAAACTTGATCAAAATAAAGGCTCTTTGCTTTTATATATGGGACTCGATCTCCTTTGTTGGCTTTTGTGGGAACCCTTGGATTTGGGCATAACAGAAGACAGGGTCTGATCACCCAGCTGAACTGGAACTTCCGGAGCTCCACCTGCCTGTCCCTCGCAAGTGCTGGGACTGATGTCCTGCTCCTCCTCGCTCTGCTAGGTTTTTGTTGTTTTTTTGTTTTGTTTTGTTTTTCAAACAGTTCTCAAAATGCTTTCCGTTATTCATCTGAACTTTATGGAAAATGTGAGAATAACACAGATTAAAACAGTACATTTGGGGGCTGTGGTGGTGCACACTTTTTAATCACAGCATTCAAGAGGCAGAGGCAGCAGATCTCTGAGTTTGAGGCCAGCCTGGTTTACAGAGCAAGTTCCAGATTAGCCAGAGCTACACAGAGAAATCCTATCTCAAAACAAACAAACAAAAAACCAAACAACAAAACAGTACATTGGAACAGTACAGTGTTGTTTTTGTTGATGTTGTTATTGTTGGTGGTGTTTTTGGGTTTTCATTTATTTTTGTCACCTCAGTCTCCAGTCCACTGATGTCTTTATTTAAAAAATTACATTTATTCACTTATTGGGTATGGGTGCTTGCCACAGTGCACATGAGAAAGTCAGAGAACAACTTGTCGGAACTAGGTCCCTCCTCTGTGAGTCCTGGAACCCACTGCAGGTCACCTGATAAGCTGACATTTCTGGGATCCACTGCAGGTCACCTGACGAGCTGACATTCCTTGCTGAGCCATCTCACTGGTCCACGGCAGCACTTAGATCCAGTCTTCCCTAACTTGAGACTCTTGCCCTCACCCATGGCAGGAGGCCCACAAGCTCTCTACTGTGGGATTCCTTGCTTCTAGGCAAATCTATGGTGTCCTGTGATGGAGGTAGGTGGCTGAAACAGCAAAATGCAAAGGTCTCTCTAGAAATGCCTCTCATATAGCCTTGTGGGACAACCAATCTTGCCTCCCAGCTCCTGTGTGTATTGACTGGAGTGTATCCAGAGCTGAGGGCACTGGTGACTCCACTTCTGAGGCTCTGGGGGCTCCAGGAACTCCTCCGGTCTCTCTCTGAATGGGGGACTAAAGGCAACAGCATTTCTGCCTGGTTCCTCAGACCACGCTTCACCTGACTCCAGGAGCTGTAGCAGCCCACAGCAGGAACCAAGCAGGACGGCAGATCTTCCTTCCCCAGCCATCTCTTTCAGGAGTTCAGGCCCATCCTGGCCATCATGTCTTCATAGACAGTCCATGCCATGGCAGCCATCAGAGTTCTACGGAGGGCCCGGGGAACACTGCCATGGAAGAAGCCACGCAGCCCATGGTTCTGTGATAAGAACAATTTCAACACTTCAGAAGCAACGCAGCAACACAACTGGTTATGCCCTATCACCAGAGACCTTGCTACTCCACTTCAGAACCTTAATTTGTAACTGCAGTACCAAACCAAGGAGATAACCAAGGAACTGCCAATTTTCCTGTAACTGTTAAGGTCCGCCTCTTTGGATCTGCACTACCTAGGGAAACTTCTTAGTTGGAAAAAGAACACTTAAAGTCTGGAGTGCTGGGCACGCCTTTAATCCCAGCACTCCAGAGGCAGAGGTAGAGGCAGAGGCGGATGGAGCTCTTGAGTTCAGGGCTAGCCTAGTCTACCTAACAAGTTCTAGGACAGCCAGTGGACCCTGTTTCAAAAAAACAAATAAACAAACAAAAGGCATTCAGGAGCAGAGAGCACTTTACTTGCTGCTCTTCTAGAATTTGCTTTGCAGCACCCACAGGGCAGCTCATCTTTTACTCCAGCACCAGGGATGTAGTGCCCTCTTCTGGCCTCCAAAGGCACACACACGCACACACATAAACATAAGAGTAAAGGGATTTTTGAAAGAACATTAAAAGATTCTTCTGGGGTGGCAGAGATTAAAACCAGACCTAGGCAGCTGAAAAGCTCTCTCCTGGGAACTCCCTTATGCAGGGTTGCTGCGAGCAGTTTGGTTTGTGGTTCTGTTTTCACTGCTCTGGTTTGTTGACTTGCTTTGAGATGGGACCCTCACTACTATAACCCAGACAACATTGGCTTCAAACTCATAATTCTCCTTCCACAGATGGCAGAGCTAGGGCGAAGGTGTGCACCACCATGCCCAGCCAGCTGTACCATTTATACATTGCAAAGAAGTGCCAAGCAGCATACAAAATACAGACTAGGGCTACCTGCCAAGTTAGGGATCTGGATCAGACTGTTGGAACTAGAGTTACAGTCAGAAGCTGGAGATAAAATGTCGTTTGCAAGAGCAGCACACACTTCACAGCTTACCTTGAAGATGAGGGCGGCTGCCTGGCCAATCCACTGGGACTTCACTGGGGAGAGCTGCATGTGAGTCTTGATCACGTCTGCAGGCTGAGTCACCAGCGAAGCCAGAATGCCAGCTAATATCCCACAGCTGAAATTCACCAGGGGCATCACAGCAGCATCTAACTGGTCTGAAACAGAACAAGAGCACAGACACATGGAGAGGCAGGGTTAACCAGTGTGCTCAGGGCAGACCTGACCAGAGGCCTGTGATGTGTCTGGGTTGGGGTCATGGGAAAACTCATTATTCAGTAAAATGATTTAAAACAATTGATCTGCTAATTATACTTCATAGTTAATTAAAACTATCTGACAGTTCTGCAGCACCTGACTGTACAGTGTGTGAGAGACCATCCTCCAACTGAACAGTACAGGTGAGAACACCACCCAACTGGACAGTGCGGGTGTGGACACCCCCCACCCGACTGGATGGTGAGGGTGTGGATGCCCCCGCCACTGGACGGTGCAGGTGTGAACACTCTCACCTTGTTACTGACTATAGGTAGGAAAATTTATTCATCAAGGACACTGTTGGCTCTGAAGACTCAATATATGCCAGGTGGTAGTGGTGGACGCCTTTAGTCCCAGCATTTGGGACTAAAGAGGAGGGCAGATTTTTGTGAGCTCGAGGCCAGCCTGGTCCACAAAGCAAGTTTCAAGACAGCCAGGGTTGTTACACAAAGAAACCCTGTCTCAAAAAGACTAAAAGTAAAAGATTTAGTATACATTTCCAATATTTAAAAAGTATCCATTCATTAATTCCAGTTTTTAAGGATTAATGGATGTGGAACTTTAGTTTTTTAATTAATGTGTACACGCTAGGTTAAGCTTGGTGACTCATATCTTAATCCTGTGCTCTGGAGGTGGAGGTTGGCTGATCTCTAGGGTCTGAGGCCAGGCTGGTTTATAATAGCGAGTGAGTTCTAGGCCAGCCACAGCTACATTTCCTTACTGTCTTAAATTTCTGTAGTAAAACGGGACTGTGACTTGCAGGGCCACATCTGTTCCCTGGGGGAGGAGCCAGTCTTCCCAACACCAGGGGTGTTCCCAGTCCCACTTCCCCACCATCCAGACAGCTTACTGAGCTCAGGCGCATTCTGCAGAATGGGTTCCAAGCAACTCTGCCTAATTCTATCAGCATCTGCCACCCAGACTTGGCTCGCAGTTGGCCCACAAGCTTACTGGGGGACAGGTCTGCCACCAGCACCTCAAGTTTGTGGTTCTGGCCCCACCCATAGAGGGCTCAGGACAGTAGCAGGACACAGCAAGGAGACTGAAAACTTCCTCAAATTCCCAAGCAGTCAGTGTTGCCAAACTGGCCTGTTTGTCTCACACGGAGTGCTCACTGACAAACACACTCACAGACTGCACCCCAAAGCTTCAGCCCTAAAGTCCCTAGGGTGTCTAGGGCATGCTATTGCAGAGCCTTGTCAAAACACACTTTGTGTCTCACCCAGCCTACCCTCTTAACTTTAGAAGACACAACTCTATGGGCTGGAGAGACGGCTCAGAGGTTAAGAGCACTGACTGCTCTTCCAGAGGTTCTGAGTTCAATTCCCAGCAACCACATGGTGGCTCATAGCCATCTGTAATGAGATCTGGTGCCCTCTTCTGGTGTGTGTGCAGCCATGCAGGCTAAATAAATAAATATTAAGGAAGGAAGGAAGGAAGGAAGGAAGGAAGGAAGGAAGGAAGGGAAGGCCCAACTCTATAGGACATCCAAACACCCAGCCCCAAACTGGTTCCTATGGTGGTTTGAATGTAATTGACCCTATAAGCTCATAGGGAATAGCACTATTAGGAGGTATGCCTTCCCTTCCTGGAGTGGGTATGGCCTTCTTGGAGGAAGTATGTCACTGTGGGGGGCCTTGAGGTCTCATGCATGCTCAAGACCACTTCCTATTGCCTGTGGGTCAAAATGTATTAGCTCTTCATTCCTTCCTTCTCCAGCACCATGTCTCCCTGTATGACATCTTTTTTCTTTCTTTCTTTTTTGTTTTTTTGTTTTTTTTGTTTGTTTGTTTGTTTTGTTTTGTTTTTTGAGACAGGGTTTCTCTATAGCCCTGTTTATCCTAGAACTAGCTCTTGTAGACCAGACTGGTCTCGAACTCACAAAGATCCGCCTGTCTTTGCCTCCTGAGTGCTGGGAGTAAAGGCATTCACCACCACCACCCGGCCTACATGACATCATGTTGCACCATGATAGTAATGGACTGAATCTCTGAACTGTGAGTCTTGAACTAAATGTCTTCCTCTATAGGCGTTGCCATGGCTACGGTTCTCTTCACAGCAACAGAAACCCTAAGGCAGCTCCATTCCTAACATGCTATGACTATCCCAGAGAAAAAGGCAAAAATGCAGCCTCTCAGAGACTCCTCTCGCCAACCATATACTCCCTTACCTGTACCACGGAGCACTGCAGTTTTGGTCTGGTTGTAAAACATCAGGTAGAGCCCTGAAAATGGCGCGTCACGCAGGAGAGTTGCTGTCAGGCCTCTGAAGAGGCCCCGGTGGCCCTCGCTGCAGTAGATGCTCCTCAGGGCTGCATAGATGCTCCCATAGCTGTAAGTCCCACTCTACAAAGAGGGCAGATACGTGACTGGCAAATCAGCATCTGGGCAGCAGCCCAAGCAGAATTCAGGCTGCGTACCATCACCAAGGAACCAGGCTTTCGTTCATACGTGGCTTGTCCTGCCTACGAAACTGAGGTATCTAAGCACATTTGACCCCGAGTCAGACTACACACTCAGGGAGCACAAGTGGTCACCACCCTGATCCCTAAGGCTCTAAAATTGTCAGACTCACCTCATAGCGCGTCTTGATCACTGTGATGGGTGACATGCAGACTCCTGCGACAGAGCGTGAGCCCATGCCCAGGATGACAGACTCCAGGGCGGTGGGAGGATGGCCTCGCAAGAAATACTGCTTCGAAGAATACAGAGTGCCAAAGTAGATCCCTACACCAGGGACACACCTCACGATGGACTGTGGGGAAAGGCAGAGGGAGGGAGGATAAAATCAAAGGCGCAAAACTGCAAGGTGCCTTCTGGGAAGGTGGTCCACATGCAAGCTGCTTGTTTACAGTGTGGAGGGAGCACCAGTGGGAGGAGGGGCGGCGACAGGACAGGCAGCAGCCAAGAAGGAGTGTATCAGAGCAGCTACAGCTGTGGGTAAGTTAGTCCCCTTGGCAAGCTTTAGCTGTCAGCGAACATCCCACCCCTTGCGATCTCTCTGCTGAAGGGGCAAGGGGAGTGGTTAAACATCACTTTCCATCTTTAGTGGTTGAAGGCTGGAGGGTGGGAACCAATGCTTGGTGCTTCCAGCAAGGTAGTCCCTGGGGCTAGAAAAAGCCTTTGGGTGAAGAAATAAAGGTGTGGCTGTCCCAGGCCACTTTCCCAGTGGTGGCAAAGGTGAGGCTACACTGACAGACAGTGGATGCCAGCCTTAGAGCTGGTGCCATGCTAACAGTCGTACTTTAGGAATAGAGGCATCAGTGGTAGTACAGGGCACAGGGAGGAAGTCAACAGTCCCCTCATATCTGTTGGGAGGGGGTAGCCCTATGCACGCTGCACTTCGGTCTCAACTGTTCAAGTACAGGTGACAAAGTTGCACTTATAAACAAGGCACGGTCATAACCTTTGTGTGCCTGTGGCCTCCCTTGCACACCTTACTGTCCTGTTCTCCCTCTGCTTGTGATATTTGGAGCCAACAAAACACCTGGGGAAAGATGAGGCAGTGATCGACACAGGCACCAGGTGAGGTCAGGCTTCTACTGACCTGAGGACCTGTCACGGGGGGCCAGCCACGATGATCCACAGAGCTGAACTGAGGAGCAGGGGGTGCTGACAGCCAGGACATCCTGACCAAGAAAAGGGCTGCCTTACTTCTGAAACTGTTCAAAAGAACCAAGACCAAGTGCCCTCCCTTCAGCTCACTTGAGCTGCTGCAGGAGCCACAGCCCTTCAGGGGCACTCAAGGACGATCTGATCCAACAATTCTGTCCTTTGACGTGCGATCTGAAACACTTCGGCAAACCTGGGTAACATCCACATCCTCGTTTCTTCTCCGTCTTCTGATAAATGACTCAACAAGGTCCTCCCAGGCCTCACTTGTTTCTGCTTCCAGACAGGGTCTCACTCAGTAGCCTTGTCTGGCTGCTAACTCACGGGGATCCCCTGCCTCTGCTTCCTTAGTGCTGGGGTTATACCCAGCAGTTACTTTAAAAAGAAAGTTTATTTTTGTTTAGTGTACATATGTGTGTCTGTATACGGGTTTGGACACGTATGTGAGACAATGCAGAGTCCAGAAAAGAACGCTGGATCCCCTGGACCTGGAGCTACAGGCAGTGTGAGCTGCCTGACATGGGCACTGGGATAGAGCCCAGGTTTAAATACATGCTTTGTTTGCTCAACGCATGCTCTTCACCACTGAGCTATCCTCCAGTCCATTAGCACTTCCTGACGGCCTTCAGTCTGCTCTCTCCCTTCCTGTCAGGCTGGGCACGGGTCCCACTGGGCGGGCACCCTAGAGATGAGCCTCACTGCTTCACATCTGTCCCCTGGCTCAGCTTCCTTTCTCCACATTCACGTCAATGTGCCGAAAACATGGCAGCCGCTTCAGTCACAGGTATGGCTTGTTCTTGCCCAAGGCGGCTTCCAAAGGTAGGTAATGCATCCTTCACTTGTGCTGAGTGGCTTGTGGTCACTCACTTCAGGAGATCTCTTGCTGAAGTCTTCAGGCAGGCTCAGTGTCCTCTGATGGACCACGCTGCCATCAATTAGATCATATTTTCTGTTCCTGTCTCCACTCACAAATGCAGTGTTCTGTCCACCTTAAACTAGAACTTTCCACACACCATGGCTGTGATCACACTGCACCGTTAACTTCTGCAATCTGAACTATGACAACAAAAATAGCCTGGATTTCAGGACATCCAGGGTGCACAAAGAAACCCTGTCTCAACAACAACAACAAAACGCCTAGATTTCATTTTCCTCTTCCACAACTTCATACACACAGCATTCTTTCCTGCAATCTAGTGCTTTTTTCTTTTCTTCTTAAGATCGTCTACCTTCCCCGTCCCCCGAAAGCCCCGTCCAGCTTCCCTCTGGCTCATCCCACTGTCCGCACCAGTGCTCCTGTGTGCTGAGGGCACCGTAAGTAAGACACAGGCTGCCCGAACACAAACCTCAGGATTCCCAGCAGGTGATCTGATAACTAACAGCGACTGAGTGACGGCTGGGCGAGTGGGGAGCACGGCTCCGATGTGAGCGATCCCTCACTCAGAACAAAGCACAGCTGAAAGCTTATGGACTGGTCACCTACAGAATTTTCTATTGAATGTTTCGGACCAGGGCTGACACAGGAAACTAAAACCACAGATTATGATTTGAAAGGGAATGTCCTTCGCAAACCATGTGTTTAAACACCTTGTTACCAGTGGGTGGCGCTGTTCTGAGAGGCAACGAATGTTACAGGTAAGAGGCATGACTGCTGGACTTGGGTCCCTGGAACTGAACTGTCTTTGAAGTATGTCATAGGCCCGCCTACTTCTGGCCAAGGCTCTCTGCTTCCTGGTTTGCTGAGATGTGACTAGTTTCCTCATGCCCCTCCCCCAAAAGTGTGGAGAGTATTCCAGCTGCCATGCCTTTCTCACCAAGATGGACTCCCATCCCACACAAGCCCAGACAAGCATCTCCTCTCTTGAGCTGCTCCTGTGAGGGATCTGGTCCTAGCCATGAAAGGTAACTAATACACACGGATGGGGAGGAGCTACACAGACAGGGAGGAGCTACACGGATGGGGAGGAGCTACAAAGTCTAACAGTGACTGTGAGCTGGAGAAGAAGGATCACTAAAGGAGTGAAGCGGGAGAACCCACACCGAAAGGCAGCTTACAGGAGACATCCCTTTCCAAAGGCCCAGAGGACTTTCTGTGCGAACCACCTTCAAGAACACAGTCAACATCCCGACACGCCTGGACCTGAAGGAGACAAAATGGACAGAAAGAAAATAACTCTGTTAGACCACACCCTCACAGTAGAGTTCCCACCAAAGACTGTCTAAAATACGCAGGAATCTCTATACTGCATCTTAGAATTGCTCTTTTAAATTTTTATTATATATCGTGTGTGTGTGTGTGTGTGTGTGTGTGAGCGCGCACGCACGCGTGTGTGTGTGTGTACATGCAAACACCTGAAAGTCAGAGGACAACTTGCAAGAGTCAGTTTTCTTCTCCCACGTGGGTCCTAGGGATCAGTCTCAGGTGGTCAGGCTCGCAGTAAGCAACTGCAGAGCTCACCCATCTCAGCAGTCCTGGAATTCTTCATTTTGGCACACGCATATTTAACTGTCTATTCACACCACAAGCAATGGAATAACCACCACTTTACATACACTTTGTGTAGCTCCCATAGTGCTCCAGAGACACAAACACATTCAAAATGGATGCTATTTACAACAGACAAACAAACAAACCAGTACCCGGCAGCATAGTTACAATGTCACAAGCTTGCACCCGTGCCCAGCAGCATAGTTACAATGTCACAAGCTTGCACCAGTACCAGGCAGCATAGTTACAATGTCACAAGCTAACTCAAGAAAAATTAAATTATAATGTGTATATACATAAAACTATATTAACTTTTTCTTCAGAAAACAGTATCCATAAAGCACATGACCCAGTACTCAGAAAACTGAGGCAGGGGGATTGCAAGTTAAAGGTCGGCACAGGATACACAGTAAGGCTCTTGTCTGAAGCAAACATAAACAACAACTAAAAGAAATTCCAGCCTGGCTTGTGTTTCTCTATCATAAGGAAGTTGATTTAACTTGTAAGGCTAATCCTGTGTCTGAGAAGTTGCTAAACCCGGTTCCTCTATGAAGCAGGGCAACAGCCTACCGTAGGTCTGAGGGCTGTAGAGTCTGCAGGCGTGTTTTGAGGAGATCCAAAGGCTGGAAGAGGAGGGTGGAGCAGGTCCCACTGATGGAGCCACAGAGGAAAGCCTTGATCACCGGATGTAACTTCAAGACAAGAGATCATGGTGTCAGCAAGCCTAGCCACCAAGCCAGCTCCTTTGCCCACACCTGCACCTGAAGCCCTTCAGGCTCCACCTGTCACAACCCCATTCTAGCCAAGGCTCTCTGCTTCCGGACTCTGAACTGTGACCACCTGCATCATGCCCCTCCCACAAGGCTGTTGGGAGCTACTCCCAAAGTGCCAGGCTTTTCCCACCAGGATGGGAAAGTAAAGCCTACAGCCAACACTGCAATGTGCACAGCAAAAGGGACCTCTCTGGTCTCACTATTACTGCTATAACGCTGGTTCCCCTAGGCAACATGTCCATTTCACGGCAAGCGTCCCTGTCTCTCCTGACTGAAGAGTCACTGACCATGCTCTCATGCTGAGAGTAGTCTTAGCTGTTGGCTTCCCCAGGCTAGCTGGTTTAGGGTCTGTAGATGATTATAGGAACAAGTCAAAACCCAGGAGAGCATAAGCTTGGCCACTGTGTATAGCTTCCAGTACTCCATGAATTTCCATGCTTAGAGCTTGGCCTTTCAAGCCGGCGGTGGATGTGGATGCGCACACCTGGGAGGAGTGACAGGCAATCTCTGAGTTGAGACCAGCCTGGCTTACA
Organism: Myodes glareolus; assembly: GCF_982192425.1. Lineage (NCBI taxonomy): Eukaryota > Metazoa > Chordata > Mammalia > Rodentia > Cricetidae > Myodes > Myodes glareolus. Next base: position 4,231,334 of record NC_142029.1, read on the forward strand.
GAGTGACAGCGAGTTCCAGGACAGCCAGGGAACCCTGTCTTGGGGGGGGGGTGTTAAAAAAAACAGCAAAAACAAAAACAAACGAAACCCCTCTGCCTTTCTTCTACCCATCATCTCACGGAGACCCAGAGGACCACACACTGCACAGAGCAGTCACTGCTGGCATGCGGTCCCGCCCTCAGCCCTGCATCAGCACAGGCTGCCTTATCTTCTGGCTCCATACAGAAGGGCAGCACCCTTTCAGACACTCAAGTATCTCCCGTTGGCACACCCCAGGAGCCCCAGCTCATGGCCCTGGGCTTCCATGGCAGTGTCTGTCCCCTTGCTGGACTGCAGCAGAGTCACCAATGGCAATGAAAAGATACTCGAAACTCCTTCTCCTCCAACCAGGACACTTGGCACAGCCCATCTGGAGACCTTCTCTTCCCCCATTTAATGATATTTCACTCCCCACCCCCGAAATCAGACAAGATTAGGGGCATTCCAGGTGGTATGGCCATAGACTACTTTTTTTTAAGTAACTGACACACTGTACCCCTAATGGCTTTTACTAGGATGACTATGAAGTCTATTACATCAAATTACCACGACCCCAAATGTCATCAGAAGTGCCCATTCTAGAGAGAAGAGAACCCACCCTAACTTCCATCAAACACGCCTGGAGTTGGTGTTCAGCCCACTGGGACTAAATAAGCTCTGAGAGTTGAACGCTGGAGGAGACAGCCACCCTGGGGCCAGCAGGGCTCCTCGAAGACGGCAGGCACAACCAGGCAGTGTGTGCAGCTCAGCGCATCTCTACTGGCGGCCAATGCCCTCTCCCCAGAGATGCAACTATTCTGCTAATCAATCCCCAAAAACTCTGCTCAGCCTTACCAGAGCCTCTGCAGTGTTGAGGGGCTCAACCCCCTCACACACCAGGTCCCTCTCTTCCTTGGACATCTCTTCTGTACCTGGAAACCTGCTCCAGAATCTGTTTCCAGTGCCAAATCGTACCATCTCCATTCCCTCTGTGCCAGTCACTCTCCACGCCTTGGGCTTGCCATCTAGCCAGAACTCCTCCAGTAAGGCTCCCGCAGATTCACTGGGGTCTGCACATCCCAGCCCCCCCCCCCCCCGCTTCCACCCTGTCCTTAACTTTGAATTCTTGGGTGCATTTGATATCAATGACCACCTCTCTCTCAGTATTGGTTTCTTCCAGCACCCAGCTCACCCCGCTGTGGCTACAGGTCTCTCCTCCCTCTGCCTGCACCTCAGTGCTGTTCCAGCTCTTATCTCTTCAGTCTGCAGCCCCACCCACAATCGTTCACATGCATTTCCCATTCCCACTGCACCCCACTGACCCACCAGCCAAACTCTGCCATCCCAGTGTGTTCCCTCCTGCCCACAGGGGCCCACAGGGGTCTCAAACTCAACAGTTCAAACTGAAAACTTGTGCAACGGTCCCTCACCTGCCCCCTCCCCAGCCCCAGGAGACAAGCTCTGCCTGCTGCTTCCTGACCACGTCCTGATGGCTGGTCCATTGGTCTGCCCTAGCCGTCCCTTCAACCTGCACAAGAGAGACTCTCTAAAGAAGGGCTTTATTCAGGAACGAGCAGGGGGCTGCAAATGTGGGCCAGGAGAAGTCACATGAGTATTCTTGAGCCCTCTCTCCTTCCAGCCCAGCAATGAGCCCCATCCTCTTACTCTGTCTCCCTCACTTCTCTGGCCACTGCTCACTGTCCTCTTCCGGAGCGAGGCTCTCACATCCGTCAGCAGCTTCAGCTTCCTCCTTCCGTGCACACACTACTGCTCATGGAGCTCCAGACAAGCCACACGACACTGCTCAGGGGTCGCCTCAGACAACATTTTGTTTTGTTTTGTTTTGTTTTGTTTTGTTTTGTTCTGAGACAGGGTTTCTCTTCTCTGTAGCTTTGGAGCCTGTTCTGGAACTAGCTCTTGTGAACCAGGCTGGCCTTGAACTCACAGAAATGTACCTGCCTCTGCCTCCTGAGTGCTGGGATTAAAGGCGTGTGTCACCACCACCCAGCTTGACATTTGTAGACCTGAGTTCTTCCTCTCTCTCTTCTTTCCACCAACTGCTTCCCAGTGGGAGCTGTTGGACCCCTGCTCTTCAACTATCCAGTCTGGGCTTCTCCACACCAGTTCACTCTGCTCCTGACCAGCTCTCAGCCTGCCTTCTGGACCCATCCTGGCTCAAAGGGCCACCTCTCACTCCCTGCTGACTGCTATGACCTTTTTACCTCAATCTTTGACCCCTCAGTCTACTCCCTCTCCTAAAGCCAGGGTTATCTTTAAAAACTGCAAATTGGAGTCTGCAGCATCAATGACACAGTGTTCTGCTCCCGACTCAAACAAGCCAACACGGAGCCAAAGTCATGAGTAATGGCAAATGTACTAGAAACTACTAAACATGGCAAATCTGTCCCGAGTGCTAGTCCAGAGGAAATCAGAACTGTTAGGTGGCTGCTCTCTAACTCTCCCACAACAGTCACCTACCGCTCGAGGCCCTGGAGCGGCCCACAGCACTCCGTCCCTCCTTGACCCGCACAGTCACATCGCCCACTGCCATGGTGCTGCTCTCCTGCCCCTCTCACTCTGAACACCCAGACATTAGCCTATCTCAATCAGTGCTGCTCACAAGCCCCATGTCAGGCTCCACTACTTCTCTTGGTGACACCTGGAACAGACCGCTGTGGCCATCATCCCTATGACCAAGGGTGCAAGACAAGAGGAGACACAACTCCTGTCTCCTGCATGCTTCTGTAAGAACTGACACAGAAGCAAGGCATGGTGGCAGACACCTCTGAACCCAGCATTCTAGAGAAAGAGGCAGAGGGGCAACCTGATATACATACTGAGCTCCATGACAGCCGGAGCTACATAGACTCTCAAAACAAAACAAAACAAGACCTGACCGTGGGGCTGGTGTGCAGAAAGTGTGCAACACAGACCTAACAGGAAAGCTGTACTCCTCCCTCGAGCAGAGACCCACAAGATAAGGCCCAGTAGTCCCTGCGTGTCCTATCCCAGAACAGGTTAAGGTCACCCCAGTTCTTTCCAGCAGTTTGGTCCAGCAAGGTTCCAAGAAGGAACAGTAATTACACCCTCTGAATTGCTCTCCTAGGCACCACACCCTACGTATCTATCTGTTCTGGGAACGAAGCCTAGGCCCTCATGCATGCGGGCAAGCATGCCATCACGAGCTCGACTTCCAGCCCTGCCCCTCTTTATTTTAAGGCTGCCATCCTTCATCTCCATACCTGATGGCAAAAACTGCATTTTAAATGTCTCACCTTCACAGCACAGGGACCGAGCACAACACTGGCCCAATAAATATCCACTGAACCAATTTGGTTTTGTTTGGCTTTTTATTTTTCAAAACAGGGTTTCTCTGTGTATCCCTGGCTGTTCTGGGACTCACTCTGTGGACCAGGCTGGTCTAGAACTCGGAAATCTGCCTGCTTCTGCCTCCTGGGATTAAAGGTATGCACCACCACCACCGGGCCACAACGTCAATTCTAATAGATAAACCAAAAACTGAAAAAAAAAAAAAAAAAAAAAAGAAGCAGGTAGCTTAAACAGCATCGTGACTTTTGTTTATGTACAGCATATTCTTTCAGTGGATTAGTTTTTTGTGGGCCTATGGTTGGACTTGTTTTGAGACAGAGTCTTACTACTCCAGATCTACTTGCCTCTCCAGCCACTGTGCTGGGTCCTGGGATTAGTTCTATTTGTTGTAGTGATGGATATTGAGGTGCCTTACCCCAGGAATACACCTCCAATTTTAAGACATTTAATTTATTTTAGTTCAACCCTATTCATGGCTTAAAGGTGAACATTCCAATTTTCTAAGCCTGAGAATGGACAAAAACAATCAGAAAGGGCTGGAGAACAGTCAAAAGGGGCTAGAAAGCAGTGTTCCCCTAGAAGGCCATGGGGTTCCCAACACCCATATGGGAAGGGGTGCTCAAACCACTTGTAACTCCAGCTCCAGGGGATCCCAACACGCTGTTGGCCTCCTTGGGGACCTGCACTCTTGTGTACATACCTCATCACACACTCACACGCGCACACAAATTAAAAACTAAAAGCATAATCAGCAAATAGGACTGCACACAAACACAAGGCGAGTACCATTTCAACAGCCAATTAGTTCCACAATTTCTACCACCCCACCCCCAACAAAATCCCTACATCCAATATAAACAGAAGGGAGAAAATGGCAGTCCAGAGGAAAAAAGCTAAGTAGTTTTGAAAGACGTGATCCCGGAGCCGCCATGGTTATCTTTAAAGATTTCCAAAAAGTCACACATGGGAGAGCACACGTCTTTAGTGTGTCTGCACTCTGGAGACAGAGACAGGCCAGGCTCTCCGAGTTCGAGGCCAGCCTGGTCTAAATAGCGAGCTCCAGCCAGGGCTGCACAATGAGGCCCTGTCTCAAAAACACGTAAAAGAAAATTTAAAGCTATTCCCGCCGGGCGGTGGTGGCACACGCCTTTAATCCCAGCACTTGGGAGGCAGAGGCAGGCGGATCTCTGTGAGTTCGAGGCCAGCCTGGTCTACGAAAGCTAGCTCCAGGACAGGATCCAAAACTACAGAGAAACCCTGTCTAAAAACCAAAAAGGAGTGCGTCCTCCTCCCAGCAAGGGGCACCGCCACCCAGGTCCGCCCGGCCTCCCGACGCACCCCCGCCTCCGCCTATGGCTGGCGAGGACCCGCCCCCGCCTCCACCAATGGAAGCCCGGCGCCCGGCCGCGCAGCCAATCTGACCGAGGGGGCGTGGCCTTCGCGAGCCGGGGACGCTGAGGCCGCAGCCTGCTGGGAAGCGGGACCGGGAGGGCGGCCAGAGGCCCGGGGTGACCGGTGGCGCTCGCCTCCATGACCGGTAGTGTGTTCTAGAACGAGAATGTTCTAGAAGCACATGGCAGTTCCCGACCCGCTCCCCCTGTCTCCACGAGCTTACCATGAGCGTCTCCACCGTGTCCTCCACGTCCTGCGGCGGCAACAGCGCAGAGCGCGCCTTTTCGATCACTGGGGACGCGAGCCCGGCCCCGGCCACGGCGAGGCTCCGCGGCTCCGTGCTCACGCCCATCCCTCCCCGCCGGTCCGCCCCGCCGCAGAACTCAGTACCCGAGTCTAGCGGGTCTTTGTTTCCGGGGGAGGAGAAAGTGGGAGGAACCAGTCAGGAAGGTGAGAGTCCACTTCCGCTTCCGTTGATGGAACCCGTCCGGCGCAGAGTAGCGTTCTATCGCCACCTGGTGGCTACACGCAGAACTGCAGTGTACGGTTTTTAGTTGGAAACTCAAGGTTTGCCTCCGGCTGGGGCGTTTCTTTTGGTGGCTGAAGCGTTTTCTGAAATGTGTGACTGGCTGAATAATTTTAATTAAATTATATTTAAGAATTTATAGGTGGGAGATGGTGGCGCACGCCTTTAATCCCAGCCCTCGGGAGGCAGAGGCAGGCAAATTTTGTGAGTTCAAAGCCAACATGATCTACAGAGCAAGTTCCAGGACAGCTAGGACTGTTACACAGAGAAACCCTGTCTGGGGGTGGGGGGATTGAAGCAGGTTGGAATGCCTTCTTTTTAGACACGACTTTCTAAAAATACAATTCACATTTCTCCATTTATTTATATGTTTACTTATTTTATTTTTTGTTTTTCTAGACATGGTTTCTTTGTGTAGCTCTGGCTGTCCTGGGCTTGCTCTGTAGACCAGGCTGGCCTTGAACTCAGAGATCCTCCTACCTCTGCCCCTGAGTGCTGAGTGCTGGGATTAAAGGCGTGTGCCGCCACAGCCCAGCTTTTTTTTTTTTTTTTTTTGATTTTTGAGACAGGGTTTCTCTGTAGTTTTTGGTCACAGCCCAGCTTTTTAAATTTATTTTTGTATTTTTATTTTTACTCATGTGTGTGGGTGTGTCCATGTGAGTGTGGTGCCAATGTGGAGCCGGTAGAGGCCAGAGAGGGCTGTCAGATCCCGGGGCTGGAGTTACAGGCAGTTGCGAACTGCTTGCACTGCTGCTGGGAACTAACCTCAGGTCCAATGCCACATCTCTTTTTTATTTTTTGAGAATTTCTAGCTGCATATAATGTGTCTGATCAAATCCAGCCACCATTCCCTCTCCTCTGGTCCTTCCCTTTCCCCATCCACATTTCTCTTTGAACACTGATCGTCTGTATGTCGATCACATACCTGATAGCTAAGATTTATAAGATAAATTATATCATTATTTTCTTAGTCAGTTTTGGTCTTAGAGATGGAACCCAAGGCCTCAGATTTGCATCAAGCACTGCACCATTGAGCTACACCTGGCTCCATTCATGCATTCTTTAATGCATGCATGCATTTATTCGGTAGTCTATCTGAGACTGGGTGTTGCTGTGCACCTCTAGAGGGACTAAGCTCACTAAGTAGGTGAGGCTGGTCTCAAACTCACTGAAATCCACCTGCTTCTGCCTCCTGAGTACTGGAATTAAAGATAGGCACCCCCATGCCTGACTCATTAATAATTTTTTGTGGTACATGTTGAAATGATACTTTAGATATATTGGGATCAATGAATTTTATTATTGATGTTAATTTCCCTTGTTTCTGCTGTGAGGAGAAAGGTATCCTGACTTGTTGGAAAGTTAGGCTATCCCCGAAGTTGGGATCCGGTGGGGGATGGTCTCCCTGCAGGAGTGGGGACCTGCTCCTCCTGGAGAGAGAGCCTTTATAACTGAGCTCTGCTCTGCTCCCAAGGGAGTTTCCCAGCAGGAGTACCGGTTTCTTCTCGGCTCCAGCCCCAGATGTTACTTCTCTGCTTTACTCTGTTAATGGGCAACCCCTGCATAAATGTAGCATCTGCTAGGGCTCTGGCAAAAAAGTTGTTACTTCTGCTCTGCCCGCCTAAGGGCAATTCCAGCAAAGACGCCAGTGAAAGAAGATCTTCACCCAAAATGATTTCAAGAAAGAGATTTATTTGGGAAGGAGGAATCCAGGATAGTGGCTGCCTCTGCCAGGGTAGAGGACAGCTGCCAACTGAACAGACACAGGGCTTATATAGGGCTTCTTAGGGGCAGAGTTTTTCCAGGGAGAAGATTTTCAGGGAGGGAACTGGTCAGATTTCAAGCCCCCTTGGGTTTAGAAAAACTCAGATTGGACATATTTCATGCTCAGGGATTGGTTGGTATTGTATTCAGTTGGCCAGGGACAGATTTGGCTCTGGTTTCAGGACCAAATGGTGTTTCTTTAACTGCCCTTTGTAATCTTTTGGCTCTAGTTCCAGGGCCAAAGTGTGTTTCTTTGGCTCTGGTTTCAGGGTCAGGATGTGTTTCTTTGGTTCTGGTTTCAACGTTAAAGTGTGTTTCTTTCACAGGCTCTGGGTTCAGGGCCAGGGTGAGTTTCTTTGACTGTCCCTTTTACCCTACGTGTACCATATGCATGCAGTACCCATAGAAGCCAGAAGAGGACATAGATCTCCTGGAACTGGAATTACAGATGGTTGTGAGCCATGTGGGTGCTGAGGACCAAACCTTGGTCTTCTGTAAAAGCAACAAGGACTCTTATTGAGGAGCCATCTCTTGAGCCTCCTCTTTATGCTTCTTGAAACATGACCATTAGACCATTTAAAATACCACATTGGTTTGCATTATATTTCTTTTGGACGTTACCAGTCCAGATATCTAAAATGTATGGTTTGTGGCTCACTTGCACATTTTGGTTTCCAGCTTCCCATGTATCTATGTGGCAGACGTGTGGAGGAGATCCTGATGCTCTTGTTGGAAACACATGCACATTGCATCAGTGCCTGGCCATCCCAAGAGTAAAATCTGAACTTACAAACATGCCATGGCAGAACCCAACCGCTGCTCAGGCGCAGCCCCTGCAGCAACCCTTTTGCCTCACAGGTAACGCCCTGTCTGTGAGTCCCTTAACTGACAGACCTCCAGGTGCTAGAAGCTCTCATCTGCGGAAGTGAGTTTACTTCAAAGGAATATTGATGGCCACACAACCAGCTCCCCTTCCCTGCTTCCTATCTGGAATCAGAAAGCCTGGCTGCAGGCTTGTGCTGTGATCCTGGCTACTTTTATGTCAACTTTATACAAGCTAGAGACACTGAAAGGGGGGAACCATAATTGGGAAAATGTCTCCGTAAGATCCAGCTAAGACATTTTCTTAATTAGTGTTGGGGGAAGGGAAATAGCCTATGGTGTATGGTGCCATCCCTGGGCTGGTGGTCCTGGGTTCTATAAGAAAGCAGGCTGAGCAAGCCATGGGGAGCAAGCCAGTAAGCAGCTCCCCTCCATGCCCTCTGCATCAGCTTCAGTCTCCAGGTTCCTGCCCTGTTTGAGTTCCTGCCCTGACTTCCTTCAGTGATGAACAGTGATATGGAAGGGTAAGCCACGTAAACCCTTTCCTCCCCAACTTGCTTTTTGGTCATGGGTTTTCTTCCTTTTTTTTTTCCTTTTTTTAAAAAAAAAATTTGTTATTATTTTTTTAACTTTATTTTATTGATATTTATTGAGCTCTACATTTTTCTCTGCTCCCCTCCCTGCCTCTCCCCTCCCCTCTTCAGTACTCCCCCAAGGTCCCCCATGCTCCCAATTTACTCAGGAGATCTTGTCTTTTTCTACTTTCTACTTCCCATGTAGATTATATCTATGTAAGTCTCTCTTAGGGTCCGCATTGTTGTCTAAATTCTCTGGGATTGTGGTTTGTAGGCTGGCTTTCTTTGCTTTATGTATAAAAACCACCTATGAATGAGTACATGTGATAATTGTCTTTCTGGGTCTGGGTTACCTCACTCAAAATATTTTCTAGCTCCATCCATTTTCCTGCAAAATTCAAGCTGTTGTTATTTTTTTCTGCTGTGTAGTACTCCATTGTGTAAATGTACCACATTTTTCTTATTCATTCTTTGATCAAGGGGCATTTAGGTTGTTTCCAGGTTCTGGTTATGACAAACAAAGCTGCTATGAACATAGTTGAGCACATGTCCTTGTGGCACGATTGAGCATTCTTAGGATATATACCCAAAAGTGGTATTGCTGGGTCTTGAGGAAGGTTGTTTCCTAATTTTCTGAGATATTGCCATACTGACATCCAAAGGGGCTGTACCAGCTTGCATTCCCACCAGCAATGCAGGAGTGTTCCCTTTCCCCCAACAACCTCTCCAGCATAAGTTGTCATCAGTGTTTTTTATTTTGGCCATTCTTACGGGTGTAAGATGGAATCTCAGAGTTGTTTTGATTTGCATTTCTCTGATGACTAAGGATGTTGAACATTTCCTTAAGTGACTTTCACCCATTTTAGATTCCTCTTTTGAAAGTTCTCTGTTTAGGTCTGTACTCCATTTTTTTTTATTGGATTATGTGATCTTTTGGTGTTCAATTTCTTGAGTTCTTTGTATATTTTGGAGATCAGACCTCTGTCTGATGTGGGGTTAGTGAAGATCTTTTACCGTTCTGTAGGCTGTCGTTTTGTCTTGTTGACCATGTCCTTTGCTTTATAGAAGCTTTTCAGTTTCAGAAGTTCCCATTTATTAATTGTTTCTCTCAGTGTCTGTGCTGCTGGGGTTATATTTAGGAAGCGGTTCCCTGTGCCAATGCGTTCAAGTGTACTTCCCACTTTCTCTTCTATCAGGTTCAGTGTGGCTGGCTTTATGTTGAGGTCTTTGATCCATTTGTACTTGAGTTTTGTGCATGGTGATAGATACAGGTCTATTTTTATTTTTCTACATGTTGATATCCAGTTATGCCAGCACCACTTGTTAAATATGCTTTCTTTTTTCCATTTGATATTTTTTGCTTCTTTATCAAAGATCAGGTGTTCGAAGATGTGAGGATTGATATCCAGGTCTTCTATTCGGTTCCATTCGTCCTTCTGTCTGTTCTTATGCCAATACCAGGCTGTTTTCAGTACTGTAGCTCTGTAGTAGAGCTTGAAGTCAGGGATTGTGATGCCTTCAGAAGTTCTTTTACTGCACAGGATTTTTTTGGCTATCCTGGGTTTTTTACTTTTCCAAATGAGGTTGAGTACTGTTTTTTCAAGGTCTTTGAAGAGTTTTGCTGAGATTTTGATGGGCATTGAGTTGAATCTGTAGATTGCTTTTGGTAAGATTGCCATTTTTACTATGTTAATTCTGCCTACCCAAGAGCATAGGAGGTCTTTCCACTTTCTGGTGTCTTCTTCAATTTCTTTCTTCAAAGATTTAAAGTTCTTGTCATACAGGTCTTCCACATGTTTGGTTAGAGTTACTCTGAGATATTTTATGCTATTTGTGGCTATTGTGAAGGGTGTTGATTCTCTGACTTCTTCCCCAGCCCTTTTATCATCTGTGTACAGGAGGGCTACTGATTTTTTTAATCTTGTATCCTGCTACATTACTGAAAGTATTTATGAGTTGTAGAAGTTCCTTGGTAGAATTTTTGGGATCACTTATGTAAACTATCATATCATCAGCAAACAGTGAGAGTTTGACTTCTTCTTTTTCAGTATGTATCCCCTTGATCTCCTTTTGGTGTCTTATTGCTCTAGCTAGAACCTCAAGAACTATATTGAATAGATATGGAGAGAGTGGACAATCTTGTCTTGTTCCTGATTTCAGTGGAATCGCTGGGAGTTTCTCTTCATTTAGTTTGATGTTGGCTGTTGGCTTGCTGTATATTACCTTAATTATGTTTAGGTATGTTCCTTGTATCCCGATCCCTCCAAGACCTTTCTCATGAAGGGATGTTGTATTTTGTCAAATACTTTTTTGGCATCTAATGAGATGATTATGTGGTTTTTATTTTTCAGTTTGTTTATATGGTGGATTACGTTGACAGATTTTTGTATACTGAACCATCCCTGCATCTGTGGGAATGAAGCCGACTTGGTCATGGTGGATGATGGCTCTGATGTGTTCTTGGATCCGATTTGCTTGTATTTTGTTGAGTATTTTTACATCAATGTTCATGAGTGAGATTGGTCTGTAATTCTCTTTCTTAGTATTGTCTTTGTGTGGGTTGGTCATCAGGGTAATTGTAGCCTCATAAAAAGAGTTTGGCAATGTTCCCTCTGTTTCAATTGTGTGGAATAATTTGAGGAGTATTGGTATTAGTTCTTCTTTGAAAGTCTTGTAGAATTCTGAGCTGCAGTTATAGATCTGCTTAATTTGCTTATCTGGTCTTGTAATTCTGATAGGTCTACCTTCATATGTTACTTGGCCTTTTTCCTTTGTGGCTCTTAATATTCTTTCTTTACTCTGTATGTTTAGTATTTTGATTATTATGTGGTGAGAGGACTTTTTTTGGATCCAGTCTATTTGGTGTTCTGTAAGCTTCTTGTATCTTCATAGGCATATCTTTCTCTAGGTAGGGACAGTTTTCTTCTACGATTTTGTTAAATAAATTTTCTGTGCCTTTGAGTTGAACTTCTCCTTCTTCTATACCTATTATTCTAAGATTTGGCCTTTTTATGGTGCCCCGTATTTCCTGGATATTTAGGGTTAAGCTTTTGTTAGATTTAGTGTTTTCTTTAACTGATAAATCTATTTCCTCTATTGTATCTTCAGCACTTGAGATTCTCTCTTCCATTTCTTGTATTCTGTTGTTCATGTTGCATTTGTGGTTCCTGATCTTTTTCTCATGATTTCTGTTTCTATAATTCCTTCGGCTTGTGTTTTCTTTAATTTTTCTATCTCAGTTTTCAAGTCCTGAATAGTTTCTTTGCTATGTTTGAGTTCTTTTTCTTGTTTTTTTTTGCTATGTTTGAGTTCTTTTTCTTGTTTTTTTGCTATGTTTGAGTTCTTTTTCTTGTTTTTTTTTGAAGTGATTTGCTGATATATTCCAATTTTTTGATTGTTTTTTTCCTCCATTTCTTTAAGGTAATTTCTCATTTCATCTTTAAGAATTTCAAACTTTCTCTTGAGGTTATTTTTTAGATCATTTTCTTCTGGTTCATCCATATTTGGTTGTTCAGGTCTTGTTTTTGTGGAGTTTTTAGGTTTTATTGGTATTGTGTTGCTCTTTGTGGTGTAGCATGTGATCTTACCTTTTCTACTCATCTTTTTCTCTAATAGGTGTGGTTGGGGCTGTCTGAGATTCTGTTGAATAATCTTCTAGGTGCCAGTGAATCCAAAGCTCAGATGGTCGTTCCTCATGGTACAGCCAGTGTCACAGTTCTGGTTACCCCATTGGTTACTCCTGTTCCTGGAGGTAGCTCAGTGCTCCTGTGCTTTGCTCTGCTCTCTTGGAGTTTGTTGTCTCAGGCCTACTTTGGCCTAGGCTGCTGGCTTTGATCTGTTTCTGTAAATTTTGGTCTGGATCTCCTCCTGCAAAAGTCCAGTGCTTGGAGTTGGACCTGTTGAGGTGGAGATCGCTGACTCTGGATCTGGTTGCTGGCTCAGTCCTGATCTGTCTGTGTCCTGGGACTGGGTTTGCTCCTGGCTTTGGTTCCTGGTAGAGCTTGTTTTCTCTGTGTCTTAGGTAACTGGTTCAGTCCCACTCCGGTTCTGGTGGAAATTGCAGACTCTGAGTCAGGTCATTGGCTCAATCCTGGTCTACCAGTGTCCCAGGACGGGGTTGGCTTCCAGGGCTGGATTTGCTCCTGGCTTCTGCTCCCGGTGGATCTTTGGTCATGGTGTTTCATCACAGCAGTAGAAACTCTAAGACAGCTGTCAAACCTCCCCCATCCTCAGAAAGGTATAAGAAGAACCCTCACTTCTTCTGTGTGTGCCCAGATTCTTCCCTGGAGAGTCACTGCCATGATGCCTATGTCTGTCTTTCCATGGCATTAATAACTCTTCTAATTTAGTCCCAGCAATCCATTTCAGTGTCCCCTGGCCCCACATCAGAGGTCCTTTGGTGCTGAGCGCCTCTAGATGCATATGTACCTTCATGTGTCTATGTATGTCGTATGCATCGGATCCCCTGTAGGTGGAGTTACAAGTGAGTGCTAGGTATCGAACCTGGGTCCTCTTACCTGCTGAGTCACCACCTCTCCAGCCCCAGGTCTCCTTGGTTCTTAACTCATTCACCGAGCAGATAAACAAAACCTGGGCTCTGGAATGGGGCAATGAACAAAACAACTGGGGCTCATATCCAACAGGCAGGCAGGTGAGGGCATGCAGGCAGGTGATGCCAACTCCATCTCAGGCACGGTTTGCCATGCAGACAGGTTTGCACTGCTTTGCTTCTTCGTATGTGTGCAGATGTAAGTTACCAGATGTAAGTTACCAGATGTTCCCAAAGCATCCTCCATGCGTTCCTTAGGTAACATGTTCCGATGAGGCTAGGACAGCTCTTCAGCTTTGACAGACAAGTTCTTGACAAACTAGAACCGCTCTAATGGGAGAGAATGTGTGTCCCTCAATTGACGATGAAATGTTAGAGACAATGAACTCTAAAGAATTAAAGCTTCCCCAGGCATCTCACACTGGGAGAAGGGGAAGGCTGAAGCTGGATACCAGCCAGAGGAGAGTCTTGAGCTTGCCTCCAGGGGAAGATGGCACACATTTCTGCAGCCTGCTGGATCACCTTGCAGGAAAGAGGGAGCCCAGACGGTGATGTGGGCGGGATCACACCCTGACCAGGACTGCTTAGCTCTGCATACCTCATACTGTCTATTTAAACCCAGGTCTCAGGTCAGACTCAGGTCACTGGACCCCTTTGCTGTTCCTCTTCCCAGTGTGGCCACAATGACTAAACCTCCGCATTTCACAATGACTTTTTTCAGTTTTAAAAAAGCTGTGTTTGGGTACATGGAGTATGTGCTCAGACATCGAGTTCCCTAGCTGGAGTTACAGGCAATTATGAGCTTCAAACTAACCTGCCAGACATGAGCACTGGGAGCCAAACTCAGGCCCTCTTGAATAGCAGTCTGTGTTCTAGCCACTGAACCATCTCTCCAGCTCCATGGCTTATGTCGTTTAATTGGCGTGTTTGGGGGGGGTGGCTGAGCATAGCTCTCTGACACTCCAGGAGTGACATGGCATGTGGGCACAGAGATGCACACCGAGAGAAATTAACTCCAATCCATTGCTACTGTTGGCAGCTGGTGGTACCGCTAGTCCATGGACAGCAGGTGGCGCTAGAGCACGGCCTCCTTATGCTAACCAATTCCTCTCCCTCTGCTTGTTCTTCTCCAGCTCCTGTTAACGTGTAAGGATTCGGAAGCAGCAAACAGTTAAATCAGTTATGTCAAGTTTACAACTAAAAAAGATCTATTTGCTGCTTAGTTTATTACACTAGTCAGAACTGTCCTTTCTGTACAAAAGGAACCTCCAGTCACATAAAGACCTCAGGCAGCTGGGTGGGCAGGCAGGACAGATGGTCCCTTGTCTCCATTTGCCCCATGTCCATCTGACGATGGCCTCCTGAAACACAGGCGGCTTGTCTCAGGCTTGTACGTGGCACAGCAGGGCCAGGGCAGGTTCTTCGCCATGTCCCTTCAGGAAGCTTGGCATGGTTCAAGATACCAGAGTGAATCTTGCTCCAGAAGCATCTGTGTGGGGGCAGAGAGGGAAATGCCAGAAGCTTACAGCCTGGTAAAATGTCCAAGGAACCTCCCACCCCCGCTCCCAAACTGCAGAGTTACCTGACTTGCCACACATAGCATGGTGCCTTCCCACAGGACTGGGGTTCCCATCAGAGAAGCAGGAGCCCGTGTGAGGAGAATGGCAGCCTTGCTAGCCAATACAGGCACTGCAGTGAGAGAACGGCTGCCTTGCTAGCCCATACAGGCGGTGGCCTTGCTAGCCAATACAGGCACTGCGGTGAGAGCTGTGACTCGGGTGACATCCTACTCTAAGATTCCAGCTCGGCAGCCTCTCATCATAACAATAATTATTTTTACTTTTTTCAACCTTTTTTTTTTACTTTTAAGACAGTGTCTTATTCATCCCCGGCTGACCTCAAATGCCTTTAATCTCAGTGCCCTGGAGGCAGAGGAAGGTGAATCTCTGTGAGTTCCAGGCCAGCCTGAACTAGGTAGAGAGACCTCTATCACACCCACCACCCCCAAAAAGAAGTATTATTGGGCAGAAAGAGGATTTCATGGTAACAAAAGAAGCTATTGTCGGGTGGAGGTGGTGAATGCCTTTAATCCCAGCACTCAGAAGGCAGAGGCAGGCAGATCTCTGTGCGTTTGAGGCCAGCCTGGTCTACTCTAGAGTGAGTTCCAGGACAGGCTCCAAAGCCACAGAGAAACCCTGTCTCAAACAAATAAACAAAAGCTATTTGATTAAAATTCAAGGAGAGCAGTCCTTTATTTGCCGATATCCAACAACAGCTTCAAAATATATAGTAAAAATAAAATGGAAAATGAATAAGCCATAATTAAAGTTGGGTGCTCTGATGTACCTCTCCTCGTGGCTTACAAACTAAACAACTAGAAAAAAACATGAAGAATTAGGCCTGTCAGGGTAGCTTGACAGGCGAAGGGGCCAGAATTCAATCCCTGAGACACACGTGGTTCAAGGAGAGTGTCAACTCTTGCGAGTTGTCCTCTGTTAATAACTTCTAAAAAGCATCATTGTTTTAAAACACGAAGAATACAGAAGTCTTGGTGGACTGACATTTTCTTCATTGATGTGGTCACTGGTCATTGTCCATGTGCCTGCAAGGAGCCCTTTGTCCATACCCCTGCAAGCTTAAAGGTTCTCCAAAGCAACCAGAAGGAAGGGGAGAACAAAGTGGAGAGAGAACACGGAAGCCCTGATCTGTGTCAGCTCCTGTCATCTTCATGTGTGCAGGAGAGCTGGACCCAGCATCATAGAATAATTCTCAGTGAGTTTCAAAGACATGAAATCCTATGTGCATGTTCTGGTGTGGGAGAATTGTCTGTATTCTGTCAATCATATTTTAAATAAATGCTGATTGGCCAGGCAGAAAGTGTAGGGGGGAAAACCAGACAGGAAGTAGAGGTGGAACAAAGAGAACAGGAGAATTCTGGGAAGCAGGAAGCTCTCTCCACCACTCCTGCCCAG
This sequence comes from Myodes glareolus, assembly GCF_982192425.1. NCBI lineage: Eukaryota > Metazoa > Chordata > Mammalia > Rodentia > Cricetidae > Myodes > Myodes glareolus. Next base: position 4,247,282 of record NC_142029.1, read on the forward strand.
ATCACCAAAGAAGCAACATGTGAGCTGACAGCTGGAAAAGGTACTGAGCCACATGGCTAACACAGACAAGAATTATGGGTTACCGTAGATGTAAGAATTGGTTAATAAGAAGACTTGAGCTAATGGGCCAATCAGTTTATAATCTTATGGAGTCCTGTGTGTGATTTTCTCTGGGGCTTGCTGGCTGTGGGGTACTGGATGGGACAGAAACCCCAACAAGCCGGCCCTCATGTTACAATGTTCTCTGAGAAGGATTTAAGTACATACTATCTGCATGTTATGATTTAAATTAGAATGCCCCCCATAGGCGCATATGACTGCATACTTAGTCCCCAGTTGGTGATCTGTTTTGAAAGGATTAGGAGGTTGATCTTGTTGGAGAAGTTGTGTCACTGAGGTTTCAGAACCCCACACCAGGCCCAGTTCTCTCTCTTTCTGCTTGCTGCCTGCAGACCAGGATCTCCCCAGCACCATGCCTCCCTGCCTGCCACCCTGCTCCCCGTCCATGATGGTCATGGACTAACCCTCTGAAACTATAAGCGACTCCCAATAAAACACTTGCTTTTATAAGTTGCCTTGGTGTGGTATCTCTTCACAACGACAGAACAGTGGCTAAGATGGAGGCAGAAGACAGCTTCTCAGACCTTCTGCCTAGGATCAAACTTAAAGTGCATAAAATGCACCCCCAAAAACACAGTGCTCAGAGAGAACTTTGTGTCACTAAGTGAATATTTAGATAATAGATGATTTGTTTCCAGGGAGCTCATAGTAAATAAAGCCCAAAGGAAAGAGATGAGATGGAAATCAATGTGCAGAGAAGTCAGCAGGAAGTCAGCATGGCCAAGGCTGGTTACCTGCAAAGATAAAACTACTGATAAATACCATAAAACTGATGTAGGAGAGAGGCAAACCCACAAACCATCTGTATCAGGACCAGAAAGGGACATTCTCACACTAAAAAAGATGTTCAACAAAATTAATTATGCAGATTTCATGCTCTTGTATTTGTGAACTTACAAAAGAACAGCAAAATTTCTTACAAATCAAAAACAGGTAGAAAAGCTGAATTGTAGGCAGAGGCTTCTTGTTCGTTCCCGCCCACCCAGATCCAAACTAAGCACACAGAAACTATATCAATTACAACACTGCTTAGACAATAGCTTAGGCATATTTCCGGCTAACTCTTATATTTCAAATTAACCCATTGCTATTAAATCTGTGTATCACTACATGGTTGTGGTCTGCCAGCAAGGTTCCATCAGGCGTCAGTCTCCTGCAGCAGCTCCACGGCATCTCTCTGACTCCACCTACTACTCTACATCTCTGTTCGGATTTCTCACCTGACTTTACTCTGTAAAGCCATAGACAAAAGCAGTTTCTTTATTAACTAATGACAATAAAACATATTCACAGAATACAGAGGGGAATCCCATATCACTAAATGTCTCTGTGTGGTATGTTAAATGCAAATCTTTATAGAGTACCTTGGATGGGTTTATTAATAAATTGTATCAAACCTTCAAAGAGAAACTAAAGTCATTTTTTACACAAACCATTTCAGAGAAAAGATTTTAAAAGGAACATTTCTCAATGCGTTTTAAGAAATCAAACCTGGTTAGATCATTGTGAATGAGAAAAATTATAAAACATTGTCTCTCGTGAACACAATACACACACACACACACACACACATACACACAAAATCCCAAAACTAAGAGGTCTCTTTTTTTCAAGAAAAAAAAGTATTTTATCTCTTTTAGAGAAAGAAGGTGTTAGCCTGATGTGGTGGCCCACACCTTTAATCCCAGCACTCAGGAGGCAGAGGCGGGCGGATCTCAGAGTTTGAAGCCAGCCTGGTCTACAAAACGAGTTCCAGCTGCGCTGTTAAACAGAGAAACCCTGTCTCGAAAAAACAAACAAACAAAAAAGGATGGTGCTTGCATTTAGCAGGCAGAGACAGAAGGATTGAGAGTTCAAAGCCAGGCTGGGCTACAAAGTGCGTGCGACTCTGTCTCGGTAAACCAGGGGAAGTGGGAGGAGGGGAAGCGGGGGTGGGGTGGGGAGAGTGGCGGAGGCACAACTTGTGCATGCCCTCCTACAAAATGTAGTCCAGGGTGGAGGAGTGAGAAGAACGCGTATCCCACGCCCCCGCAGGCATCTGTCTCCCTATGGAAGAGTGCGTACCCCACGCCCCCGCAGGCATCTGTTTCCCTAGGTAGAAGAAGAGGTGGCTGCAACCTTTTGGAAACACCTTCACGAGGTAGTTCTTGAACTTCTCGCCTATGAAGGCATAGATGACAGGGTTCACGCAGCAGTGTGTGAAAGAGATGACCTCTGTGACGTGGGTAGCCAGAGCCAGCTTCTGGCTCATGGCACAGCCATCCAAGACTTGCATGTCGTGCAGGGACGTGAGGAAGAGGACCACGTTGAAGGGGACCCAGAAGAGCAAAGATGCGATGACTACAGTGAGCACCAGCATGACGGCCCTGGTTCGGCTGTGGTTCTGGCAGCCCCGCAGCTGCTGCAGGATCCTGATGTAGCAGAAGAGAAGGATGGTGAAGGGGAGCAGCAGGCCCAAGGTGTTCACTTCAAAGTGAGCAGAGAGCTTCCACTTCAAAGACTGATTGTCATAAAACGGGAAGCATTGTAGAATACCATCCTCGGCGGCCACTTGATAAAACACCAGCAGCGGGATGGTGGCCGCGACGGCCGTCAGCCACACCGCCAGGCTCAGGGCTGTGCCCACTTGGGCCGTCCTCACTTTGATGGCATAGACAGCGTGGACAATAGCCAGGTACCTGTCCACGCTCATGAGGGTGATGAAGAACATGCTGCTGAAAAAGCCCATATAATAAAAGCCGGAGACCACTTTACACATGACTGTCCCAAACACCCACTGGTCCAGCAGGTAGTGAGTCTGAAACGGGAACGAGAAGACAAAGAGCAGGTCGGAAACGGCCAGGTTCAGGAGGTAGATGTCCGTGATACTCCTCAGCTTCTTGCAGGCCACAAGGACCAGGATGACCAGGCTGTTTCCCAGAAGGCCCAGTACAAACAAGATGCAGTAGAAGAGGGCAAGTGGCAACCTGCTGCCCCTGAGGATGAGCTCCGTGTCACAGGGCTGGGCGAAGTCAGGGTAGTAGTCCGTCATCGTCACATTGGGCTCCAACGTGTAATCCATTGAGGCAGGAGGCTGGCCAAAGGAGTATGAGAGATGCTGAGGATTGCATGGACACACTGGCGCCCTTAAGCCCCTCCCCTCGCCCCGTGGGGCTCAATATCAGGGTGTTAATGGGCACACATGCTCTACCACCATGGTGTATTCTCCCTAGACCTTGCTTCCTTTATACAGGGTAGGCAGTTTGGGAACCTACTACTTAGCCCAGGCTGGCCTCCTGCCTCAGCCCCCTGGTGCTGGTATAGATCTGTGTCATGTACCACCTTACTTGGCTCCTATATCCCTCCCTATCTCTCCCTCCCTCCTTCCTTATTTTAATTAATTAATTTTTATATTTTTGAGATAGAGTCTCACTATGTAGCACTGGCTGCCCTAGAACTTACTGTGTTGTAAGGCTGGCCTCAAACTCACAAAGATCCACCTGCCTCTGCTTCCCAAGTGTTGGGATTGAAGGCGTGTGCCACTATGCCTAGCTTCTCTTTTATTTTATGTATCCATAAACAGTATACAGGTAGGATATAGTGGTACATGTCTATAATCCCAGCATTTAGGAGGCAGAAGCAGGTGGATCTCTGAATTCAAGGCTAGCCTGGTCTAAAGAGTTCCAGGACAGCCAGCACTACACAGAGGAACCCTTTCGCAAACAAGCAAAATACAATATTTATGTATTAATTCACAAGTTACATAAAGGATGTCTCATATTTTGCTTTAGATATATCCCATAATATTCATGAATTCATGATATTCTTTCATTGCTTCTATAACCCCCAGAAAAAAATTAAAATGCAATAGAAAAAATGAACCAGCTACACTAAAAATGAAAAGCATCAGGTTTTCCAGAAAGTAAACCTGATAAAGACTATATCTCATCCAGTCATGTCAGAAAGGCTATATCATCCTGTCATATCAAAAACTAGGGCCTAGGAAGAAATAGCTCAGTAAGATGTTTGTCGAGCAAGGATGGAGACCTCAATTCAAGCCCCAAAACTCACGTGCGGTGGCGTGTTCCTGCAATCCCTGTGCTGGAGGCAGAGACAGGCAGCTCTCTGGGGCTCTGGCCAACCCAGCCTGCTTGGTGAGCACGAAGATGAGAGACTCTGTCTCAAGAAGCACAGCAGAGAGCACCTGAAGAACGGCACCAAGGTTGACCCCGGACCTGTACAGACACGCGTGCATGCATATGTACACACAAAAAATGAAATAATAGAGAATAAAAACTTATGGGGCCTGGAGGTGTCTCTCACTGGTAGAACACATGCTTAGCATGCACAACACCATCCTCAACACCCCCCCACACACACACACAAATTCTGAAACTTCACTGAGAGACATACAAAACGGTGTGACGGAAAGGAATCGAGGTAAAGGGCTGGTCCCCAGGAGAGCTGTCTTGTTTAGTTTCCTCTCCTGCGAAGCTTTCCTTCCCTCTGTGTTCTGGAGAAAGCAAGGGGCAGGCCCGTCCTGTCAGCCAGCAAGACATACCCAAGCTCAGGCTTTGGAGACATTCTTTTTAAGAAAAAATTATCTGGCAAATGTTGGCCTTCTCCTAACCTCTCTGTGAGGAAATGAAAGCACCCCTGAACCGCCTTGGCGCCCCAGCCCCAGGATGCTCCTTAGCAGGTACCTGAGCAGAGCCTTTGTTCTGAGGTTGTCACAGCTGCCCGCTCTCCTCTGCCTGCTGCTGCATGTCTGCCGATGTCTTAAGTCAATCTGGTTTTTTATAGTCCTGCCCCGCCCCCAGGGGCTCTTTCCTCTCATGCTTCTTTTCTCCTCGGATCTGGGGCAGAGACAAACAGGGGTCATCACACTCCTCAGGACGGTGATGGATGTCGGGGGTGAGCGGCGTAGGGGGTCGTCAGAAGGATGCTTCACATAGAACCTGTGAAAGTGAAAGAGCCCTGAGCCTTTGTTGGCAGAGGCTGCTTGTTCGTTCCAGCATGCCCAGACCATGAAATAATCACTCAGAAACTATATTATTTGCAATACTATTTGACCTATAGCTTAAGCATATTTCTGGCTAACTATTATATCTTAAATTAACCCATTTCTATTCATCTGTGTATTGCCACATGTCTGTGACTTACTGGGTAAAGTTCCATCTGGCGGAGTCTGTCTCTGGCGGGGCTACGTGTCTTCTCCTTGACTCTGCCTACCTTCTCTATATCTCTTTCAACCTGGCTTTACCCTTCTAAGCCATTGGCTGAAAGCAGCTTCTTTATTAACCACTGGCAATAAAACATATTCACAGCATACATCACCTCCCATTTTCTGTCTAAAGAAAGAGGAAGGTTTTAACTTGAACATAGCAAGATTATATATAACAAAACAGGTATGAAGCAAGAAATATAGTTACAATATTTATATCTACTTTATCTTTTATCATAACTAAGGAGAACTATAACTATCTATTCTTCAACTCCATCAAAGACCCCAGAAGGATATAATATTACCTAAGTAAACAGGAAGTGCATTATAAGCAACTTCCAAAACTCTAGAATTGACAGAGACATCTCACTGCCTGGACAGTCACCCAAAGTTCTTCTGTAACAGTGGGGCACCCATCTTCAGCCTACTGGTCCATAGTATCCAGCAAACTTTTTCATGAAGCAGGAAATTTCAAAGATAGTTCCACCGATATTGGCAGTTTGTCAGTCACTTTCTTCTGTGTCCTGCAGAATGTCTGGCAGACTCTTCCATGAAGCAGGAACCCTGAAGAACTGTCTCATCTTTTTAAGGCTGCTTCAGCTGTAATTTTTCTATGAGTCCTGCAAGTCCAGTCAAACAGTTCAGACAAGAGCAGTTTCTTGCCCAAAGGGCTAATAAACTCCATGAGGAGCCTCTTCAATGCCCATCATCCTTTTGAAGGTGCTGCCAGGAGCAGATGTGTCTTATTGTCATGAAAAGTCTAAGTTCTTGGGGCTGGAAAGATAGCTCAGAGGTTAAGAGTACTGACTGCTCTTCCAGAGGTTCCAAGTTCAGTTCCCAGCAACCACATGGTGGCTTGCAACCATCTGTAATGAGATCTGGCGCCCTCTTCTGGCCCGCAGCATACATACAGACAGAACACTGTATAAATAATAAATAAATAAATCTTAAAAAAGAAAGAAAAGTCTAAGTTCTTAAAACATTTTAAATGCCATATTCTAAAGGTCTTTAAAAGATTTGAAGAATACCTATCTAATGAAATATATCTCTATATATCTAGAAAACCTAACTAACATGACTACAAGCTTGACTATTATAGATGATTATCTATTAACCTATATTTCTTAATTATATATTACATTTTTAAATGAGATGCATAAACACAATATCATAATCAAAATCTGAAATATATATATATATATATATATAAAACAAAATTGACCTTAAATTTGTATCAGTAAGCCAAGATCCATACCAATGCAAATCTCTATAGCATATCCCCTTTAAATGAACAATATTTGGAAATTTGGGCATAGTTCTCTCCAAACTGCTTCCTGCTTTTTGTTGGACAAAGTAATTGGAGGGGGAGTGTTTACAGTGACCTTTCAGAGTCGAGTGGTGTACATCTGTGATCCCAGAGTTGAGTGTGGTGTACACCTGTGATCCCAGAGTCGAGTGGTGTACACCTGTGATCCCAGAGTCAAGTATGGTGTGCATCTGTGATCCCAGAGTCGAGTGGTGTACACCTGTGATCCCAGAGTCGAGCGTGGTGTGCATCTGTGATTCCAGAGTCGAGCGTGGTGTGCATCTGTGATTCCAGAGTCGAGTGGTGTACATCTGTGTTCCCAGAGTTGGGTGGTGTACACCTGTGATCCCAGAGTCGAGCGTGGTGTACACCTGTGATCCCAGAGTCACGTGTGGTGTGCATCTGTGATCCCAGAGTCAAGTGGTGTACACCTGTGATCCCAGAGTCGAGTGGTGTACACCTGTGATCCCAGAGTCGAGTGGTGTACACCTGTGATCCCAGAGTCAAGTATGGTGTGCATCTGTGATCCCAGAGTCGAGTGGTGTACATCTGTGATCCCAGAGTCGGGTGGTGTACACCTGTGATCCCAGAGTCGAGTGGTGTACACCTGTGATCCCAGAGTCGCATGTAGTGTGAACATCTGTGATCCCAGAGTTGAGTGGTGTGTACATCTGTGATCCCAGAGTCGAGTGGTGTACACGTGTGATCCCATAGTCGCATGTAGTGTGAACATCTGTGATCCCAGAGTTGAGTGGTATGTACATCTGTGATCCCAGAGTCGAGTGTGGTGTGCATCTGTTATCCCAGAGTCGAGTGGTGTACACCTGTGATCCCAGAGTTGAGTGGTGTACACCTGTGATCCCAGAGTCGAGTGGTGTACACCTGTGATCCCAGAGTTGAGTATGGTGTACATCTGTGATTCCAGAGTCAAGTGTGGTGTGCATCTGTGATTCCAGAGTCGAGCGTGGTATGCATCTGTGATTCCAGAGTCGAGCGTGGTGTGCATCTGTGATTCCAGAGTCGAGCGTGGTATGCATCTGTGATCCCAGAGTCGAGCGTGGTATGCATCTGTGATTCCAGAGTCGAGCGTGGTGTGCATCTGTGATTCCAGAGTCGAGTGGTGTACACCTGTGATCCCAGAGTCGCATGAAGTGTGAACGTCTGTGATCCCAGAGTCGCGTGTGGTGTGTACATCTGTGATCCCAGAGTCGCGTGTGGTGTACATCTGTGATCCCAGAGTCACGTGTGGTGTACATCTGTGATCCCAGAGTCGCGTGTGGTGTACATCTGTGATCCCAGAGTCGTGTGTGGTGTGTACATCTGTAATCCCAGAGTTGCGTGTGGTGTGTATATCTCTGATACCAGAGTCAAGTGGGGTGTGCACATCTGTGATCCAAGAGTCGTGTGTGGTGTGCACATCTGTGATCTCAGAGTCAAGTGTGGTGGTGTATCTGTGATCCTAGCATTGGGTTGGGTACAGCAGGATCCTGGGACTTGCTGCTCAATCAGTTCAACCAAATTAGACAACCTTTACTATTCTGTTTTTTAAGTTATTTTTTAAACTTATTTATTTTGTGTATATGGGTATTTTGTCTGTCTGTCTGTCTATGCATCACATTTATGCCAGTGGAGGGTACGGGATCCCCTGGGACTAGAGTGATAGAGCGTTGTGAGCTGTGTGTGGGTGCTGGGAATCAGCGTTGTGAGCTTTGTGTGGGTGCTGGGAATCAAACCCCAGTCCCTTGGAAGAGCAGCCAGTGCCCTTCACCACTGAGCCACCTCTCCAGCTCCATCTACTCCTGTTCTTTGTTTGTTTGTTTCAAGACAGGGTTTCTCTGTGTAACGTCCCTGGCTGTCCTGGAACTCTACAAAGTGAGTGTAGCTGGCTTCAAACTCACAGAAATTCACCTGTCTCTGCCTCCCAAGTGCTGAGATTAAAGACCTGTGCCACCAGACCCCACTACCATTCTTTTCCTGGTCTGGAACTTCCTAATTTCAGTAGGCTGACTGGCCAGTGAATCCCAGGGGTCCACTTGACTCTGCCTCCCTGAGAACTGGGATTGCAAGCATGTGCTACCATGCCTGGTTTTTGTTTTTGAACCTGAGTCCTGGGGACCGAAGCAAGACAGGCTTTCTACCCGGTCTCTCTCTGGCTTCGGTCTTAGATGCTGCTTCAGCTGACAGTGTACTTCTCTTGGCCTCTGTTTTGTGACTCATGAATCTAATTCTCTCCTGACTAATGGGCTTATCTTTTAGAAGCATCTCCTGACACCTGAATTCATACCTATATAATTCTCACCAAGCTTGGGGAAAGCCCTAGCCTTTAAGACAGTACCGTGTTCGATAAGGAAATATCAGTGCAAGCTCAGGGTTCTCTGGCGCTGCTCGTCATGAGAGCGGAAAGTCAGCCTCATCGGTGATGCACCTGGACGGGGACAACTGGGTCCCCTCCCTAGCCCAGTAGGACCATGTACGTATCTCCCCTGTGTGTTGGTCTCCTTCAGCGGGTATGATATATTACCAGTGGCCTAAAACACTCTTTTTCCTTCTACAGTCCTGGAGACAAGATGGCTGCTTTGTGGGAAGCTCAAAGGGGCAATCCTTCCCTCTTCCTTCCAGGTGCTACCCAGCAACCTTGAACTTTTAGTCACGTCCCTCCATCTTGGTCCCCATCTTCATGTCTGCTTCTCAGTGTGTCTATGGCCAATCTCTCTCTGCTTCTCCTCTGTAAGCACTGTGACTGTATTTGGGGACCTTCCAGACAATCCGCAGTAAACCCCCGTCTCAAGACCATTGATTGAATCACGCTTGTGAAGACCTTTCCCCCAATAACGTAACAACTACAAATTCCAGAGATTGGGAGTTGGCATGGGGGAGGGGCAGTGTTCACTCCGTAGCATTCTTATATGCAGACAGGCGGGCAGCAGCTTAGGAAGAGAGACCTTGGGGGTGTGGTGTTGCACGCATGATCCCAGAACTTGAAAAGTGGAGGTAGGAAGATTTGGAGTTCACAGCACTTCTCAGATACACAGTAAGATAAAGGCTAGCCTGGGCTACATAAAACCTTATCTCAAAAAGAAAGGAAGGAAGGAAGGAATGAAGGAAGGAAGAAAGGAGGGAAGGAAGGAAGGAAGGGAAGAGAGAGGAGAGGAAGGGTCCTTGAGCATCTGTTGAAAGCACTGATTATAAAGATTTGTTTGAGACAGAGTCTTACTATGTAGCCTGGCTGGCCCAGCACTGCCTATATAGACTAAGCTAGCCCAGTACTCACAGAGGTCTGCCTGACTCTGCCTTCTGAGTACTGAGATTAAAGAGTAGGGTTAAAATGGCCACACCAGGCCATTTGTTTTATTTTTACTTATGTGTGTGTATCTGCACATAGGCAAACATGCATCCAAGTGACTTGGAGACGGCACATTCCCGTGGAGCTGCAGTTAATTAAGGCAGTCGTGGGCCACCTAGTGTGGATGCTGGGAACTGAACTTGGTCCTTCCGCTGCAAGAGTGGTATACACTCTTAACTGCTCAGCCATCTGTCCAGCCCCTTTCCTTAAAAAAAGACTTCTACTTTTAAGTAACTGATTATAAAGGCAAAGTCATGGATAGCTCCCACATCAATGGCCTCTCCAAGGTCACATCTGTCACCCAGAAACCCAGCTGAACTACAGTGTTGGGATAACTCTGCCAGGGGTGGCCTCACAGGCACTAAGTCCCCAGGGTTCTCTGTCCTTCACTTTAGAAGGAAGAATATGTAAGAACGCACATTGTTCCTTCTCCCCCAAATGGTGAGATTATAATTAACCCCAAGTGCGGAAAGAAGAAATTCCATTTCAGACGTTTCTCATCCAGTACAGGGAAGAAAGCGACCTCAGCCTCCTCCCTGTGTGTCTTTCTCTTCTCCCATGCACACTCACTCATTCTTAATGTCTAAGTCCACAGAAACGAACCAAATCACCCCAAATAGCACAGAAGGTTGGGGCGAGGGTTGAGCAGGCAAAACGCATGTCCAGCAAGTGTGGGGACCCTGGCTTGGATTTCCATAATCCACATAAAAGAAGGAGCCCAGAGCATCTGCCTGCAATCCCAGCCTGCAGAGGAGGCAGAGCTAGAAGGATCCATGGAGTCCCACAGTCAGACTTGCTGGCAGAAGCAGCAAGTTCCAGGTTCAGTGAAAGCCTCTTTCCCTGGGGCTGGAGAGATGGCTCAGAGGTTAAGAGCATTGACTGCTCTTCCAGAGGTCCTGAGTTCGATTCCCAGCAACCACATGGTGGCTCACAACCGTCTGTAGTGAGATCTGATGCCCCAGAACACTGTATGTATAATAAATTGAAACAAAACAAAACAAAAGCCTCTTTCTCAATGGACAGAGTGGAAAGTGGCTGAGGAGGGCACCTAATGCCAACTTCTGGGCTCCACCTGCACGTGCCAGCATGCCCACATGTCCACGCACATCAATACAAGGGCATGTGTACACATGTACACACACATCAATACAAGGGCATGTGCACATGTCCACACACATCAATACAAGGGCATGTGCACACATGTCCATGCACACATCACTACAAGGACACGTGCACACAATCACACATTTCTTTGGTCATGGGATTGAGACAGCACTGAAGCTTCCTGAAGAGCAGCTCAGGGTACCCTCTCATTAACCTGCATTAAAACCTGTCATGTGGTAAACATCAGGAAAGACACGGATGACACTAGAAAAAATCTAATATTGTCTGTGACAAAAGCTCTCAGCGTGAAAATGCAGCAGCATGTGCTAATCCAAATAAGAAAACAAAGGGCTAGGGATGATGGCTCAACAGCTAGAGCCTGGCTGCTCTTCCAGAGGACCCGGGCTCAGCTCCCAGCACCCACATTCCAGGCCAGGAGATGTGGTGGCCTCTTTCGGTCTTCTCCAGCACCAGGCACACATGTGGTGCACAGACAAACGTGCAGGCAAAGCATCTGTCCACATAAAATGAATCTTTAAGGCAAAACAAAACAGTGGGACTTTCTGGGGAAGAAGGATGGCAAAAAGTGAATGAATGAATGAATGAATGAATGAGCGAGCCATGAGATCGTGGAGGGGACTCTCACACACATCTGACTACCCTGAAGCCGCTGACACAGACCTTCTGCCACAGGTTGGAGAAGTGGTCAGCTCTCTCTCTGAAATCATGAGGACCAGGGTTTAGATCTCAGCCCCCATGTAACAGGATGCTGCTGCTGCAAAAGCTTGTGACCCCAGCTCTAAAAAGAGCAAAAACAAACAAACAAAAATTTTCATTTTAAAATGTGCCTTGCTTACTTGTGTTCTAATGCAGGTTGCACATGAGAATGCTTAAGCTTTACTTGGTGTTTTATTGAGATACAGTTGATGATAAATGAGAATCGATTCTACTTATAGCAAACATTTTTCAGCATGAAAAGATTCAGACTACAAAAATGTAAGAAAGCCATTTGCCTTTCTCTCTCTCTGTTTTTCCTTTTCTCTCTGTCTCTTTCTCTCTCTCTCTGTCTGTATGTGTGTGTGTTTTATTCTTTTTTGTTTTTAACAACTTACTTCATGAATTCTATAACTTTGGGCAAAGGATGAGCTTCTTTTTGCCATAGGCAATGCAAACCAGGGTGCTCTAAAAAGAGCAAAAACAACAGGATTTCTGTGCTTGCTGGTGTCAACCCGCCACAGAAATTCTAAGTTCCAGGTTCTGGGAGAGACCCTGCCTCTGAGGAGGAGGTAAAGAATGATAGAAGTCACCTGATACCCTTTTATGACCTCAGCACAATCCCTCAAATTAGCAAACACACAAACACAAAACACACACCCCACACACATATACATATACCACACACACATGCATACAGTACCACACAGCACACATACACCACACACACATACATACACATACCACACAGCACACACACACCACACACACACATACATACAGTACCACACAGCACACATACACCACACACACATACATACACATACCACACAGCACACACACACACAAAACACACATACACTACACACACACATACACATATAAAATCTTCTAAAAGGGGATTTATTTTTATCTATTCATATGTAAGAATGAATGTCACATAGAGTATACACAGGAGCTAGAAGAAGGCACATGCCCTCCTGGAGCTGGAGTTATGGACAGTTATGAACAGGAGTACTGGGAGCTGAGCTTGGATGCTCTGCAAGAGCAGCAAGCCTCTATAATGGCTGAACGATCTCTTCAGCCTTGAATAAAATGAACCTTAACTATAGTAAACTTCTGCCCAAACTGCCACATAATACCCCCTCATAATCTCACATGGGAAACATCCACCAGGACGCCTGTTCACCCACTGTGGGCTCAGCCTCAGTTGGTGCCCACCTCTGGCGGTGGTCCCTGGAGGCAGAGGTTACTGTCTCAAAGTGTCTCACATAATCCACTTTTTTGTGTTTCGGAATTCTCCATGTTTCAAGTATGTAGAAACTGGTGGTTGGCTGTGCGCCGTGCCCCACACTGTAGCATCCTGCTCTTCTCAAACACACGCTCTGTTTTCTTTGGAGTGTGACTTTCTGTCTGCTTCTTACAATAACTCTTCAGTCTGTTGCGTTCAGTTACCAGAATTTGCAGAAAGCTGTATTGAACAAAAGGTCTTGCAGAGAAAAAAAAATAGTTGTTGTCAATAGTAAAAGCAACCTATTAGGAGAGTCTCTGCCACTTAATTATTTTTCCACGTTAATTACAGAAGCGCTGCAGCCACAGCCCGAGAAACCACCATTTACAGGGGCATTGCCAGACCATTGAAGATACAACCACAAATGACGAGGCTGAATGGGGAAATGTAACATGACGGGCCGACTTGTTGGGGTTCCTGTCCCGTCAGGCACCCCACAGACGGCAATTCCCAAAGAAAATCATACACAAGACTCCATAAGGTTATGAACTGATTGGCCCTTAGCTCTGGCTACTTATTGGCTCTTATAACATATATTACCCCATTATCCTTATCTACGTTAGCCATATGGCTTGGTACCTTTTTTAGCTGGGCAAGTTACATGCTGCCTCTTCGGTGGTCTGCACAGGAGTGGCAGAGGGAGCTTTCTCCTCCCTAGCCTTTTCCTATTCTCATTGCCCCACCTATACTTCCTGCCTGGCCAATCAGCGTTTCATTAAAATATGATTGACAGAATACAGACATTTCTCCCACACCAGGGAAACACATGGTGAGTGGCAGGATACTTATATTTTAGGTGCTTTTTCAAGAGATATATTTCAAGACAAATGACTCCATCTCTCACCTTCGAGGCAGAGCACAATGGACTTTACCTGGTGCCCTCCTTCATGGGGCCTTGGTGGTACCGGGTACCCTCCTTCATGGGACCTTGGTGGTACCTGGTGCCCTCCTTCATGAGACCTTGGTGGTACCTGGTACCCTCCTTCATGGGGTCTTGGTGGCACCTGGTACCCTCCTTTATGGGACCTTGGTGGTACCTGGTGCCCTCCTTCATGGGGCCTTGGTGTTACCTGATGCCCTCCTTCATGGGGCCTTGGTGGTACCTGGTGCCCTCCTTCATGGGGCCTTGGTGGCACCTGGTACCCTCCTTCATGGGACCTTGGTGGCACCTGGTACCCTTTTTCATGGGAACTTGGTGGTACCTGGTGCCCTCCTTCATGGGGCCTTGATGGTACCTGGTGCCCTCCTTCATGGGGCCTTGTTGGTACCTGATGCCCTCCTTCGTGGGGCTTTGGTGGTACCTGGTGCCCTCCGTCGTGGGACCTTGGTGGTACCTGGTGCCCTCCTTCATGGGGCCTTGGTGGTACCTGGTGCCCCTCCTTCATCAGGCCTGCACAGAAACTGAGGAGGGGAAATCTTGGCACTCACCAATTCCCGAGATTCATCTAACACTAACTTGGTTTTATTTCTGTCAGCACGCTGTAACACACTGACAAGCAGCAGCCTAGGGAACTATCTTCATCACTGTTCTGCTGTTGTGAGGGGGACCACGACCGCAGCAACTCTTACAAAGGAAAGCATTTAGCTGGGAGCTTGCTGACAGCTTCAGAGGTTTAGTCTGTTACCCTCACAGCAGAGAGCAGGGCAGGCCTGGAGCTGGAGAGGGTGCACTGGGGTGAGGTGCAGGGCTCAGAGGGAAAGTGGTGCTAGTCGCTGACTTCAGAAACGTTCTCAAGGTACCTCAATTTTATCTGTTTCTAGGACCACGGAGAATGTTAATAATTTAAGTTGCAGGTGGGAGAATTGGGGAGAAGAAGAATTTATAATAACCCTCCATCAACTCAATTTCTAACTCCGTGCTCACGCTCCATTGCAGGTGCCGCTGAAGCCAGACAGCCCCTGGTCTCAGCCTCCAGACTCCCCTGTCCCCATGGTGGGCAGTTTCTGTGGGGCTCACGCTCCCTCCTGGCGCTACCTCAAGTCTAGAACTGCCAGAATGAAAAACAAGAGGCTCGTCTCAGTCCCTGGGGGCGGGCGACTGAGGTTAGATCTCCAGCATCCTTCTTGCTCTGTAGAAGACTAGAGGGATGAGTTCTACAGTCTCTCAAAGCGTGTAAGGTGAAAACCCAAAAACACCACATCAGTCAGGATGGCGTGAAGGCAGGACCAGAGCCCTGAGAGCACATCCTTCAGTGTGGCACCTGTGGCACAGTCGGGAACCGAGAACTGTGCACCCAGAGCAGCGAGGCTGGCTGTTATCTCAGTGTGTACCTCAGCTTGCGTCACAAGGGCTCTGAGATGACCAAGATGCCTCCTGGAAAGAGGAAGCCAGATGTTCACACCCAAGCGTGGCTTCTGCCAAGACAATGCCACAGAGGCCTGAGCGGAGGTGAGCAGAGGTGGCCGTCTGCCAGCAGCACTGGGAGAATCAATGCTTCAGCCTGAAGGGAGGCGTGGGGCCCTCTCAACGACTACTATTGGTTTTTCTTCTTTTTAAAATCTGGATCCATCTCTTTGCCCTGTTAGACAATGAGGGGAACGGCTCAGAGATGGCCTCACCTCTCACAGTAGCCGTAGACACCAGGAGCTTGAAGTACATTGATCATGGATGGACTTGGTGTTGGAGAGACCTTTGCCTCTAATGAACCTGCATCTCAAGAAGCCCAACCCAAGCATCACCAGCAGGCAGACTCATTTCCAAACGGTCTAAGCCACAAAGCCACAGAGATGGCCCCTTTCAAAGCTCCAAGTCGAGCATTGACGGTCTCAACAGTCCTGTGGGCAAGATGAGAGACTGGAGGAGGAGGCGGAAGGGGAAGAGGAGGAGGGAGCTGAGCCCCAGAGTGGCGAGTGAGAAGGCAGGAGGAAGAGATGGATGAGAAGCCAATGAGCCGTGTGCTCCACTGAGAACCATCGATCAAGAAAGGGCCCCAGTCTGGGGGGAGCAGAGAAGACATCGTGCTCAGGGAACCCCCCCTGTCTGTAACTGTCTGTAACCCTAGTTCCAGGGATTCTGACACCTTCACACAGACATATATGCAGACAAAACACCGATGCATATAAAATTAAAACAATTAAAAAAAAAAGTCAAGTGGTCTAGAGGGATGACTCAGAGGTTAAGAACACTGGCTGTGAGTGCCAGGCTGACCCCCAGCATCCACGTTACCGTTCATCACCATCTGTAACTCCACTTCCAGGGGATCTGACACCCTCTTCTGGCCCCCATGGGCACTCCGCACACACAGTGCACATACATATATGCAGCCAAAGCACCTACACACATAAAATAAAACCTGAGGAAAATAAAAGTGGTCAAGCAAACTGGGACAATAGAAAGGGCTCCTTGAGCGCATGTCAGAAATTTGCGGACCTCCACTTAAATTGCATATGTGTTTGAAAGATTTTTATTTTAGAAGGTTGCCGAAGGGGCAGGCTGCTTGAGCAAGGTTGCTGGGGAAGTGTTTTCTCTGGCTCCGCCCTCCAGACACTAGTGGCTGCTGCAGCTGTGGTCCAGGAGTCCCGACTTCTGCACAAGCTACACAGGGCTTGCCCTTGGCTTTGCACCGTGGTCCTCTTCACAGCCATAAAGGACGCACGAGTCACAGGGTCGAGATGTATGGGTATGTGCCACATGTGTGTGGGTGTCCTGACAGGCCAGAAGGGGGCTCAGGATGCCCTGGAGCCAGTGACAGGTGGGATCCCGTCACTGGGGTCCTGATCAGAAGCACGGTGTTTGCATCTCCTTCTCCCTGTTTTCTTCTGGACATTTCTGTTTGGTTTGGTTTTTGAGACAGGGACACTCTCCATAGCCAACAAGCAGAAAGTCTCTAACTTATAGCAGGCCTCAGACTCCCAAGTGCTGGAATGTCAGGCATAAGCCAGTACTTAGTCCTTTCTAACTTACGTCTTACAATACAGTCTTTTAATTTCTTTTTTACAGTTTTACACACATATATGCTGGATCCTAATAAATTTTGGCCCCCGTTGCTTTCTCTTTGCTTGCATTGAGGCTACTGTGAATGAGACCACTTTTCTGATTTCTTTCTCACAACAGTTGTTACCGTAAATAGAACAGTTGCTGGGTTTTATATATCGATTTTGAACGCTGATATGTTGCTAAAATTGTCTATCAGATCTAAGAGTTTCCTTCCTCCCCCACCTCCCTCCACCCCTTCCACCCTCCTTTTCTCCTTCTGTTCAAGGTTAAGAAAGCTAACAAGTTGCAAACTGTACTGGAGTTCAGAGGCACTTGCCGAGCACCAGTGTTCTGTGGCCAAAGCCTCAGTGTTCTGAGGCTTTGGCAGTGAACTAGGCAGCCTGCTGCAGATGCAAACCCTCATCCTAGACAGCCTTTTATAACTAGTTCATGTGCCAACACTCCCAACAAAATAAGTCCACCCTCCGATGCTGAAGGGGCATTCCTCCCCCTGGTGACACTGCCAGGCGCTGGGAAGCTCACAGAAGAGTTACCCAAGTCCTCCGAAGGAGCCAGGATGACAGACACCTGAGGTCACACGCGTTGCTGTGTTTCCAGATGACTCAAGGGCTCAGTGGAACAGCAAAATGGCTTTAGCTCCGGAACACCAGAGGAAGAATAGAAAAAAATTACACGACCCAAGAACCGCCCAAAGGTTAAACCGTGCCCTTTACTTGGGGAGAAGAAAAAAAAGTAGTACAGAGGGGATTTCTAGAATTTAATATATTTCAATTTTTCTAAAAATTGCAGAAAAAAATACTTCTCAAGGCTTAGAACAAAATATAGTCCTCCCAACACCACAGCCCAATTTCCAGAACCATCAAGAGTGCTGGCAATATCGCTCCTCCTCGCCAGGAGTCACTTTCAATATTTCAGAACGCTGTGTTTATGCCATTGTTTTCATCATGGTGCCTGAAGCCACAGCTGCTGTCTCTCTCAGTGGCCGTCCCCTCTTCCTGTGGCCTGGGAGGTGGTGTCAGCTGGATGAAGGGCTTTATGTGTAAAACTGTTTACTTGAGGTGTGTGTGTGAGAGCACTTAAGTGTATGTATGTGTACCACGTGAGTGCAATGCCCATGATGGTCAGAGGCCCTGGATCCCTTGAAACTGGAGTTACAGGCAGTTGTGAGCCACCATTTGGGTGCTGGGAACTGAACCCTGGTCCTCTGGCAGAGCAGCCAGTGCTGTTAACTGCTAAACTGCCTCTCCAGCCCCAAATTATCTGTTTTTAATTTTTAGGGAAACCTGATAACCATCAAGTATGAAATTAGAAGTCCAATACACAAAATGTCAAGAACACTTAAAACTCATATTTCATATTCTCATTTGCATAAAATATACTTTAAGGTCACTTGACAGGCCAGCTGGAATCCCTCTCTAGAAGGGATAGTCTTACTACAGCTAGTGAGAAAAACACGGGGAAAGGCTGAAGAAAGAGGTTTTCTGGCTAGTGTAAAAGAAGTAGCAAAGCCCTCCAGAAGGCAAGCTCTTCAGTTCTGGGTGATTGCTCTAGTGAGCTGTATGGTCAGCCTATGATATAGTGCAAAACCCTGACTCAAAAACCTAAGAACTGCTTGATTGCCCACAAAAACAGGATGGTGAGACCCTGTTGCAGAAGACACCTTGGTTGCAGAATACAGAGAAGCCATGCTGGACCAATTCTGGAAGCTTCAGTATAGCCTTCGTGGAAGCGACATTGCAGGCTGGTGGGTGACATCCGTCAGAGCATCCTAGTTCCTGATCCCAGTGGTGCCTCCTATGGCACCTGCACCACCTGGAACTGCTATCAGGCAGGGGTCCGGGGATGTAAAAAACACATACACATATGCACATACCCATCTTCAGTACACCCTCAACATTCCCAAGGGCGATCTCTCAGGGATTCCTAGTTTTCGATCTCCCTGGGGCCTCCACTTGTAGTACCCCACCCGGACTACAGGACAGTTCGCAAGGCAGGCAAGGGGCTGGAGATTGAAACACACACATACAGACAAGGCCACAGGTCATCCTTAAAGAATGCCCCCTTTATTGTGTTCCAGGGCAGCTTTTATAATGCTCTCCTTTACGAAATGGCCATGCCCTAACTCTCACGGGATTTTTCAGCTGCAAGTCCCCCCACCCGCCTGCCATCAGGAGCTCATGAGGGTCTCGTGCCCAGAGCAGCTGCAAACATAGGAAAACAAATTGCTTACTCCGGCAGGCAAGGGGTCACAGGAAATTCAGGATCTGAGGGTCTGCAGTCTCCAACAAGAAAGGTCAACAATGGTCTTCCCCAGTTTCGAACCTTACATGCTACAGTAGCAACTTCTCAGATAAGAGGTACCTACTGATGCAATAATTGGTACATCTGTTATTGGGGTAACCCACCAACTTACACTTGGATCTAATGCCCACTTGGTATTGTGCACCTGGTCAAAGGCCCATGACTAGGGAAATCAAAAGCACAAAAAGCAGACAAACTACTTTTGTTTTGCAAAGTGAACACATTGTCAAGTTGCCTCCCAAATAATTACATCCATGTCCATTGCCTAGGGCAGTTCTCAGCCTTCACTAAAGCTCTTCTTCGCAGCAAGGAACAATTAATGCAAAGACTCACAGATGGTCAGGGTACTGAGAACAAGAGACTGTAGAGTGTTCAGACTAAACCGGACATCAGGACATTCATATCACCTCTCCTAGAAGACATCATGGAAGAGGGAGATGAAGAATGTAAGAGCCAGAGATGATTGGAAGAAAGATCGTGAAAGATTGTCTTAGGGCATGGGGTAGCCCTTGAACTCGTGATCTCACAGAAGCTGTGGTTGCCTACATGGATCTGCACAAAGCTGGGCCCATAAACATTCAGTCATAGATGGGTTAAGGGAGAAGCCCTTGAGGAGAAGAAGGCGTTGTCTTCAGAAGCTACTGTGAGTTAATCATGCCCCAATGGGTAGCTTGGCATCCACATCCACATGAGTGGCCCTGGTTAGGTGGGTCATGTTAAAAAAAAAAACAAACACTGAAGTGGGATGCAGACTTGGTGGGAGGGATGGAGGTTTTTGATCCCTGAGATGAGTAAGAGAGCATTGGAGGGAAGAGTGCGATCAGGGTGGATAATAGATGCATGAAATCATCAAAGAATGCATTAATTTAAGATACGAAAACAAAACCTAAGACGTGGAGGATACTTGCCGACATGTGCAAGGCTCTGAGATCCATCCCCAGCACCCGTATGACAGTGGGTATATGAGATGTGTAGGGTTTTCTGGTTTAATGAGGTTGTATGTGATGCGTAGCATTTTCTGGTTTAATGTGGTTGTATGTGACGTGTAGGGTTTTCTGGTTTAATGTGGTTGTATGTGATGTGGATGGTTTTCTGGTGTAATGTGGTTGTATTGATGTATAGAACTTTCTCGTTTAATAATTAGGAAATATAGGTTGTTAATGGATAATTACCGATAATAGTCAATCTTGTAGTCATGTTAGTTAGATTTTCTAGATATATAGAAATATATTTCAGTTAGATAGTCATTCTTCATATCTTCAAAGACTTCACAATATGGCATTTAATGTTTTAATAACTTAGGGCTTTTCATAACAATGAGACATGTCTGATCCTGGCACCACAAATCTACTTCAAGAGGAAGATGGGCATTGAAGAGGCTCCTTATGGAGTTTGATAGCCATTTGGGCAAGAAACTGCTCTTGCCTGGACTGATGCGTAGACTGGATACAAATAACCTACAGAGAGAGGACTACTGAACTTGTCTAAAGGTGAGATGGTCTTTCGGGGTTCCTGATTCATGAAAGAGTCTGCGAGACATTCTGCAGGACACAGCAGATAGTGACTAAACTGCCTTTGAAATTTCCTGCTTCATGGAAAAGTCTGCTGGATAAACTATGGGCCTAAAGGCTGAAGATGGATGCCCCAACGGTACAAAAGAACTTTAGGTGACTGTCCAGGTGGCGAGATGTCTCTGTCATTTCTAGAGTTTGAAGTTGCTTATTTCTTGTTTACTTAGGTAATATTATATCCTTCTGGAGTCTTTGATGGAGTTGAAGAATGGTTAGTTATAGTTATAGTTTTCCTTAGTTATGATGAAAGATAAAGTAGATATAAATATTGTAACTGTAATTCTTACTTGATAACTGTTTTGTTATATGCAATTTTACTATGTTAAAGTGAAAGCCTTTCTTTTTTGTTTAAACAGAAAAAGGGGAAATGATGGAGAAGGGTCATGTTACTTTCATTGGTTAATAAAGAGACTGCCTTGGCCTTTTTGGTAGGCCAGCCCTTAGGTGGGTGGAGTAGACAGAACAAAATTATAGGAGAAAGAAAGCAGAGGCAGGCAGACGCCATGACTCTCCTCTCTGAGACAGCCGCAAGTTAGAATCCTCCTGGTAAGCCACCACCTCATGGTGCTACACAGATTATTAGAAATGGGTTAGATCAATATGTAAGAGTTAGCCAATAAGAGGCTAAAGATAATGGGCCAAGCAGTGTTTAAATGAATACAGTTTCTGTGTAATTATTTCAGGGGTAAAGCTAGTTGGGAGGCGGGCAACGGGAAGCGGCCCACCGCTCCTTCTATATATACTCAACGAAAACTCTACTGCCATTTTGGAGAAGTTTTATGAGTTGAGAGAAGAGTTTGGACTTTTTAGTTCCTATTTTATCCACAATGGCACTCTGCAAAAATGGGCACTAACAGGGGCCTCTGTGTAAAGCAGTAAAATCCCACCTGTCAAGTCATTGCTACAGCTAGCCTTTCATGCCAGACAGCAGAAGTGCTTGGAGGTCTCTTGGCTTAACACCTCATCCTGCTTCAATTCAGGCACATCTCATCTTTTTTCAAGTTTTGTATGTATATTAAGCTCTATTTCTCCACTCCACTCCCCTTCTACCCTCTCCCATGGTCTCCATGCTCCCAATTTACTCAGGAGATCTTGTCTTTTTTTACTTCCCATATAGATTAGATCCATGTCATGCATGTCTCTCTTAGGGTCCTCATTGTTGTCTAGGTTCTCTGGGATTGTGAATTATAGACTGGTTTTCTTTGCTTCATGTCTAAAAACCACTTATGAATGAGTACATATGATATTTGTCTTTTTGGGTCTGGGTTTCCTCACTCAATACATTTTCTAGATCCACCAATTTGCCCACAAATTTCAAGATGTCATTTTTTTTCCCTGCTGTGTAGTACTCCATTATGTAAATGTACCACTTTTTTCTTATCCATTCTTTTGTTAAGGGGCATTTAGGTTGTTTCCAGTTTCTGGATATGACAAATAATGCTGCTATGAACATAGTTGAGCACATGTCCTTGTGGTACGATTGAGCATCCTTTGGATATATACCCAAAAGTGGTATTACTAGATCTGGAGGTAGGTTGTTTCCTAATTTTCTGGGAAATTGCCATACTGATATCTAAAGGTGCTGTACCAGTTTGCACTGCCACCAGCAATGGAGCAGTGTTCCCTTTATCATACATCCTCTCCAGCATAAGTTGTCATCAGTGTTTTTGATCTTGGCCATTCTTACAGGTGCAAGATGGAATCTCAGAGTTGTTTTGATTTGCATTTCTCTGATGACTAAGGATGTTGAGCATTTCCTTAAGTGTTTTTCAGTCATTTTAGATTCTTCATTGAGAGTTC
This sequence comes from Myodes glareolus, assembly GCF_982192425.1. Taxonomy (NCBI): domain Eukaryota; kingdom Metazoa; phylum Chordata; class Mammalia; order Rodentia; family Cricetidae; genus Myodes; species Myodes glareolus. Next base: position 4,269,972 of record NC_142029.1, read on the forward strand.
TCTATTTAGGTCTGTACCCATTTTTATTGGATTATTTGTTCTTTTGATGACCAAGTTCTTGAGTTCTTTGTATATTTTGGAGATCAGACCTTTGTCTGATGTGGGGTTGGTGAAGATCTCTTCCCATTCCGTAAGCTGCTGTTTTGTCTTGTTGACTGTGTCCTTTGCTTTACAGAAGCTTTTCAGTTTCAGGAGGTCCCATTTATTGTTTCTCTCAGTGTCTATGCTACTGGGATTATATTTAGAAAGTGGTCTTATGTACCAATACATTCAAGTATACTTCCCACTTTCTATTCTATGAGAGTCAGTGTGGTTGGCTTTATGTTGAGGTCTTTGATCCATTTGAACTTGAGTTTTGTGCATGGCAATAGATGTGGATCTATTTTCATTCTTCTACATGTTGATATCCAGTTATGCCAGCACCATTTGTTGAATATTTTTTTCCATTTTATATTTTTTGCTTCTTTGTCAAAAATCAGGTGTTCATAGGTGTGTGGATTGATATCCGAGTCTTTGATTTGGTTCCATTGGTCCTCCTGTCTGTTTTTATGCCAATACCAGGCAGTTTTCAGTACTGTAGCTCTGTAGTAGAGTTTGAAGTCAGGGATTGTAATGCCTCCAAAGTTCCTTTATTGCTTTATTGTACAGGATTGTTTTGGATTGTGGGTCCTGTTACATTTGGACTGAGGCAGCCAGAGCAGTGAGGACCTCTCACCATCCCGAGAGTTCCTTGAATTAGATTTGCCTTTGCCCAGAGTTCCCACCCTCTAGGTAGGCTTTGGAGACCACAAACTGGGATGACCAGCCCCAGCACCCCCTTCTCTCACAGCCAGCCAGCAGGAAGCCTCCAGACCTGCTGACTCCTCCTTCCTGTTGAGCTGGGCTGGCTCTCCCAGAGCCTCCTCTGACTGAAGCAGTTGGCACTGAGAAAAATGGCTGTGCTGGTTTCAATGGGTAACTTTATTCTGAGTTCCGTTATGAAAACGTTCCAGTCAGCAATGGACCACGTATTCAATGGTGGTTCTAAGAGATGATATCTCCTCATGACGTAGGTACCTCTCAGTTTGTGTCAGGGTCACCTTTGGTGGTGGGGTAATGACAGGGTTCTCTAGTGACGTGTTTCTCAGGCAAATCCCGTCTGTGTAGAACACATGACTGCATGTTCTAAACAGCTGCACAGAGAATAAGAGCTGTTGCCCGGGAGTGGAAATCGGGAACTGTTTTTAAAAACACTCTTTGGTCATTCTTCCAATCCACCACATAACTGTGGAAGAGTTGATTGATGCACATGTCTCTAACGCATCTCTTACATGTTTCTAACATGTCTCTGTCTAACATGTCATACCTCCAGGAGAGGAGTGGCCTTGCAATCTCTCCAGCTCTGAAGCTCTAGCCCCCTGAATGTCATGTGATTCAGTTCTAGTGATGTCACAGAATAGCCAGGCCTTTAAAATACATTCTTAAATGAACAGTTGTTCTGGAAGAAGCCGAGGGTTGTTCTCACCTTGTCCTCATGCAGATTCGGGGAAGACACTGGGAACATGACTGGTCCCTGAGTCCCCTGGGCCCCTGACTTCACTTCTGCTCTTTAATGTGCGGCACAGCTGAGAACATGCAGCTCACGGGCCGATGGCTGGAGGTCGGATGAGTCCCTGACCTCAGCTGCCCAGGGTTGGCTTAGAGGTCTGCTTCTCAGCTCTGGGTCTTGCTGTAAGGGCTCTTTGCCTGCCTGAGCCTGTCTCAGTCCAGGCCTCAGGCAGAAGTTCACCTCATCGCCTCAAGGGGGAGCCCCAAGGCCTCCAAGTAGGAAATTGCTGAGAAAGGTAGGACTCCCCAGGCCAGCCCATTTCAATTGGAGAAAGGGCCTTGGAGGGTTGGCCACCCACTGCCTGCAGGCCCTGAGGGCTTCTGCTCTGGGCTCTGCAACCTCAGAAAAGCTACCTTGTTCCCAAGACCAGATGTTGCACGGGTAGATTTCCGATGTGGGTGACAGGGGACCTCAAGTTATCCTTTAACTCCCTTCATCCTCGTGACTTCCTCACCTGAAAAGGAGGGTTGAGAGTTAAAAACTACAGGTGTCAACCAGGAAGAAGGGAGGAGGGGCAGGGCGGGTGGGGGTGGGGTGGGAATATGAGCAAGGTACAGGGATACAATGAAAATTTGAAACCCATCATTTTAAGGGGTGTTGTAAACCCAGCACTCAAGAGGTGGAAAGAGGAGAATCAGGAGTTCAAAGTCCTCCTCAGCTGCACAGGGAGTTCCAGGTTAGCCTGATAAGTTGACCGGATGTCTTAACTGCTGGGGCTACTGTGACAAATCACGGCAGTGGCAGACCTTAGAAGTCTCTTAACTGCTGGGGCTACTGTGACAAATCACGGCAGTGGCAGACCTTAGAAGTCAACACGTTTTTCTGATGCTTCTGAAGCCTGAAAGCCCAGACTCCACTGTCAGCAGGCATGCTTTGCTCTGCGGATGCTCTGAGGATGTGGCTTGTGGATGGCCACATCTCAGGAACCTCTGGGCATGCATCTCACAGCTGGCCTCAGACTTGCTATGCAGCCAAGGATGACCACCTGTCTCCACCTTTGAGTGCTGGGATTCCAGGTGTACCCCCCCACACACACATACCTGCTCACCCAGTGCAGGAGATCCTGGGACTCCAGGTGTGCCCCACTCCTGTACCTGTGTTGCAAAAGGAGCGATGGGCTGCGTTCCCACCAGAATCCCGGCTCCCAGGCTAGTTTACACCTGAAATGATTACACGGAAATTGTATTCATTTAAACGCTGCCTGGCCCATTAGTTATAGCCTCTTATTGGTTAACTCTCACATCTTGACTAACCCATATCTAATAATCTATTCACCACGAGGTCATGGCTTATGGGCATGAGTCTAGCCAGCGTCTGTCTCGGGAAGGGGAATCATGGCATCTGCCTCATTCTGCTTTCTTTCTCCCACAATTCTGTTCTGTCTTCCCCACCTACCTATGTTCTGACCTATCAGGTCAAGCAGTTTTCTTTATTAATTAACCAATGAAAGCAACAGATAGATAGAAGACCCTTCTACATCATACCTGCTTGCATGGTGCAGATCATGGGACTCCAGGTATGCCCCCGACACACATGCCTGCTCACATGGTGCAGGAGATCATGGGACTCGAAGCATGCCCCACCCCCGCACCTGCAGAAGATCAACCCAGAGCATGTTCACCGAGTCACGCCCAGAGTCCGAGGGTTTCAGATGGAGACCCTCACGCATGGGTAAGGGCTCCATGTGGCTGGGAGCAAGGATGGGCTATGATGGGAGTGCTGAGACACCAGCGCTTCCATCCCTGGTCCAGCATCTACACTACAGGTAAATTCTGACTTCACTGCTGTCTTCTGATGCATGGCATGACCGAGAACATGACAGCAGTCCAACCTGTACCATTTACCCTTGTTCACCTACTTAAAGCTAAGTTTCAGGACATTCCCTCTGAGGGTCATGACTTATCCTCTGGGGTGGGTGGAGGGACCACTGTTCAGGGCTTCCCTGCTAGGATCTGAGATGATTTTCTACACATAGTAAGCAGGGCTTTCCAGAGAGTGGAGGGAGAACACTGACAGGTTGGCGTAAAGAAAGCCAGCCACTCAGGCATCCTTGCTGTAGGGTGCGGTGGGAACGGGGGACAGGGATGCAGGGAAGGAGAGCTGTAAGGAACGCTGTGGGAAGGCGCAGCTCTGCACGGCTCCTGGTCCCTCTCCTGGAGCACCCTCCACAGTGAAGATGCGAGTGAAGCCTAGCTCCTCAGGCCGACATCACTCCTTCCTCTGTGTTCAGCTTTCTAACTACCCATCATCCCGCTTGGCCAGCAGGTTTGTGTCATTGCCAAAACCTACACCAACCGTGCCTTAATTACTTGGGAGTTGTTGCAGCTGTTTCAAGACAAGACCTCATTTTGTAGCCCAGGTTGGCCTACGAGTAGCAGCAATCTCTGACTTCAGCCTCCTAAGTGCCTGACCCCAGGTATGAGCCGCTGTACCTGAGAATGAACAATTAAGTCAGGTCAGGCATATAAGTTGTACCTACAAGAGGACAACACTTAATTAATACCATTAAGGTGGTGGTTAATTATTATTACATAGTTAAGGCCTGTGGTGGTTTGAATGGGAATGGCCCACAGAGCTCAAATGTTTGAATACTTGGACCCAGTTGGTTGAATTGTTTGGAAAGAATTTGGGGGGCTGGAGAGATGGCTCAGCAGTTAAGAGCACTGACTGCTCCTCCAGAGGTCCTGAGTTCAATTCCCAGCAACCATATGGTGGCTCACAGCCATCTATAATGAGATCTGGTGCCCTCTTCTGGCATGCAAGCATACATGGAAGGAATGTTGTATATATAATAAATAAATAAATAAATCTAAAAAAAAAAAGAATTAGGAGGTGCGGTTTGTCAGAGATGGCCTGTCACTGGGGGGCGGGAGGACTTGAGGTTTCAAAAGCCATCCCAGGGTTCTCTGCCTCCTACTTTTGGATCAAGATGTGAGTTCTCAGCTGGGTTGAGTTCTCTAACCCTCCGAAACCATAAGCTCAATTAAATCCTTGCTTTTATAAATTGCCTTAGTCACAGTGTTCATCACAGCAGCAGTGAAGTGACCCAGGCAAGGCAGAGAGACAGAGCAGAGATGCAGCTAGGGTGAGGGGGTGACCCAGGCAACAGGGGAGGGACAGAGCAGAGTTGAAGCTGGGGGGGGGGGTGTGAAGTGACCGAGGGAAGGGGGAGGGGCAGAGCAGAGATGCAGCTGGGGGGTGAGCTGTTTAGCTGAGTATTGCAGCATATGTCTAAGAGCTTAGAAGTTCCAGCTTGGGAGGCTGAGATGAGAACTTGGGTGTTCTAGGCTAGCATGGGCTACACAGCAGGACCCCATCTCAAAAGCAAGGTGAATAGTTGAGTGACAACCCATGGTTTATTTTGGAATAAAAGACGTTCGTTATTGCTTCCATTTGTAATGCACCTTGGTTCTTCCACCTCGAAATGCTGTCATTCAGAAGTAATTTAATCAGGGGCTGGAGAGATGGCTCAGTGGTTAAGAGCACTGGCTGCTCTTCCAGAGGACCTGGATTTGATTCCCAGCATCCACATGGTGGCTCACAACAATCGGTACCTCTAGTCTCAGGAGACCTGGGATCCACTGCCCTCTTCTGGCCTCTTGGGGTTCAGGCATGCATGTGGTTGTGATTGTACAGGCGAACACTTATATACATAAAATAGCAAAAATAGGAGTTTTTAAAGAAATAACTTAAACAGGGCGGTGGTGGCGCATGCCTTTAATCCCAGGACTCAGAGGCAGAGGCAGGCGGATCTCTGCAAGTTGGAGACCAGTTTGGTCTACAGAGCTAATTCCAGGACAGCCAGAGCTGTTACCCAGAGAAACCCTGTCTCAAAGGGAGGGAGGGAAGGAGGAACAAAGGGAGGGAAGAAGGAAGGGAGGGAGGGAGGGAGGGAGGGAGGGAGGGAGGGAGGAAGGAAGGAAGGAAGGAAGGAAGGAAGGAAGGAAGGAAGGCAGGCAGGCAGGCAGGCAGGCAGGCAGGCAGGCAGGCTGGAAAGAGGCTCAGTAGTTCAGAGTGCTTACTGCCTTGCTGAGGTCACAAGTTTGGTTCCCAGTGCCCACATCAGATGGCTCATACCCTCCTATAATTCCAGTTCCAGAGGATCAGTGGCCTCTTCTGGACTTCATTTATGCTGTACACATATGCATATGTGGCACAAACACCACGTGCACGCGCACACACACACACACACACACACACACACACTGCCTTCAGGTCCCAAAAGCAGGCTTGCCTTCTTTCCTACTCTAAAATAGAACTCCATGAGCTCAGAGTGCCTCTCCTAAATACTGTGTTCCTCTGTGTGTGTGGGTGTCCATCTGGACAGCTGTCACCACCTTGTGGGGACAAGGAAACGGGCACAAGTGTGTTGACACTCATCATAGAGTTATATCAGCTGCAACATCCCTGAACAGGACAGCTCACTTCTCAGCCCTCAGCAGGTGAGTCAGGGAGGCAGGCACTCCCAGTGCCAGTGCACGCACAGGGAAGTGTGTATGTGTGTGCGTGTGCGTGTGTGTGCACGTGTGAGTGTGTGTGCATGTGTGCATGTGTGCTGGAGGAAGAGGAAGTGGTCAGAATGCAGTGGCAAGAAAAAGGAGACCATCGTGTTGAGAGCAAGCTCACAGACAGACCAGGGAGCGGAGGAAGCTCCCCGAGTTAAAGCTGTACAGCTGCAGCTCCGGGATTGCTCTCTGTATACGTGGGAGGGTGAGATGAAGACAGACAGACGGAAAGGGATCGATGGGCACAGGGTGCTCTCCAGGCCCCAGCTGGAGATGGAGTTGTGTCAGCAATGAGCATTGATGAGACTGTTCGGCAGGAGTGGTGGGAGAATCTTGGCCAGATCCAAGACAGGAGCACAAGGGTGAGCCGAGAGTGGCTGGGGAGATGGCTCGACCCGTAGACCGCTTGCTTGGTGTGTGTGAAGTCCCTGAGTTCGATCCCCAGCACCTCATCAATGAGACACGGCAGAACACCCCAGCCCTTGGCAGGTGGAGGCAGGAGGATGCTCAGGTCATCTTCAAATACAGAGCCAGGCCAGGATGCGTGGGGCATATCTCAGCAACAACAGAACAAAATAAAACAAACCAAAACATAAAAGGGGGGCTGTGGGAATGGCTCAGTGGCTAAGAGCACATAACTGCTCTTGCAGGAGACACAGCTCAGTCCCCAGCACGCATGACAGGCAGTTCACAGCTGCCTGTGACCCCAGCTCCAGGGAGATCTGAGTCCTCTGGCCTCGGTGGGCACCTGCACTCACATCCATGTATGCATAATTCAAAATAAACCTTAAAAAAAGTTTGGCAGAAATGAATGTGAAACAAGGTTGGGTGGGTTTGAAACAGCGGTGGACCTGGGAGGAGGCAGGTGGATGACCATGATCAAAATACAAAATGTGAAATCCCCAAAGAATTAATAAAAATAAAAAACAAAACTCAGGAGCTGAAGTGGAGCAGAGTGAGGGCAAGGAGCTGACCTGGGTAGCCCCCGATGTAGCTGCTGGGGCATAGGGAAAGGGCCAATGTCTGAGAGCCTGTAAGGAGCCCCTACCTCTCTCTCTGTGATCCCTTGGCCTCTGCAGGGGAAGGCGAGCAAACAGGGAGGCCAGGAGGAAACAGGAAAGGGACTAGGGAGTGGACTTTCTCAACCGTGAACCGGGGAGAGCTACTGACATTTTCAGTGTGATGTTCCTGCCTCAGTGGACAGAACAGCCTCCTAAGAACCTCCCGTGATGTGTGCCCCTCAGCAGGCACAGGCAGGCAGCAGGGACGGAGACCATGCAGATGAAAGACAGCAAGGACACTGAGCCTGCACCCCAGTGCTGCCCAGTGGGCACCAGATGCTTTCGAAGATGGATGGAAAGATGCGGGGCTTTCACAGATTGCCTGAGACCCCTCCTAACGAGGCCTGACTTGTGTTCTGCGGGCCTCTGGGGCTGCAGACTCTCATCTCGCTGGGGGCCATGTGACACAGTCGCCAGCCACCACCAGGTCTGCCCCAGGCAGCAGTCCCTGAGACTTGAAATGCAGGCTCCCTTGTGATCAGCTGGGCTCCAGCCTGGAGCTTCTGTGCGTGCTTGCCACAGCATCTCAAGACAGGAAGCCAGATGCTATTGGCTAACTTCGCAAATAAAGATGCCCTCAGAGAGAGGGAAGTGTTGGTGTCTGGTGGAGTTTGTGTGGGACTGGCGGACTGACTGGCACTTGATTCCCATCTGCCCAGGTAAGCGCAGAGGACTCCTCCCACACCTGGGGTGGGGTCATCAGGCCAACCAGGTTACTCAGGCTGTTTGCCTTCTGTGCTCATCTTCCTGAAGATGCAGATAAAACAGGGGGTGGAGGATAAGAAGTCTTTGAGGTGTGAATAATTCCATTTTAGGATTGTGAAGAAAGGTTCAGATTGAACACTATCAGAAAAGAAGGGAGAGGAACCTCCCTCTCCCAAAATCACATTTGGGTGATAGGAAATATTGATGTTCTTTTGGTTTGGGTTTTGCTTTTTTTTTCTTTTGGTTTGGTTTGGTTTTGTGGTTTTTTCAAGACACAGTTTCTCTGTAGCTTTGGAGCCTGTTCTGGAACTAGCTCTTATAGACCTGGCTGGCCTCGAACTCACAGAGATCTGCCTGCCTCTGTCTCCCAATTAAAGGTGTGCACCACCACTACCTGACTGGAAATGTTGATGTTTTTTAAGATTAAAATTTGTACTGTCAGTCAGACTTCGTGCTTCATGTGTCTAATCCCAGCGCTTGAGATGCTGCAGGAGGAGGATTGCTACAAGTTTGAGAATAGTATAGGCTACGTGTGAGATCCAGGCCAGCTTGGGCTTCCCTGGGAGCCCCTTATCTCAAGCAAACACTAACAACTATAAACACTAGCGTTGATGGTTTTTATTTCTTGTTTTAAAAAGCACTTATTCCTCAGAGACCCACACAGGTGTGTTTAATAGATGAAATTAGTCTCATTGAGCCATAAAGTAGGAGATAAATGAAATGTTAACTGTGAGTTGATAATCCCTAGAACTGAGTGCCAGGCACTCGGCGGTTTCCCTGACGGTACCCAGGCTTGAGAATATAAAAATAAGGGTGCTATACTGAGACGATAGCTCAGATGGTAGAGTGTTTGCCTAGAATGCGAGGAGCCCTGGGTCCAATCCTCAGTACCATGCATATGTTAGGCATGATGGCGCGTGCCTGCTATGCCTGCTGTGCCTGCTGTGCCTGCCGTGCCTGTCACCCCAGCACTCAGGAGGAAGAGACAGGAGGGTCAGAAGCTCAAGGTCGTCCTTGGTGCGTAGGAATTTTGAAGCCAGCCTGGGCTTAATGAGATCCTCTCTCTAATAACAATAATGATGATGATTGCAATGATGATGATCGATGTTTGAATTGACGTTAGCATTTTTACTGTAAATACGCATTTATATGGAGAAAAACTAAAAGAATATTATGCCTGAGTCTGCAAAGTTGCATAGTTTTATGAACTTCTTTCCCCTTTTCTTAAATTCCATCTTGGTAACATCTTCAGTTGTTATAATGAACATGTATTGCATTTATAATAAACTTGGCGCAAACTCATTCCTCAGTTTCATAAATGTTCACAACCGTGTCTCAGGGCTCAGCTGTCTGAGCCACTAGGAAAGGTGGTCTTTGGAAGGAAATGGTAAGAACAGGCCTGGTCCCTGCTCGACACAGGCAGACCCTTCCAGAGGTCCCCGAGAACAGCTGCAGCTGGCTTTCCTCAAGGGTTGGCAAACACAGACCCCAGGTGCCTGCAGCCTTGCTCTGGGCATTTATAGCCCTGTCCAGAGAAAGGCTGAGCGTTGGGAATTCTCCCTCCCTCCCTTTTCCCTTTTCCCTCCAAATTCCCCTAATTTTTTTTCTGTCCCAACTAGTTGAAATATAATACTTGAGGTAGGAAGAGATTCAGTCAAACGTAAAGATGCTCGGACCATGAGAAAAGACTCTGTTCAGCCACAGGTCATGAGGGAACTCTGAGCCTCCCGAGAGAAAACAGCCTAGAGCAGGCCCTGACCTGTTGAGCCTTCGGCCCCTGTGAGAGCCAGCAGGATGGGGGCAGTGACTGGACTCAGGGGTTTCTGGAAAACAGGAATAGCCCCAGGAAGGAGTGTTGGGTGACTTCCAGACAGAAGTGATCAAAGGTCACCCACCACAGATAGGACTCCTGGGGCAGCAGGGGCAACCCATACCCAAGTCTAGTCCAGTAAAGCTGTAAGTCTATGGGGCTTACTACAGGAACGTGCCCTTGAGTTAGTGGAGCTCACCCCAGAGGATGCCCACTCATGGGAGATGCGTCCTGGGAGCTCCTTCACCAATTGCTGGCAGCTACTCCAAGTAAGGCTTCTCTCCCCAGAGATGACGTGCAACTTCCTGACAAGGAGTAGAAATCCTGCAAGTTTATCTGAATCCTGTGTGCCCCGCTCCTCCCACGTGAGAACAAAACTAGCCACACAACAGAAGGCCAGAGTGGCTTCTCTTCCCCTGCCCCTCGCTTGGCTTGGTTTTATGGACGAATGCTGGGACAGAAAAATAGTGCCGGGCCCAGGCTGACCAACCTGGCCCTTCGTGCACCCCTGTTTCCTGGGAAGAACCTACCCAAGCTAATCCGGTTAAAACCTACCCACCCTGCACTTTGGCTGACCCCATGGCAGAGAGAGGACTGGGGAGGGGGTGCTGCTGGTCCTTGGGACGCTGTAGTCCAGACTTTGGACTTTGGATATTGCCCTTGGCAATGCTGCACAGCACTTGACTGTTGTGAGTCTCTTCCAGCTCTTCCAGCGGTAGGACCCAAGCAAGGGATTCATAGTGAAGGTTAGGGTGTGGTGTATAAAGTCCCAAACACACCGCAGGGACCATCTTTGGTGCTTCAAAAGCAGTAAGGGCTAACAAGGGGGAAAAAGGGACCTGTGACAAGCTTGACTGCTTGCGTTTGAGCCTGAGAGAAGAGTGGTAGAAGGAATGTCCTGATACCCTCAAGATGTACTCTGACCACATACTACAGCATGAGCAATTACGTACACACATACATATAAAATAAAAAGTAAATAAATGCACTTTTAGAAAGAGTTTCTGCCCGCTGCTTCAGGGAGAGTGGAGCTCCATGACTTCAGGGACCTTAACATCACTGACTGCTCCCAAAGGAGTTGTTGAGGACCTCAAGTCATAGGACCAGGCGAGAAGACATCATGCTAGGACTGACCCAGTTCCAAATCAACTTTTAGTTCCTTCTTCTCCCAAGCCACTGTGCAAGGGTGGCCATGTCAGGCACGGTCTGTCCAGAGAAGTCACTTGTGCCTTCCCAACCCAACCTCCAGCCCACAGTCCTAAGCCCGAAGACTTCCAAACCATGTCCCCAGAATGAGCTGTGAACTCACACTGCTTCAAAGCAAGCTGGAGAGGAGTGGGGTCGGGGCAATGGGGCCCGAGCCCTGGCCAACCTTGATGACCTTAGTGCCCAGGTGTCTCAGAAGTGGGAGATCTTTAGGTTATTCATGTCATTTCCTACCAAGGAAAACCAAAGGAAGCCTAGGGTTTCTGACTAAGCCTGGGGTCAGCCTTTCCTCCTAGGGGCGCTTAAAGTGCAAACCGCCTTGCGGGCTAAAGACCAAGTTCCATCCCCAGAACCCACGTGAGAAACCATGGTGTGACCCTGTGTGCTGATAAAGTCAGTGCCAAGGAGGGAGAGATGAACCCTGGGCTCAAAGGCCAATCAGCCTGGACTACCCAGAAACTTCCATGGCCATGAGAGACCCTGTCTCAAGAAAGAAGGTAGGAAGTGCCGAGGAATGATACACACATGCACAAGTAGATAAGCCCACACACATACACTGCACATGCTTACATCCCCATACTCACCACAAGCACACACATGCAAACACATACCACACCTATGCAAATGCCACACACATGCACAAACCACACATACACACACACACACATGCCACACAATAAGAAGAACCTCACTAGGACCCCCAAAGCCCCCCTTCCCTTACCCAAATGTTACTGAAGCTGCCCCTCCATGTAGCAGACACAGAACTCATCAATATTTCCAGAATGCAACTCTGTAAGAGAATGACGGCCAGACAACAGGGCTAGGGTGAGTGAGCAGCTTGTAGAAACGGAAGGTGGGTTATGCAAAGCCTTTCCTCACCCACCGGGCGCATCCAGACATCTGTCTCCCTCAGATGTGTGCTCCATCCTCAAGGCAAGACTCATTTGCAAAGCTGCTGGTTTTCTGAAGCTGAGCGCAGCAAATGAGCTCACGCAGTGGAGGGGGGTTTGGCCCCGACTGCGCTAGAGGGGACTTCTGTGTGTCTGCTTCAAAGTCCTCAGTAATCCCCCCCCCCTTTATTTTTCTTTTAAAACAGGGTCTCTGCACAGCCCTGGCTGTTTTGGAATTCGCCCTATAGACCAGATTGACCTTGAATTTACAGAGATCTTCCTGCCTCTGCCTCCCAAGCACTTGGATTAAAGGCACTTGCAATCACATCCTGCTTAACTCTCCTTTTTAAAAATAAACTTTGTAGCCCAGGGAGGGGGGCACATGCCTTTAATCCCAGCACTGGAGAGTCAGGAGAATCTCTGTGACTTCACGGTCTGCCAGGTCTACATTTCCGAGGACAACAGCCTGGACCCTGTCTCAAAAACAAAACAACAACACCAAAAATTAAGCTTTATTATACAAAACGTTGCAAGTAATTTTTTTTTAAAAAAAATCACACACCAAAATTAATCAGACCGGAAGTTTATGCAGCATGATGAACTTATTTACATCTTGAGTTGGCGTTTTTCCTGACTCCACAGATGTCAAAGAGAGGGAAATCTCTTTATGGCTGGCTCAATTGACCAGAGTGTTCTATCCTCGACCAGCCCTAGGAGACTTTGAGACAGGAACCCCTCCCTCCCATGGCCCAGAGACACACTCAGGTGCATCCCTGTCCTTAAGGTGATCAACAGCTGGTCCTGAAGCAAGAGGACCTGGCAGCATGTGTGTGCGTGTGTGTGACGTCAGCATTAGGTGTCTGCAGGCATTTCCGCCTTGGTTATTCAGGTGATCTCTTATTTTTACTTAGAACTCACCCATTTGGCCAGGCTGACTGACCAGGGAGCCCCAGGATCCCCGCCTTCACCTCCCCACCGCTGGATTACAAGTGCATCACCACGTTTAGCTTTGTTGTTGTTGTTTGTTTGTTTGTTTTTTGAGGCAGGGTTTCTCTGTGCAGCCCTGGCTGTCCTAGAACTCCCTCTGTAGACCAGGCTGGCTTTGAACTCAGATATCCACCTGCCTCTGCCTCCCAAGTGCTGGGATTAAAGGTGTGTGCCACCATTACCCAGCCACATTTAGCCTAATATGGATTTGGAGGCTGGAACTCAGGTCTTCCAACAAAGAGCTTGCAAAGCAAGTGCTTTGCTATCTGAGCCATTCCCCAGCTCTCAACAGCGTTCTTGGTCACATGAACTCACCTACCTTTGGATTAGACTGTCCACCCTTGGAAGTTAGTTGGCTCTGTCCGGAGGAGAACAACCTTATTACATTAGCGTTGGGAGGTTGCTTGGAGCCAAGCGCTGAAGCTCCCTCATCCGCACAGAAATTGGGAGATGGGGCTGTGGGCTTGCTGCTCATATTTCTAAATCACAATGCCCAGGTCCTGGAGAAAGGTATTCCTCCAAAACACAGTGGACCGAAGGCCCTGCGAGTTCCAGAAGGACTCACACATTCAAGGAGGAGAAGTTATTTCCAGATGTTCTGAAGTGACAGTTCTAAAAGAGAAAGGGACCAGAGAAAAGGACCTTCCCTGTTTTCAGCAGGCTGGATTAAGCCTCTTAGCCTTCATCTCTGCTTGCTCTTAAACATATGACTGACTTTGTGGGGAGTCTGTCTGCCAGTGCTAAGGCCATCAGAGTGAGGATCCCCATGAGGAAATCAGGTTCAACACCATTTAGTTACCTGGTGCTGGTTCAAGCTTCTCAAGTCCGACCCGGGGAGGTCTTTAAGCATGTCTAAGTACAGCATCATTTTGGAAAAATGTTTCCCAGTAACAATGATCTTCATCCATGTGCACAATAAAGCTGGGACATGACTACATGGAAACTCTTGGAAAGTGTGTGTGACCATGAAGATGGGGTCTATAGTTTAAGAGCTAAGGGTCTGGTGTGGTCTCAGTTACACAAACAGCAGAGGGGTCACCAACCTATAAAGTACATGGGGCATCTCCCCAAAGGATGGTTCCTATTGTCTGAGAAACAAAGATAAAGTTCTAGGGAGGGAGAGCCTGGGATGAACACAGTAGTTGGGGAATTCGGGTGAGGCCTGGCCCTGCAGATAACACAGGTCACAGGGCTACTAATTACATCCATTCCCAGCCTTCTGGGTGGAAAACAGGTCCACGCATCCCTTCCCCTGCAGAGATAAGCTGTGTGCTTCTCATTCCTGGCTTCCCTCGCGCTCGTTTGTGAGAACAGGGACCCCTCTCATACACTCTATGTGACTTAATTAACATGGGCTCGGTGGCTCTTTTCTTTAATACCAGTAGTCAGGAGACTCAGGCAGAGGATTGCAATGAGTTTGTTTGGGTTTTTTCTTCTTGTTGTTTTTTGTTTTATTTTGGTTTGCTTTGGTTTTTTGAGACAGGGTTTCTCTGTAGCTTTGGAGCCTGTCCTGGAACTCTCTCTATAGATCATGCTGGCCTTGAACTCACAGAGATCGGCCTGCCTCTGCTTCCTGAGTGCTGGGACTAAAGGTGTGCATCACCACTGCCCAGCTTGCAATGAGTTTGGGGCCAACAGAGACTAAATAGGGAGTTCTGGGTCAGTATGGGTGATGGTGGGAGATACTGCCTCAAAAACTCCTACACTAACCAGAATTTTATTATTAAAAGGCTACCCTGTTTCTGCTTTACTTAAAAAAATGACAAAATATTTCCTTTTAAATTTTCACAGTTTTATTTTGATAGAAATATACAAATACCACAGAGCCCTTTAAGGAGGAAAGGGGAGGGAGAGGTGTCAAACCTCAAATAATGGCGTGTTTGAGAGAGGAGGTAATCCTGTAGTTTCCGGCCAGAGTTCCCTTGATGGTATTTTTTTGGCTTTGCAGGGGACCTTTGATCTGGGTGAAACCCTGCTGGGTAACGCTGTCATGATCCTTTGGATCCTTTGCATGGACTCCTAGCTATAGGAACAGAGGGTCGGCTGACTTACACAGGAAGCTGGATGGGCACTGTAAAATGTCCCTCCTGTAGCAGCCTTTGCTCTCTGAAGCCCGAGACACGTGTGCTAATAAACAAATAAATAAACAGTAAACAAAAAACGAAGCAGGACAGTCAGAGACTGGAGACCCAGCTCTGTCAGGAGAGCACTTGTGCCGCAAACATGGGGAACCTGCATTCAACCCGCAGAACAAACTAGAAAGCCACACTTAGGGACCCAGGGGAGTGACAGTCTAAAAGGAGACACTGGCTTTAGAAATCAATCAGCAGGATGTGGAGCCAAAAGACAGGGGGAAGCCTCCTCGGAAGATGCCAGCCAGAAGAACTTGGCCGCCTGAGAAGGGAAGCTTAGAGACAGGGAACTGATTGGAAGCCTGGGTAAGGGCTTCCCACAAGGAAGGCTAAAAATAAAGGAGTGGGCATGAGAAAAGGAAGTGGACAAGGACGGGTGGGAGGAGTGAGGAAGAAGTTTTATGAAGTGGGTCATACTGAAGTCATTTCTACTTGGATCTAGACCAGCGGTTCTCAATTCCCTAATGCTGAGACCCTTTAATACAGTTCCTCGTGTCATGGCGACCCCAGCCATAAAATTATTCTTGTTGCTACTTCATAACTGTAATTTTGCTGCTGTTATGAATAGTGATGCAAATGCCTGCGTTTTCTGTTGGTCTTAGGAGACGCCTGTGAAAGGTACGTCCAGCCCCCAAAAGGTTGTGACCCACAGGATGAGAACCGCCGATCTAGAACATTCCAAGCTCTGCTTCTGGGCTCAACTCAGACTCCCCAGCTCAATACCAACTAGTAAAACCACGGGTTAACTGCCAGATAGGATAGAGGCCTGAGAATGGCTTCCAGGGATTTGTGGGAGGTTTTTGATGGATGTGTTTGGGTCAGGGAAGTGAGGATATCTGTGCATACATCTGTGTGTGTGAGCATGCGTGCATGTGAGCGTGAGAGCATCCATGCAAGCAAGTGGATGTGGTCCATGTGTGTGTGCATGTGCGTGCGTGTGTGCACCCAGAGTCCTGAGGAAGACACGGAGTGCCCTGCTCTGTCTCTCTCTGTCTTTTTCCTTTGGACAGGGTCTCTCCCTGAACCTGGGACTAGGCTGGCAGCCAGCAGTTCCCAGCAATCCTCCTGCCTCCACCCTCCGCAGTGATGGGTTACGAGTGTGTGCACATGTCCGTACATATGTGTGGAGGCCAGAGGTCAGTCTCACATGTCGTTCCTCAGACACGCTCTGCCTTGTTTTCAGATCATCTGTCAGTGGGATCTGAGGCTGACTGGCCCATGAGCCCTGGGTCTCTGCCTCCCAGGGATGACAAGCCTGCACAATCACACAAGCCTTTCTTTCAGTGGTTCTGGATATCTTCATGTTTGCACAGCAAGACCTTTACTGGCTGAGCCTGTGGGATTTGTGTTCTTGTCTGAGTTGTAAGGCACAGCGTTAGCTGTTTGGCTGATGCTCCATCCTTTGGTACTAAGCCCACAGCAGCCCCCAAGTATGCTTCCTGCAACCTTGAAGTGAGATCCCGCTGACAGAATCCTGCCGAGAAATACCTTGTAGGGTTTTTACCTTTGCTTTCTAGGGTTTCCTGCTTCCAAGGCATTGGGGCAGGCCTCTGACCTCAGGTTGGTCTTTGCCTCATTATGTAGCCCAGGCTGGCCTCAAACTGAAGATCACCCTGGATTCCTGGCTCTACTCCATCTGCTACCAGGAAGACCTATCTTTAGTTCACTTTCCAATCCTCTAAATATCTCAGGAGACCCTGGGGCTGGGGGGAGGAGGGAAGCTTGCCAGGTCAGACCAGAAGTTGCTTTGCTCTAGCTCTCAGGCTGGAGGATGAGTCAAGGGAAGGGGGCATTCTTCGCTGATGTGAGGTTTCCATCTCAAGTGAAATCTGCTCTGGGGTTCATCTGCTGAACCCAGAGAGCTGACACAGCCCACAAGCCCCTTCCAGGTAAATAAAGGAGACCTCTGACTCACGCAGCTGAGGCATCGCTGCTTCTCACCATCTGCCTAGAAACACAACACAGGTGTGTCCCACCAACAGACGCGGCCACTGGGATGGGTGAGAGGGGACCTTTCCCAGACTGTTCCGGCTGCCCCGCCAGCCCCTGCTGGGACCCCACGTGGTGAGGCTTACTTTACTGCTTCAGGCCTTGCTCCTACTCATTCAGCACACGGGGTCCCTACAGAGATCTCAGGCCCCACAGCCACCACAGATACCTGCATTCCCGCTGCAACTCCTCTCCAGGAGGCAGACAACTGGGCGGTGCCACTTTCTCAGAACCTGTCACTCTGCTGTATGGCTTCTTACTTTAGTTTGTCATAAAATCCCTATTTTTCTTGATTTTTAATATTGAAAGCCGATCAACTAAAATAGTCTCCCAGTGGAGAATACTTACATGGCTAAGACAAAAATCCAAGCATATATAGTAAAAACCTAATCTCCTTTCCCCCTCCTTTAGCCTCCAGAATTGCCCCTGACACTGCTGCTCCCTCAGCGAGCTTGTCCCTCCAGAGATATTCAGACCCTCTTACACACAACCTATTCACAAATGGCAGCATCCTGCGTCCGTGGACCTCACGTGACTCTCGGGGTTTGTGTTGAAGCAGGTGTTTGGTAACTTGGTCAGGTTCACCGTAGTTCAGTTCACTCTGTCTGGACTGAATGGAACTTCATAAAGGGCATCTTTCTTTCCTCCACATTCAAAATGAAAAGGAGACGGTGCACTTTTCACGTCAGTGGAAAAAAAATCATATCTTCAAATACCAAATTTCCGCCATGCCCAGGGTCCAACCATACGTGAGTCTCTGTGGCCTGGGTGTGTCTAAAGGTCAGAAGGGCTCTACAAGAGTCCATTGTGAATAACATTGGAAGGCTCTCTCCTTAGAAACAGCCCATGGGCTTAGCCACACGGGCTAAGCTCCGACCTCTGTGAGTTCACAAAAGCGGTGGGGCTGGAAGACAGATCCCAGGCACGAAGAGGCAGAGCAATGTTTCCCGACTTTGGCCTCCTCTTGGGGTCAGCTTTGTTAACTTTTCGCACTGGGACAAGGAGGATGAATATGACTGTCCTGGGGTCCCTCGTTTATGACCTCCAAGGGTTTGCTTTCATATTGCCACATGGCATGTCCTCCCATGCCAGGGAAGATAAGCCTTGTGTTACAAGCCTCGTGGGATAAGTGGCAATTCCTGCTTTCTCATCTGTCAACCATAGACATATGAAATTACACATTTTAGGGGTTATTGATTTATTTTCTGACTTCCTAGCTTATATTTGAAACAGAGTCTCCAATACCTCAGACTGTTGTGCATCCGGGGTGAGGTGAAATAACCTTGAACTCTGACCCTCCTGCCTCCATCTCCCAGCTGCTGGGATTACAAGCACATCTTAGCGAGCTCAGTTTGTGTGGTGCTGAGGATCGAACCCAAGGCTTTGGATTTCCTAGGCAAGCACTGTCACCACACAGCTGGCGCACAGCCACGGCCTCGGTCTCGAGGTGATGGTTGCTAGGTTCAGAAAGTGCTATGTGGCAGTGACTGGTGCTGACCAACTTGAATGATGCCGAAAGGGCGGCAGCAAGGCTCCTCCTCAGAGAGCAGGGTTCTGCAGCTTGAAGCAAGGAATGCCTATGCTTTTCCTAGAATTGAGGGCTCCATCGCAGCCTGGGTGGTCCAGAGCAGGTAGCCTCAGCCCAGTCCATCGCAAAAGAGGCTGACTAAGAGGCAGAATTCACAGGCAGGTGATGCAAGAAGGTAATGATGGCTGGGCCTGGGTGAAACCATCTTGAACAAGGTGCGGTGGGTGTGGAAAACTCCCTCTGTTAAAAACCGTGAGCTCGGGTTTTTTCCGTTTCTATGGGGAAGGAGGCAGTGGCATCCAGGAAGTGTGCTCTGAGATGCCCGCAGACTTCTAAGGTTCTAAGATTGTCTGTGGTTTCAAGCAGCAGAGGAGCAGGCCCGGAGGAGCAGTACGGAGTTGAGTGACCAGCACATCCTGGTTGGGAAACAAATGGGAAGGGGACAGTTTTATTACCCAACCTATGGGGAAATGTCCTCTTTTCTCATTTTTGCCCGTAAGAAAATAAGAAAAAGAATAAGGGATAGGTTAGGGCTGGGAATTGCTGGATAGATTAGCCACTCAAACCAAGGGCAGCAGGCTGGCTGAACCCATCCTCCGCCTGGGGTCAGCTGGTCCCTCTGTACACAGAGAGCCTGGGTTACAGCGATGCTTCCTCTTTACTGAATTGGCTGTGAGATGATCAACCCAATGTGGTTGGCATGGAGGCCTTTCCCACACAGAATTAAACCCAGGAAAGTCCAGGGTACCGTGAAACGGGAGTAGGGGGCTATGCTGGTTATTTTCCTCATGGCTAGTGACCCGACAAGAAGCGACTTACGTGAGAAAGAAATCACAGGTTCTTCTGTAATGGAGCTCAGTCTTGGCTCCAGGCTGCAAACTTTTCCTCTTAGGAAAGCGTCTCTATGATCTTAGCAACACTCAAGCTGGACAGTACTGAATGCTACCTCATGGCGCCTTCTGACCTCAACAGGGTGGCCCTTCCTCCCCTACAGGAGATGAGGGAATTGTTTTGGCAGCCATGGGAAGCCGTGGTGGCAGGAGCTTCGGTTGCTCACAGGCATCTGGGAGTTGGAAAGTGGAGAGCAGTGTGTGGCGATCTGCTCACTGTCACCCTTTCTGTCTGGGACTCCAGCCTGTGAAACGGCTCCATCCACATTCAGAGTGGGGTGTTTGTTTTTCTGTTTGTTTTCTTAAAGACAGGGTTTCTCTGTGTAGCCCTGGCTGTCCTGGAACTCACTCTGTAAACCAGGCTGGCCTTGAACTAGAATATCCATTTGCCTCTGCCTCCCAAGCGCTGGGATTAAAGGTGTGCGCCACCACTGCCCTGCTAGAGTGGGTCTTCCTACCTTGTTAAAATCCCTCCCACGGGACTAGAGAGATGGCTCAGTAGTTTAGACCATTTGCTGCTCTTCCAGAGGTCCTGAGTTCAATTCCCACTGCCCACATGATGGCCCCAGCCATCTGTAACTCAAGTTTCAGTGAATTCAACACCCTTTTCTGTTTAGGCACACACATGGTACACAAGTATGCACGTAGGCAAAATATCTGCACACATAAAATAAACAAATCTTGCTGGGTGGTGGTGGCACACGCCTTTAATCCCAGCACTCAGGAGGCAGAGGCAGACAGATCTCTGTGAGTTTGAGGCCAGTCTGGTCTACAAGAGCTAGTTCCAGGACAGGCTCCAAAGCCACAGAGAAACCCTGTCTCGAAAAACAAAAACAAAAAACCAAATCTTTATAGAAATTATAAACAAATATCAAATCCCTCACAGATGTGTTGAGATATTTGTTTCCATGGTAATTCTAAATCGCACCAAAAAGTAAAGAGATACAAGCACTGGTCTTGCAGAGGACTCAGTCAGGGTGGTTCCATGTCAGGATAGCCCACAGCCACCTGTAGTGCCAGCTCCAGGAGATCCAATGTCCGCCTCAGGACTCAACAGGCTCCTGCATTCACACATGTACCTTCCCACACACTAACACATGTGCACATAACTTTAGTGTTGTGTAGGTGCACGCCTTTAATCACAGACTCAGGAGGCAGAGGCAGACAGATCTCTGTGAGTTGCAGACCAGCCTGGTCTACATATTGCGTTCCAGAGCAGCATTCCAGGCCTGCATATTGAGACCCTGCTTCAAAAATAAGAAATGTTTTAAAAGATAGCTTGAGTGAAGATAGAATTTAGTAGACCCCCAGCCGGTGTTTGCTTCCTCCTGTCGGCTCCGCACAGCCGGAGAGAATTGCAATCTTCTAAGGTTAATGTGGCCGTGTTTCCCCTTCTGCTCCAGGCCCTCACCATGCCCACCATCTTCCCGGAACTGGATCTGGAGAACTTTGAGTACGATGAATCTGCCGAGGCCTGCTACGTGGGCGACATTGTGGCCTTCGGGACCGTCTTCCTGTCCGTCTTCTACTCCCTCGTCTTTGCCTTCGGTCTGGTGGGAAATCTGTTGGTGGTCCTCGCCCTCACCCACAGCCGGAAGCCCAAGAGCATCACCGACATCTACCTCCTGAACCTGGCCTTGAGTGACCTGCTCTTTGTGGCCACCTTGCCCTTCTGGACTCACTACCTGGTCAGCGAGGAAGGCTTCCACAACGCCGTGTGCAAGCTCACCACTGCCTTCTTCTTCATCGGCTTCTTCGGGGGTATATTCTTCATCACCGTCATCAGCATCGACAGGTACCTGGCCATTGTCCTGGCCGCCAACTCCATGAACAACCGAACGGTGCAGCATGGGGTCACCATCAGTCTGGGCGTCTGGGCGGCGGCCATCTTGGTGGCAGCACCCCAGTTCATGTTCACGAAGAGAAAGGAAAACGAATGTCTGGGTGACTACCCCCAAGTCCTCCAGGAAATCTGGCCCGTGCTCCGCAACTCGGAAGCAAATATCCTGGGCTTCGTGCTGCCCCTGCTCGTCATGAGCTTCTGCTACTTCCGAATCCTCCAGACTCTATTTTCCTGCAAGAATCAGAAGAAGGCCAGGGCCATCAGACTCATCCTCCTCGTGGTGGTGGTCTTCTTCCTCTTCTGGACACCCTACAACATCGTGATCTTCATGGAGACTCTCAGATTCTACAACTTCTTCCCCAGCTGTGACACCAAGAGGGACCTGAGGCTGGCCCTCAGTGTGACGGAGACAGTGGCGTTCAGCCACTGCTGTCTCAACCCCCTCATCTACGCCTTTGCTGGGGAAAAGTTCAGGAGATACCTTGGACACCTGTACAGGAAGTGCCTGGCTGTCCTTTGCTGCCGTCCTGTCCACGTCAGCTTCACGCCGGAATCCCAGCGGAGCAGGCAGGAGAGCATCCTGAGCAGCTTCACTCATTACACAAGCGACGGAGAGGGCTCTCTCCTGCTCTGAAAGGCCCTGGACTCCTCTGCGAGCCCAGACTTCTCGACTCTGACTCCGGATAATGAGGACAGCCTTTTATTTTTCCCGCTGTGTCCTGTGTGCAAGAAACATGGACTCGATGCCTACAAAACAACCCCACAGTGGTTTTGAAAATTTTCTGTTCAATTCATGAACAATACGCATATTGCTGACTGTAAATGCTGAACATCGGGGCTTACGTGTGACAAAGCTTCTAACCCGATTGGAAAAGTCACAAAGGGGTTGCGAGGGTCATTCTAGTGATCATGTTGAGGAGAGGCTGATTAAATCCTCAGACTGAGAGGAAAAAAGCTTTGAATCCAGCTAGAACGTCCCCTCTCTGACCTTCAGATCTCTGAGTACTGACAGGTCCTCCAGGCACACATTCCATAACTTCAGCAGCAGAGAAGGTCCTGCTCTCTCTCTGATTTCAAGGTCAGCATTCCCAGGGAAGGAGTTCCATTGGCCAAGTTGTATCGCGTGCCCATCCCTTGATTCCTCTTGAGGAAGAGACCTGGTCAGTCGTCCTCACCAACTTAGACCTTGAAACCCTATATGGTCAAGTTTAGCAGAACCGCCATATATGGGCTGCCTGTGCATGCTTCAGCATTACCAGGGCATACATTTCATTCATTCATTCATTCATTGAAATAGAACTGATCTAAGATATTATTGGAATCTGAAGGTTAGAGGTTGAGGAAGATATATTTCTAAAAAACTGGAGGGTGGGAACTACCCTGATAAGACAGAATAAAAATTGCTCATCTGCTTTGCCACAGAACAGACTGACTCAGGCTCTCCCCTCAGCAACCAGCCTGTGTCTACTGCCAGCTTCTTCATTAAGCCCATCTTGAGAATGTCCTGGAAATTCCAAGGACTCCCACTGACCACTACATCAAACGTAAACTCAAGGGCCTGGCCTCTGAGATCAGGTACATAAGATGCAGTTCTAAAAATAGACTCTACATTGCCTCCTCCACCTTCCCAAAGGACGCCACCCACGCTGCTGCCAGGTCCCTTCCGTTTGTCGTTGCCCATATCCCTCCACTTCTCTCAGCATCCCCCCACCGGGAGGAAGGGGAAGATAGAAAGAATCTCACCCCAGAGTGAAGGGATGGATTTATATCCCAGCTCTGTCGCTTGTAATTGGGGAGACCAGAACCAACAGAACTTCAGCCCCCTCGCCTATAGAAAGGGGACGGTGGTGGCCTCATCTATTCTAGCATGGCAAATCAGCCAGGAATTTAGCTTTCCCTGTGCCTGGCACTGTTGAGCTGCCTCTGAGTGACAGCGCAGATGGAGTGGGAGGAGCCTGCAGGACATAGCCAGACAAGAGACCCCCATTCCTACAGTGATGCTCAGCAGCACCTAGACCTACAGACCCCTAACCATCTCCCTGCTGCCAATCAAGAGCCAGGTTGTGACAGCAGTTTACTTTCTGCCCTCAACCCGAAAGCATCATGTGATCTAACCACGGGAGGCCCTCACAGTTGCACTCACTGACTGGAGCCTCCTTTATAGTCCGATATTGAGAATTCTGGGACGGCACAGTTCTGTAACTTGCTTTCTAAAAAACACTGGGTCCCAAATTGCTCTCCATTCCTGTGTAGCACTGTAATAACCATTTTAGAAGTCTCCCCCAGATGGTGGCACTGAGGAAGTTGTGGCATGTGGCTCACTGTGGCGCGTCTGACATCTCCTTGGCAATCTGCGTGTTTGTTCCAAGGGTGGCAGACGGAGTCACAGCCCTCACAGGCACATCCAGCATTTTGACATTGCAACACGATGCTGTCTTCTACAGCGATCACAACTGAGAACCTCAAAATTTAGTTACCAAAGTGGGGAAACAGGAAAGATGGCTCAGTGGTTAAGAGCACTGGCTGCTATTCCAGAGGACTGGGGTTCAATTTCCGGAACCCACATAGTGTCTAACAATGATCTTTAGCTCCAGTTCCAGGTGATCCCACAGCCTCTCCTGGTTTCTGAGAACACCAGGCAAACACATGGTGGACAGACATGCATGCACAAAAAATAAGTGAAAATAGAAACAAAATCAAAACCAGAAAAACTGGTTTGGTTTTTCAAGACAGGTTTTCTCTATGTAACCCTGGCTGTCCTGAAATTCTTTGTAGACCAGGCTTGCCTAGAACTCACAGAAATCACCTGCCTCTACCTCCCAAGTGCTGGGATTAAAGGTATATGCCACCATGCCGGGCTTAGTAAATAAATTTTTAATTTCAAAAATCTCATAGGTTTTAAGTAAGTTTATGTTGGTGTTGCTCTGTGGTCACCGCTGTCCAGGGCTGCATGGCTAGACACACCTACACTACGTCTATTTTACTTATAATTCTGTTGATACACATTTGGCTTCCTTCCTGTTTTCAGCAAATACAAATCTCACAGCACTTTAATCTGTGGAATTTTCTCTTTCCTGTTCAGTTATTTCTACGAGATAAGTTCTTTGCCGTGGGGATAACTGCACCCAAGGGTGTGGGAATGCTTCAGCTTCTCTCTCTAAGTATATACAATTTTATCAGAAAGCAAAGCCTACCCACGGGTTTAAATCACAACAAGTGAGAGGCAGAGGTAGGTGGATCTCTGCGAATTCAAGACCAGCCTAGTCTACAGAGCAAGACCCTGACTCAAAAAAGGGGGGGAATGCAAAGTTCTATAGGATAGACCAGCTAGTCCTGAGTCTGAGGCATGCATCATCATCTTGACTAATCAGGAAGTAATGACTGTAATCTATCAGATGCAGCCATATTGTCTCTCTGCAGCGCCACCTTGAACACCAACCACAGTAAAAGCTGTTTCAGCTTCTTTGAAAAGTTTCAACCCTGACTGATTGATCAATTGTGTGTATATGTATAAATGTGTATATGTGTGCGGACACGTGTGTGTGTGTGTGTGTGTGTGTGTGTGTGTGTGTGCCCATGAAGGAACTCAGAAGACAAATTACAAAAATCAAGGCTTTCCTTCCATCAGGTGGGTCCTGGGATCAAACTCAGGTTGTGGGGATTGGTGACAAGTGTCTTTATCTGATGAACCATCTCTCTAGGTCCCATTTAGTTTCTGGTGCATATGTATAACCTTCATTTGATAATGACAATTTGCTACTAAAAAGCACATATTCCATATTACATGGGAGCTAGGCTCCAGAGAAGTTTACAAGACAATGAGACCATAGCTCTGCCCTCAAGAATTTTTTATTTTTGAGATTGAGTCTCAGTATGTACCCCTGGCTTGCCTGGAACTCGGAAATCTGTCTGCCTCTGTCTCCGAATGCTGGGCTTAAAGGTGTGCCCACCACACCGATCTTGATCTCTGTAGACAGAAGCGTCTCGAACACGTTTGCTTGCTGTGTGTTAGCTCAGAGGTAACAATGTCTGACCCAAGACTTTAGAGATAAGAACTTCTCTGGGTAAGGAAGGGTCTGTGGTGCCAGAAGGACGGGTGTGAATTCATGGGAGAACACAAGACTCTTAGAATGCAAGCTAATCCCACAAAGACCGGGAGGCAAGACATCAGTAGCATAGATGGAAGGACATTTCTTGGCCTG
This sequence comes from Myodes glareolus, assembly GCF_982192425.1. Classification (NCBI taxonomy): domain Eukaryota; kingdom Metazoa; phylum Chordata; class Mammalia; order Rodentia; family Cricetidae; genus Myodes; species Myodes glareolus. The sequence goes on from NC_142029.1 coordinate 4,295,308, forward strand.
ACATTGCTGTACGTGGGGTTTCCTCAGCCAGCAGAGGGTGGTGTCCAAGTCGTTGCTCCTTCGATGCCAGATCCTCATACCAGCTGTTGAGCCATGAGAGTTTTCATTAAAGTTGAACCTGTTTCTGAACTCCATGTAGGGAAGAACAAACTCTCCTGGACTGAAAAACAAAAATAGGGTAGCAAATGCTTTCTTTTCTACAAACCAATTAACTGCACTGAGCAAGCGAGATGGCTCAGCGGATAAAGGGGCTTGCCACCAAGCCTGTCAACTTGAGTTCGATCCTCCGGCTCACAGGGTACAAGGAGTGGAGAAACAACTTCCACTTAGCTCCACACAGGTGCTATAGCATGTGTGTGCTCTTGAGCATGCACACAGACACATAATAAAAATAAATCAATACATCAGTATCCTGTATCCCCTCATTCACTTTGTTGAACAGGACAGGCTGAGGCGAACACAGGAAATTTCACCGAAAACACCCACATGGCAAGGACACATTTGAAGCCATTGGCTGTCGACACAATCTGATCAGACCCTACTGCTGCCTCGGAGCTCTGAGTTCCAATGTGCAGGAGATGCGTGACAACCCAGCACACTGCCCTGAGGCCCTCAGCCAGTTCCTTACATTCTCAGAGGCCCCATATTCTTATCAGAGAGGAAGAAGCCCAGAGCGCTCCCACATCCTGGCTCTGTGAGGGTTAGTAAGACCCCTTTAGATGCGCATCTGGCTGTGAGGGTTCAAGCATCACCCTGTTTCTCCTGGTCCCCTCCTTTCTGCAGGACGACACACCCACTAGGTTGTCCTTGCCTCTTTGTTTTTCTTAGTTCCAGGATCAGAAGTAACTGGGTCCAAACGCACACTTTGGCTAGGCTGGCTTTTGTGATGGGTTGGTTGGGGCAGCGTGTGTGTGTGCATTCTGTTTGTCTGTATATGTGTGCCTGTGTGTGTATGTCTCTGTGTGTATGTGTGTGCCTGTGTGTATGTCTCTGTGTATATGTCTGTGCCTGTGTGTATGTCTGTGCATGTGTGTGTATGTCTCTGTGTGCATGTGTGTGTATGTCTCTGTGTGCATGTGTGTGAGACAGGTCAACCCCAGGCTTCGTTCCAGGAGTCATCCACTTGATGTTTGAGGCTCTCTCTCTCTCTCTTTCTCTCTCTTTCTCTCTCTCTCTCTCTCTCTCTCCCTCTCACTGGAGTTTCACCAGTTAGGCTAAGCTGGCTGTCCAGGAGCCTGAGGGATCTGCCTGTCTCTGATTCCCCTGTACAAGGACAACACATGCACACCAGCCTTTTACACTTGGGGTCAAACTCAGGCCCTTGAATTTTCACGGCGGGCACTCTACTGGCTGAGTCACTTCTCCAAACACACGCTTTGTAGCTAAGGAAAAGACGGCCAGTCAGGGACCGTGGCAAACCCCTGAAAGGGCAGGTCCCAGCCTCCCAGCGCCCTGCCTTCCTCCCTCACCTTGGTCGTACGTAGTACAGGCCCTCTGACCTCGAGGAGCAGAGAGAGTTTCTGTGACAGGCAGGTCACAGAAAACTGAGGAAGAGAGGAGCTGCAGGGGCATGACCACGGAGAGTCTGAGGCGCGTGACCTAGACTGTCCCTAATGGAGTAAGCCTGTGCACACAGGTGCGGGCTATGCTGCAACCTTCAGTGACATCACTGTATGTAAGGACAGATGGCACACCCCGAAAGCATCATCTGTTAAAGAACATAGGATGCCCAGAGGCTAATGCAATCAGCAGCCTTAGGAAGGGCCCAGACCTCAGACAGACACGGGCGATGCCAGGGAGAGCTATGTCCAAGTGCCATCCAATGCTCGGGCTGAAGGCTGAGTTCATTCACTTCAGTCCAAGCTCACCAAGGGACAAAGTGACTCCTCCCTGGAGACCTTAACACTCATAAGTATAGACAGCATGTACTTTCCACACAGTGGCTGGATTGTGGGCGGCGTCTCCTGACTTTCCATGCATCTCTCTGAAGCACTGTCCTTGAGTGTCTAGGGAAGAGTCTGGCTACCTCTGGCCCCTAAATGACAACTACATATGGACACATGGCAGCTTGATCGAGAGGACCATCTTGGGGACACCAAGCCCTAGGAGATCCTGTTCCTGCCCTCAAAGACTTCAGGGGAGTCTTTCCTGACTCAGAACCTAATTTTCTTCTCCACTGCACCCCACTCTTTGGCTCCTGGGCACTCCTGCAGCTCCAACTTGACTGAAGGTACTGTTTGTAAATCTGGCTGAATAGGCAACCTCATTTGGGGGCAATCCTGATACTGATAGACAAAAGTTGATCTCAGCACATTTAGAAATAGCCAGCTTCAGCAGGTAGGGGAGGCCCACACCTTCAATCCCAGCACTCGGGAGGTGGAGGCAGGTGAGTCTTGTAAGCATGAAAGAAATCAGAGAATGAAAGAGTGGAGCCTCTGGAGTCCCCACTTGTCTTCTGGAGTCTGGGGCACCACGTCCTCACATCTCAGTTGGTAAAGCGTTTGCTGATTAAGCATGAGAAGCTGAGTTCAGTCCCCAGAACTCGTGTGAAAGAGCTGGGTGCAGGGCAGGGGAGGTGGCTCGGCAGGTAAAGGAGCTTGTTGCCAAGTCTGGTGATCTGAGTTCAATCCCTGATACCCACATGGTGGAGGGAGAAAACCAACTCCCACAAGCTGTCTTCTGACCTCACGTGTGCCTGTGACACACGTACTTACAATAAATAAGCAGAGGAGAAGAGCCATACAGTGTGTAATCCCAGTGCTGGGGGTGTGGAGACAGGCGACTCCCTGGGGTTTTCGGACCAACCAGACTAGCCTAATCGATACCAGAGCAGCAAAAGACCCTGTCTCAAAACAGAAGGTGAATAACACCCGAGGACAGTAGCCGAGGCTGACCTCATGTGCACCTGCACACACACACTCACTCAAGTATGTGCACCTGCCCACATGCACACACATGAACAAAACACACACGTGAACACACAAAACAAGCCAAGTAATTAAAACTACTTTTTAGAGCTCACGTTGAGGAAACAGTGAAGTGTTGTCTGTCCCGTAAGTCACAGGCATTTTCTCTGCCTGCCTGGTCATCTTTCCTATTTCATGAGACAAAATCCACAATGGGATTTATTGTTTTATTCATTCATTCATTCATTCATTTTGTTTTGTTTCTGAGAAAGGGATTCTCTGTGTAGCCCTGGATGTCCTGGAACTCACACTGTAGACCAGGCTGGCCTCAAACGCACAGATCCACCTGTTTCTGCCTCCTGGGTGCTGGGATTAAAGACGTGCACCACCACTGCTCGGCTAATGGGTTTTATTTACTTCTATTCATTGTCTTTCATTTTTAATGTGTGTCAGGGGGAGGAAGATTCATGACATCAACCCACAGTGCACTCAGGCTTCTGAGGACACCCGGTGTGAGTCGGTGTCTCCCACCTCGTTCTGAGAGAGGGCTCCTCTTATTCCTACTGCCGATTCTGACCATTCTCCTGTGTCGGGCTCCACATCACAAAAAGAGTGCTCAATGTGTGTGTGTGTGTGTGTGTGTGTGTGTGTGTGTGTGTGTGTGTGTGTGACAATAGGAGTGCTCAGGTACCCATCACCTGCATCTATTCCAGGTCTTCTAGGAAGCTGACACTAAGACACACACAGTGTGTGTGTGTGTGTGTGTGTGTGTGTGTGCATGTGTGTGTGTGAGATGTATAAGGTGCACACACCTAGACACTCCTCTACCTCTGACTGAGCACTACACAGAAGAAGAGTGTTCATGTGTCATACATAGTGTGACACACGACAAGGAGAAAAGCAAAGTCCTCGCTGCTGCCCTTGCAGCCCTCAGACTGTGGCCTGGCGCGGGGAAGGCCTGAGGAGAAGGCCGAGAGAAGATGGGCAGGAAGATCTATTTTTCAGGTGGTTGCCAGGTAGTGTTAGGAGCCTGAGGTTGACAATGGAGTTGGTGGAGACAGAGCTGTGTACAGTGGCATTTCATTTGTGTGTTAATAAATAAAGCTTGTCTGAGGATCAGAAAAGTAAAACAGCCACACTGGTAAACCTTACAGACCAGGCAGCGGTGCACACACCTTTAGTATTAATAGCCACACTAGTTGCCATAGAAACAGGCAGTAGTGGTGCATGCCTTTAATCCCAGAATTGGAGAGGACTATAAAATGGGAGAGACAGCTCCCAGTCAGTCTCATTCTGAGATTTCTGGAAAATAGCCATTTTCTGACTGAGGTCAAGGTAAGAGCCAGTGGCTGATTGCTTTGTTTTTCTGGTCTTCAGGTTGAACCCCAATATCTGCCTCTGTTTTTATTAATCGTGCTTCAGCTGTGTAAAATGAGGGCTGAGAGGGGGCGTTTATCAACTATGTGGTGAAGAACAGGGAGAAGGTGACCCTAAAGGTTGATGGGAAGAGAGGGCTTGGAGAGCCGTGAGTATGTACCTGCTGTCTTCGTGCCTCCTTCATAGCCCTCCTCCACTCCTGCATCCACCCGGTACACCTGCAGCAGGAGGCTGTGCAAGTGTTAGAGAGCACATTCCTTAGTGTTAGGGAACCCGGGGAGATGTAAGGAGACATGGGGAGCTGTGGAGAGCCATGGGAAGAAGTGGGGAGCCATGGGGAGATGTGGGAAGTCATGGGGAGGTGTGGAGAGCCATGGGGAGATGTGGGGAGACATGGGAGATGTAAGAAGACACGGGGAGCCATGGAGAGCCGTGGGGAAATGTGGGGAGCCATGGGGGAGATGTGGGGAGCTGTGGAGAGAAGTGGAGAGCTGTGGGGAGAAGTGGGGAGCCATGAGGAGAAGTGGGGAAATGTGGGGAGCCACAGGGAGCTGTGGGAAGTCATGGGAAGATGTGGGGAGCCATGGAGAGAAGTGGGGAACTGTGGGGAGAAGTGGGGAGCCATGGAGAGGAGCCATGGGGGGACATGAGGAGCCATGGGGAGATGTGGGGAGCCTGGGGAGAGGTAAGGAGCTGTGGAGAGCCGTGGGAAGCTGTGATTAGATGTGAGGAGCTGTGGGGAGATGTGGAGAGCCATGGGGAGGTGTGGGGAGATGTGGGGAGATGCGGGGAGCTGTGGGGAATTGTGGAGAGCCATGGGGAGGCGTGGGGAGATGTGGGGAGACACGGGGAGCCGTGGGGAGTTGTGGGGAGACATAGGGAGCCGTGGGGAGATTTGGGGAGCTGTGGAGAGCCGTTGGGAGGCGTGGGTTCAGACCAGGGCTAGGTGCACATGCAGCGCACTCTATCCCGGGCTCTTTTCTCTTTCTCTATCAGTCCTTCCCCGTCTGCCCCACAGGCTGAAGAAGGGGAGGACGAGGGGGAGTGGGAGAAGAACAGTGCCCTGGCTTGAAATAGGAGCGTGAAAAGTCTGGCTCCCTTGCCTCGTGCCTTCCCACCGTGGACTTTGAGCACAATGTGGTCCAAGCAGGGGCTTCCTCCAGGATCCAGACCCCGTGTGCTTGGAAGATCAGACCTGAGCAGCCCTGTTTGCACAGGAGGGTGGTGGCTTCGTCCATCCAGCACCAACCTTCATCCAACACCCTTGCACCCAGAAGGGAGAAGCCCCAGGTGCCCTCCACTACCCTCATTCTGCCCTGGCACGAGGGAGCCCATTTTTACCCTTGCCACCTGCTGGTCCCCAGTGGCGAGTGACATTGATCCCCACTGTCAGGAGGAAGCTGGGGAGGCTCACACTTCTCCTTTGGGGTTTGGGTTGCAAAACTCTCTTTTGCTCCCCACATAGTTAAGTCCTGTTTTTACTCTCACATCTACACGCAAAATCCCAACTGCATCTTTCTAAAAATGGACAGATGAGACCGTGACTCACCCACAAGTGAGTTCCCAGGGACCAAGGAGAAGCTGGTCAAGGGGAGCTGGTCCAGCGCAAGCTCTGCTCTGCATGATGGGACCACAAAGGACCATTGCCCTTGGAAGACAGCTAATCCCCCAGCCTCTTTTTGTTTCTAACTGAAGGAACCAGGCCCAGGGTGGTACAGCCTAGGAAATATGCACATCGGGAGGACGGCACTGCTGAGCAACGCCAGTGTCCCAGTAGAGACTGAGCCAAAGATCGGATGACTCAGTGGGCAAAGGGCTTTCTGCATACAAATGAGAACCTGAGTTCAGCTCTCCAGCATGCTTGCAGAAGCTGGGTGTGGCGGCATGCATCTGTAACTGCAGAGACAAAGGGATACAGACAGATGGACACGAGGCTTGATAGCTAACCAGGTTAGGGTACTGATGATCTCCCTGTTAAGTGAGAGACCCTGTCTCAGAAAAACAAGGTGAAGAGTCATGGCAAAGGCTGGAGACATGGCGCCGGAGTTAGAGGAGCGGGGTTCAATTTCCAGCACCCACATGGAAACTCACTACTGTCCTTAACCCCAGTGCAAAGGGAGCCGACATAGCCCTCTGGCTTCTATGGGCACTGCAAACATGTGGTGCATAGACTTATGTGCAAGCAAAACACCCTTACACATAAAAATAATTATTTAAAAAAAGAGCCATAGAGTAAGGAAGATTGGTGATAGCAACCTCTGCTCTCTATACATATATGGGTACACATACACACATAGACCCCTCCACACATGTATGGGTACACATACACACATAGACCCCTCCACACACGTATGGGTACACATACACACATAGACTCCTCCACACATATATGGATACACATACACACATAGACTCCTCCACACATATATGGGTACACAGACACACATAGACTCCTCCACACACAGACTCTTAGACACAATAGACCACATATAATCCCACTATACACACCTACACACACACATAAACCCACAAACACACACAGACCCCTAAACACACATGTATACATATATGCATGCATACATACATACATAATTTTTTAAAGATTCATTCATTGTTTGTAAAGTATTCTGCCTACACGCATGCCTGCAAGCCAAATTTCATTACAGATGGTTGTAAGCCACCAAGTGGTTGCTGGGAATTGAACTCAGGACCTTTAGATGAGCAGGCAGTGCTCTTAACCACTGAGCCATCTCTCCAGCCCCATACATAATTTTTTAAAAGAAAGGATTAACAACCATCCATTGTAGCGCACACCTTTAACCACAGCACTCAAATGGCAGAGATCGGTAGATTTCTGTGAGTTTGAGGCCAGCCTGACCAGCACCCCAACAGTTTTTAAGGATTCAGTCAGTCTTTCTAAGTTAGGGTGATGGTATCATCACTAGGGGGATAGTATCACCTGTGTCGTGATAGGCTATCAGAGTCCTGGGAGTAAGTCCAGACTGACAAAGCCAAGCACATGATCCTTCCAAGTGTGCACATTCCCTGACAGTGTCTGTGACTGTCTACCCCAGTCCTCTAACTGGGACCAGCTGGGACTGTCTCTGAATGGGCTCCTCTAGTGGCTGCTCTAGGGTTCTCTCCCTGCTGCTGGTGGAGAAGGCCAGGAAAGTGCAGCAAAGAGGAGAGGGGGTCATCAGAGACTCATGAGGGCTTTCAGAAAGTGTTCTAGTCTTCTGGAACACTCTAGTAGAAAAGGGCTAGCCTTCTGGAACACTCTAGCTGACCCACCCTCTCCTCACACTTCAATTGAGATCATTTAGTTCATTCCTTATAAAGACCCCAAGTTTGTAAATTTGGGATGTTTTCTTAAGAAGTTGTCCTTGGAGCTGGGCGGTGGTAGCACATGTCTTTAATCCCAGCACTCAGGAGGCAGAGGCAGGTGGATCTCTGTGAGTTTGAGGCCAGCCTGGTCTACAAGAGCTTGTTCTGTTCCAGGACAGGCTCCAAAAGCTACAGAGAAACCTGTCTCAAAAAAATCAAAAGAAGAAGAAAAGAAGAAGAAGAAAAAGAAGAGGAGGAAGAGGAGGAGGAGGGGAAGGAGAAGGAAGAGAAGAAGAAGAAGAAGAAGAAGAAGAAGAAGAAGAAGAAGAAGAAGAAGAAGAAGAAGAAGAAGAAGAAGAAGAAGAAGAAGAAGAAGAAGAAGGAGTTGTTTTCCTTGGGGCTGGGAATGTAGCTTGGATAGCAGAGTGCTTGCCTAGCACACAAAGCTTGAGTTCAGTCCCTAGTATTGCGTAAGCCAGGCATAGAGGACGGTACAAGTTGGCTCCATGGGTACAGTGCTGATTGGACAAGCATGCAGACCTGAGCATATCTCCCCTGCATGACAGCGTACACCTACAACCCCAGTGCTGGGAAAGCAGTGGAGTCTGATAGTCAGAACCCGCTGGCCAGTCTGTCCAGCTGAATCGATGAGCTCTGGGTTCAGTTCTGTCGGAAAACTAAGAAGGAGAGAGACTGAAGACGACACCCAGCATCAGTTTCCAGGCTCTGTATGCATGTGCACGCTTGTCAGCATACACACACGAACACACACACATATGAACACACATGAACACACATGAACACTAAAAGTTGTTTTTGGGAAAAGAAAATATTGCCATCTGAAATGGCCCAATCACGTAAGGATGATGGTACCAATTAAACCATGTCCACACTCTGCCTGGAGACACCAGGGTTGGTTCTATAGCTCGGCTACAGTGAACACACTCCGTGGGTGTCTCCATGACGTGTTAACTCAGAAACCTTTGGGTAAGTCCACTGACTGGTCACCTGCGTTGTCCCAGGCTGCACGGATCCAACGCTCTTCCTCTCAGACAAGCATCATTGACCCGCTGGGTGTGATGATTCACGTTTGCAATCCCAGCACTCAGAAGACCAGGGAGGAAGGCTGCCAGGAGATTGAGGCCAGACCAGCTATGTAATGAGGCTACAGTCAGCAGGAATGCAGAATGAAATGTGTCTCAAAAATATAAAATTCACTGGGGCTGGAGAGATGGCTCCATCAGTAAAGCGCTTACCAGACAAGCATGAGGACCTGAGTTCAGATCCCTAAAAACCACATAAAAAGTCTACTGTAAGGTCATGAGCCTGAGGTCTCATCTCAGTGCTGGGAAGATGGAGGCTTCCTGGGACTCCACGTTCAGTGAGAGACCCTGTCTCAAAGAATAAGATGAAAAGCAACTGAGGAAGAGGCCCATTGTCAATCTCTGGCCTGTGCACTTGCATGCACACACAAAGAGAAGAAAATTTAGCTCACATGAAGAATGGTAAAAGACTGTTCCCCACAAAGGAAACCGTATGTAAAGTACCAGAGGACAGCTGGGACAGCAGCTCAGCTGACAGAATGCTTCCCAGAATGCCTGAAGTCCGGGGTTCTATGAGTAAGTTCTAACTACTGTGCCTAAGAGGTCCAGGAAATAAAAATGCCCCTGAGCTGCAAGTCCCTTGCCCAAGGACAGAGAGTTCCTGAAAAGCTGGAGGCTACTGTTTATGGGAGGTAACAAGCCGCGTGTTTTCACTCCCTAAACAAGTTTGTTTGGCTCAACTACTTCACGCGTGCTTGCTCACACGTGCATGGGAGATACATAGGCAGGAAATGTGTCAGGATGTGCGCTTGCCCCTGACTGGACCTGATGGGAAATGCAATGAATTAGGGATTTTCCTTCTTAAGCCACTGCAAACCTTGGGAAACCAGAGATGGTCCTGGGCAGAGCCCTTCCAGCTGGCCAGTATTTAATGAAAGTTTGCTTCAAATCTGGTTTGAAATTGTGGTAGGGGTCTTATTCTTGACTGGTGGGATCGACAGCTCCATCCCCCGGCCTTCAGAAACCCGTAGTGCAAGTCTGTGGTCGGAGCTCTTGAGCTCTTCGGAGGCAGAGAGGGCAGCAGCTCAATGTCATCGTCTGCTCCGCGCCAAGCTCCTCAGAAGGGAATCCACGGTGTTTACCGCTGTCTGGCTGTAGTTAAGGAAGAGTGCTCTAGAGTGAGAGGGACCAGAGAAAAGCAGAACCCAGAGATGATGCAAGACCAACAGCACCAGGGACGCAGATCCCAGACCTGGGTCCCATCACACCCAACCTCTGACCTTTTCATTATGTAAGCCTGTAAACCCCCTTCTTTACTTCGGTCTTAATTTTTTTGTTGTTTTGTTTTTTGTTTTGTTTTGGTTTTGGTTTTTTGAGACAGGGTTTCTCTGTAGCTTTGGAGCTTGTCCTGGAACTAGCTCTTGTAGACCAGGCTTGCCTCGAACTCTCAGAGATCCGCCTGCCTCTGCCTCCTGCATGCTGGGATTAAAGGTGTGCGCCACCACCGCCTAGCTTTTACCTCAGTTTTAATTGGGTTTCCATCACGTGCATTCTGAAGCATTGGGCAATGAGGCATATGAGCTGTGATGGTGCTCTCAGATGACTGCTCTAGAGACAAGCATGACTCCTCTGCCCCTCCAAAGGCTCTTGTTAAATTGTTTGTCCACACTGCACCTTCAGAGGCCTTGGCCTTCCTGCCTCACACTCATTTCCTTCATTTTAATAACAAAGATAAACTGGGCGGTAGTGGTGCACGCCTTTAATCCCAGCACTTGGGAAACAGAGGCAGGCAGATCTCTGTGAGTTCGAGGCCAGCCTGGTCTACAAAGTGAGTTCCAGGATAGCCAGGGCTACACAGAGAAACCTTGTCTCAAAAAAACAGTAACAACAACAAAAAAAGATTTATTTTTATTATTTTCTACGTATGTGTGTGGGTGCCCTGTGGGTGTGCACCTGTGTGTGCAGGTGCCTATGGAGGCTAGAAGAGGACATCAAAGCCCCTGGAGCTGGAGTTACAACCATGTGAGCTGCCCACATGGGTGCTGGGCACCAAACGCTGTAAGAGCAGCAAATGTTCTTAAGTGCTGTGTCATCTCTCCAGTGTGTATGTGTGCACGCGTGCATGTGTGTGAGTGTGAGTGTGTATGTGAGTGTGTGTGAATATGTGTGTGTGAGTGAGGGGGAGAAATGTCTGTGCAAGTGCACACTCACATTTGCGCATGCCTCTGGAGCTCAAAGGCGGTGTCTTCTTCAATCCCTCTTCTTTTTGAGACCATCTCTCTCACTGAACCTGACCAGCTTGCCAATTCGACCAGGCTGTCCTCGTCAGGGTGACTGTTGCTGTGATAAACACCGTGCCCAAGTCGAGGAGGAAAGGATTTGTTTCTCTTAAGCTTCCACATCACTGTTCCTCATTGGAGAAGGTTGGAATGGAACTCTGGAGAATCTGGAGGCAGGGGCTGATGCAGAGACCATGGAGGGGTGCTGCTTACCGGCTTGCTCCCCATGGCTTGCTCAGCCTGTTTTTTTTATAGAATCCAGGACCCCCTGCCCAGGGATGGCACCACCTACAATGGGCTGGGCCCTCCCCCATTGCTCATTAATTAAGAAAATGCTTTCCAGGCCTGCCTGCAGTCCAGCCTTAGAGAAGCATTTTCTCAGTTGAGGCTCCCTCCTCTCCAATGACTGCTTGTGTGCACAGCCCGCCCGCCAGTCCTGCACTGAGGATCCACCCATCTCTGCCTCATCCCTGGGATTACAGCTACGTAGCACCATTGTCTGGCTTTTCTCTATGACTCCTGCGTGTAAAGCTCAGGAGCTCACACTCACAGGGCAAGCACCTTGCTGACAAAGCCCTGAGAGCCGCCCCCAAGGGCTTAGGGCCACCCTAACTCAGCAGTAGTCATTTCCCCTGAGTCATGAAATCTCAGCTGGGAAGATGGGCCTGTGACATCAGCAGCACAGATAAACCTTGCAGCTGGAGTCTTTGAATCTTGAAGCAGGGAAGCCCCAGAGTTACTGCAGTGCCCCACTCCCACACTACCTACCGGCCTGGGTGTGTTCTCACCTCTCAGTGACAAGTCACACCCACAACTGTTCGACATCCTTTTACTGGTAGCCTTTCTCAGGAAGTAGTGCCCCTCCCTGGCACAGCCCCCTTCCACAGAAGTGCTAACCCGCAGAAACCCAAGCCCGTCAGATTTACTGAGCCAGTCCTCAGTACCTCTAAAGACTAGCTTTTCAACAGACCTTTGTTTTTGAGACAGGGCCTCATGATTAGCTCTGATTAGACTCAATATGTGAACCAGGCTGGACTTGAACTCATAGAGATCCACTTCTCTCTGCCTCCCAAGTGCTGGGATTAAAAGTGTGTGCCACCAAGCCTGGCCTTTTCCCATTTTTTCCCCATTGATTCTCATGGGCCCATCACCCATCTGCTATGGGTCACTGTTCTGACCTAGAGAGAGGGAGAAAAGAAGGAAGAGAGGGAGGGTGGGAGGGAAGATGGAAGAAAGGAAGGGAGGGAGGGAAGGAGAGAGGGAGGGAGGGAGGGAGGGAGGAAGAAAGAAAGGGAGGGAGGGAGGGAGAGAGGGAGGGAGGGAAGAAGAAAGGAAGGAAGGAGAAAAGGAAGAAAGGAAGGAAGGATGGAAATGATTGTCTCTAGCCCCAGGACCAGGAAAGGGACTCCCTCGCCAGGCAGACAGCTTTCAGAGCTGTAAGAGGATCTACTGCTTCCTGCCAAGGAGCCAGTGAAGATCTGATGGGAGTCCAACATCTGCGCAATAATAAAGAGGTTCCCAGCCCCAGGTATCAGCAAAGTCCAAGAGGGAAACTGGACTTTTGCCTTCACCCCTGTAATGAGCAGTCACCCCCCCCAACCCCTCCCCCGCTGCTTTCAGGTTGCTGCCAACAGACATCAGCTGATTCTTTCTCTGCTTTTGTGTTTTGGTTTGGTTTGGTTTTGGTTTTTGGGTTTCTCTGTGTAGCCAGCCTTGACTATCCTGGAACTCACTCTGTAGACCAGGCTGGCCTTGAACTCTGAAATCCTCCGCCTATCTCTGCCTCCTGAGTACTGGAATTAAAGGCACTTGCCACGCAGCCCCAGACGCCAGCTGAAACAGAAGGTCGGGGTGAGGTCAGAGGCTCAGACCGAAATAGCCAATATCCAAGTTCTAACGGAAACTCACTCATCACACCAAGGACCAGCAAGGTCTGAAGCAGAGAGGACGGTGGCCAGTTTACAGCCCTGCGCTGTTAGAATAAACCCTACTATCATAAAGCAGCCGTCATGAAAAAACACTGGGAAGCAAGCCAGTAATCAGCATCCTCCATGGCCTCCACCACAGCTCCGACCTCCAGGTTCTGCCCTCACTGCTTTTGAAGATGAACTGTGTGAAGCTGTGAACCACACAAACCCTGTCCTCCCCAAGTTGCTTTTGGTCATGGTGTTTCATCACAGCACTAGGAACCCTGGCTAAGACATTTCCATCCATGCCCTCCCGCCTCCACCTCTAAAATACTGGCACTGAAGAGATGGGAAACACACACACATGCCCAGAGCCACCGGCCATCTTTGGAGGTTTATTTTTAAGCTATTGCTGTCTCTTAAGCTTCCCCTGTGGCAAAGTTCTTAGCAAGCAATTTTCCATGAAGCAGACACCAGCCTGGGGAACTAGAAAAAGAGGAACCCTACATGTGCTATCTATGCAAGACTAGCGCCAACTAGACAGACTAACCTATTTGTGTGAGGGGAATCGGGAAGTATCCATTGCAAGGCTCAGAAATGCTGCAACCATCAGCAACCAGCTGAAGATAACCAGCTAGCAAGCCCGGATCTAGCCGAGGGAGCCTGAGTTTAGCAGACAGGATGATGACTCAAGGTACTTCAGGCTGCCAGTCCCTCACCTTGGGGAAAGCAAATATTCAGCCTTCCCTAGAACCTTGCTTCTCCCTGAGGCAGCCAAATGGGGGAGCTCTCCGTCGGGCCTCCCTATCCTGAACCTACAAACTGGAATAATCTCTCCCTTCTGGTGAGAGCAGTGTTTTCTCTGGGCTGGGCCAAGAGAGAGTCAGGATGCTGAGGGTACCTGTGTGGCCCAGAGTGCATCTCCTGAAAATGTTTATCTTGATGGCCTCACCCTGACAACCCAGGGTCTAATCCCAGCTCTGCCCTGTAGATAGAGAGTTGTCCTTTGTCCTCTCGGGGCCTCTGTTTATTCATGGAGGAAATCACGTCCTGTCTGAACATAAATGCCAACAATTGGGAGGCAGAGGCAGGGAGAGGGTTGTGAGTTCCAGGCCAAGCTGGGCTACATAGTGAGACCCTGTCTCAAAAAAACGAAAAGTAAAAAAGGAGATTTTTTTTTCATGCAAAGATCATTCATCCCTCACTTTAATGTCCCTTATCCATAAATTGTTGCTCCCATTCAATTGTCCCTTATTCACAAACTGCTGCTGTCAATCAATGTCCCTTATCCATAAACTGCTGGTCACAGGTGGGCTTTGCTGGGTCTCTGCTTCACGGTCAAGACCCCAGTGGCTGGGTGTGGCACCTCACTGCAATTGCATTGTAATCATTCATGCGTTCTTCCCTGGACATAAACTGAGAAGAAGCAGCTACACAGATAAAACTTTGGAACCTGTTCTCTTTGGATGGAGAATACCTTGCTCAGCCTAGATGCAGTAGGGAGGGTCTTGAACTTTCCTCAAGGCAATGTGCCTTGCCATCTCTGAGGAGGGAGGGAGGGAGGGAGGGAGGGAGAGAGAGAGAGAGAGAGAGAGAGAGAGAGAGAGAGAGAGAGAGAGGAAAGAAGGCAGGAAGGAGAGTGAGCCAAATAGAGTATCATTCACCTGTAATCTCAAAACTCAGGAGAATTGACACATGTCTAAGGCTGGTCTGGACCACATAGTAAGTTCCAGACCAATATGGGCTACATGGTGTGACCCTACCTAAAAAGAGGAGATGGGGAAAGGAGGGAGAGGAAGAAAGGACAGAGAAGAAAGGAAAAGTAAAGGAGAAAAGGAGTGAAGGAAGGAAGGAGGGAAATGTGGTGAACTGGATCAATGTCCCCCAAACCGACCCGTGAACCAAAGGGATCCTTAATTTCACATTCATAAAACCCTTACCAAATGTCCCCATTTCAATCCATTAAAAACTGCTCTTGGCACCCATTGGTAGTGGTGTCACCTTTAATCCCAGCACTAGGTAGGCAGAGACAGGTGGATCTCTGTGAGTTTGAGGTCAGCCTCGACTACAGAGAGAGTTCCAGGACAGCCAGGGCTGTTACACAGAGAGACCCTGTATTACAAAAAACAGAACAAGACTGCTCTTGGGTGGGGGCTGGAGAGATGGCAGTAAGAGCACTGGCCGCTCTTCTAGAGGACCCGGGTTCAATTCCCAGCACTCACATGGCAGCTCACAACTCTCTGTGACTCCAGTTCTGAGGTGCCCTATGCCCTCACACAGACATACATGTAAGTAAAACACCAGTGCACATAAAATGAAAAATAAATAAAACATTAAAAAAACAAACAAACAACTGCTCTTGGGTCCTGCAAGGTGGTCAGCAGGCTCAGGTGCTGACACCTCCAAGCCTCACAATTTGAATTCAATCTCTGGGACCCACATGGCTGGAGAACTGGCTCCTGTAAGTTGTCCTCTGACCCCCACACATGTACCATGGTACGTATGACCACAGACACACGGTGCACACACACACATTCACACGGTTCTATGGAAATGTGACATACAGCTCTAGAAGGCTGTTAGGGTTAGAAGGTGTGCTCAGTGTCTTCCATGTGACTGACACCTTAATCAGGAAACTATGTCAGGGGCCAACGAGATGGTTCAGGGTTTAAGAACACTGCCTGCTCCTAAAAAAAGGTCTGAGTTCAATTCCCCAGCACCAACATGGCAGCTCACAATTGTCTGTAACTCCAGTTCCAGGGGATCCAACACCCTCTTCTGACCTCATTGGGCACCAGGCATGCACGTGGTGCACATACACACATGCAGGCAAAACAGCCATACACATAAAATTATAAAATCATTTTTAAAAATTAAGAAACTGCTCCATCCTCTCCCAAGTCCTCCTCACCCCAGAAGTGTTTTGTAACTTCACCCCTTTTCTTGGCCGGAATTAGCATCCTGACCCAGGATAAGCCAGTCTGTAGTCTGAGACAAGAAGACTCCTAGCCCTGTTTGGACCTTGCAACGGCACTGTGACCGACAGTGAGGGACAGAGACTCTTACTAAGGTGGAGTCGCAGAGCTGTGTCCCATAGAAGGTGAACGATTACTGGGCTCTCAGAAGGTGGAGGGTGTCCTCAGTTCCTGGCTTTCCTATCCTGAGGCCAATAGGAGGCATGAACAACCCTTGTATGCTTGACGTATATCCTTAACAGAATTACAATCAATAAAAGAATAACACACAAAAAAGACATGACTCAACAAATACGAAGCTAATGTGGAATGCTAGGATTCTAGATATACGCTTCCATTTGGGCTTCTATGGCAGTGGGGACTGAGTTCATAGCTTCCTGGGTGCTAGGTAAGATCGCTATCAACTGGGCCACCCCTCCCTCCTCTAATTTCCTAGAATTCGTCCCATGGGTAACTGTCCTTGTTTTACACACAATAAGATCTCTCCCCACCCCAGAATATGATCTTGATCCTCCTTTTGGTTCTGGATGTTGCCAGTTGAATGTTCCACAAATATGTCAATGTCCAGTCTACTCAAATTGAACCCCTTCCCTTTGCCTGTGAGTCTGCAGGTCCTGTAGTCTGTAGGCCACTGACCCGGTCAGTGTCAGCTCTCTCTCTGCGTAAGGCAGGATGCCACGGAAGAGTTTGAGGGGAGAATGAATCTATGAAAAGGTTACCCTCACTACGTTGAGAGCAGCCAGTGAGAAGCAACGGGAAGGAGAAGCAGAGGCCACAGAAGAAAGATGGCAGCCATCCTGGTTTTCCCAGGGCTGAGGATTTCCTCAGAGGACTTTTGATGCCCAAAGTAGGAGTGTGCCCTTGGGGACATTCTCCTTCATCAGTTCCTCAGAGTGCTGGGATTATAGGTGGACACCACCACACACAGCCTGGTAGGTTTGTTAGGAGTATGTTAGTTTGCATGTTTGCGTAGAGGGGGACAAATTGTGGCTCAGGAGACACAGCAGCCACGTCCTTCAGGAGGGGTGGAGGGACCTGAGGCGGAGCATGAGGAGCAGACCACAGCTAAGCTAAAAGTAGAGCTGATTGCTCCGCGGTGATGGGAAGTAGTCCGCGTCTGGGTACCAGAGAGGAGTGGGGCCTCATGGAGACCATCTTCCAGCTCTCTAGAAGTACCAACGGAGGTGATTGCTTGCAGTGCGGTGGGGAAGGTTTCCTGGAGGTCTGAAAACAGAGGTAAGAAGTGGAGCCAGCACGTGAATGAGAGCAGGGGGAAGGCAACAGGAAGCGGAGAGTGACTGCTGGCCGGCCACCTGGACTCCCTGAGGTTTCAGAGGCCACAGATTTGGAGTCGCTGGTCAGCACTTTCAGACTTTCGGTTCCCTGAATGCTTGTCTCCATTCTCTGCCCAAGTCCGTTCTTCTCAATTTTACTGTTGATTTTGCAGAAATATCTAGGGGATCCACGATGGCCCATTCATGCTTGAAGTGGAAGGCTGGATTCATTCCAAGATACAATATCCAACTGGAACACCCCATCCCATGCCCAAAGGGAGCAGAAAAGACAGATAGGAACCTACCATGGGGAGCTTCATGGTCAAGCTTCAGGACTCCCAAAATGAAAAGGCAATCTCAAATATCTTCCAGCACATCATACTAAATTTCAGCTGAAGCTGGGCAGTGAGGGAGCATGCTTTTAATCCCAGAACTTGGGAGGCAGAAGCAGGGGCATCTCTGTGAGTTGGAGGCCAGCATGGTCTACAGAGTGAGTTCCAGGACAGCCAGGACTACACAGAGAAACCATATCTTGAAAAACAAACAAACAAAACTTCAACTGTAACAAAGCTGTTTCAAGCAAAGAGTAACAGAATGTTACCAACAACCTCTGGTCCAAAAGGCAGAAAGCAAATGAATGAAGCTCCAAAATATGGACCCAGCTCAGACACACAGGGCAGCATGGAGGCATTTTATAAACACATCTAGGAATAGCCACACGCTCCCAAGTGTGGTGGTCAACTTCAATTGTCAACTTATTACAAGCCAGAGTCTCAGTGAGGGATTGTCCACAGCAGGTTGGCCTGTGCACATGTCTTGGGGAATTGTCCTATCCACTGTAGGTGGCACCATAAGCAGGGGATCCTGGACAATACAGGAGTGAAGAAATCAAGCTGAACACAAGCCAACAGGAGACAGAGCAGCCTGCGTGCATCCATTTCTCTCTGCTCTCGACCGTGGCTGTGTTTGTAACTAGCTGTTTGGTGTTCCTGCCTTGGCTTTGCCAAAGTACTGAACTGTAACCTGGAATCCTAAGCTAAAATAAACGCCTTTCTTCCCTGGGTTGTTGCTGGTTTAGTTTTGCTGTTTGTTTTGTTTAGGGTTATTTTATCACAGCCACAGGAATAAACCAGGATGCCAAGCGTGTGCGCTGCTTTGCCACAAAGGAACAGGGGGCCTCTTTCCCGGCAGGGTGATCAAGGGGAAGACTGGCGCGGTTCAGACACGTGTAGCGTGAACTTTAGCTGTTCCATCCCCAGTTTCGCTCTCATCCCTTTCCTCTCCCACAGAAACTCTCCTTCCTCCCACCGTCTCCCCCTTACTTCCTGGCGTGTGTGTGTGTGCGTGTGTGTGTGTGTGTGTGTGTGCGTGTGTGCGTGTGTGTGTGTGCCGCCGTGTTTAACTAAGGTCGTTTGCACAAGCAGAGGCGAGAGGATTTTTACCGGGGCGTGAGAAGCTTACCAGGGGCACACCGCTGAAGAAGTGGTGGTTTACATTTCCAAAGGTGTATTCATTTTATTTCTGTGCATGCACATGTGAGCAGGTGTCCGTGAAGGCCACAGGGGGCTGCTGAGTCCTTTGGAGCTAGAGTTCCCGGCATTTATGAACCGTTCAAGGAGGGTGCTGGCCTCTGAACTCCAGTCCTCATCTCAAAGGGCTTCTCAGGAAGTCCTCTTAACCACTGAGCCATCCTCATCCTCACAGCACCCCTAGCGGGGCGGGTTCTCTCTCTCTCTCTCTCTCTCTCTCTCTCTCTCTCTCTCTCTCTCTCTCTCTTTGAAACAGAGCTCTCTCTTTGAAACAGAGTTTCTCTGTGTAGCCCTGACTGTACTGGAACTCATTCTATAGACCGGGCTGGTCTTGAACTCGGAGATCCGCTTGCCTCTGCCTTCCTAGTGCTGGGATTAAAGGTGTGTGCCACCGCTACCTGACGCTGATATGTTCTTTCTAATTATCCTTTTTGGCTACTGGCGGGGGGGGTGGTGAAGCTAGGGCCTCGTGGATGCTAAACAAGTCCTCTATCGCTGAGCTACATACCAACTCTACATTTTTTGTTGTTGTTGTTTAGTTTTGAATGCTGGGCCTAGCTTACACTCTCTGGCTTGTTCTTTTCACTTAAATTAACCTGCTTCTCTTTATCCGCCTTTTGCCTCAGGACTTTTTACTTTTTCTTCCCTCTGTATATCTTACTTTCACTGCTTCATGTGTCTGGCCGGCCTGACTTCTTGCCCCAGGCACCAATCCTACTTTTAATTGTTGATTTTACCTTCTATATTTATCACTTTCTCAAACGCTTTGTTTAAACAGTGATTTATAGTTTACCAAAGGGACAAAGGACAACATTTTTAATGGGGGGGACACAACAAGGGGGACCCTGCAGGTGTCCAGGGAGGGGAGCAAACTGTGAAGAAGTGAGAATGAAAATCAGACTGGGGGAGTCTGATGCCAGGCGGTTCATTGCCAGCAGAGTTAAAACACAGTACAGTTTGGGGGTGGGGTGGAGTTTCCCGGTTAATACAATCCCCTGTCCACACAAAAAGCATAATTACATGGAAACTCAATTCAACATACATGTCATTTCTTCCAAGAAGATGTGTTCTGGAGATAGGTTAGCTCAAGGGCCTAAAGAAGGATCTGGCCTGGTCTCGGTCACACAGATAGCATGGAGGTCATTTGGGCTGTTAGCCACTTCCTCCGGTCCTGGTTGTGAGAGCTTGGGGGAGCCTCTGGCTGTAAGGGTCATTTAGATTACTAGCCACCTCTGGTCCTGGTTGTAGGACCTTGCTATGGCCTGGCCTAACAGATAACTGAGATCACCAGGCTGTTAATCACCTCCAATTCCCAGTCTTCTGAATGAAGAATGGGTATTCCTCCTTTGAGAAAAAAAAAAAATCATGACTAACATTTATGGTTTCCCTGAATGCCTGTGGATGCAAGAACCTTTGGTCTCCCGAAGGAGGGAAACCAGAATGCAAGTTTGGCATCTACTGACAAGAGCCAACAAAAGAAAGATAAAAAAGCCAAAGACTTTTTAACTTGAGCAGTTTCTGTCTTGTTCATCAAGACACTTTTTGTTTGGAGAGTCTCTACGGAGAAGCTATGGTTAGCTGGACAGATGGTTCTGCAGGTAAACACACTTAGCACCAAGCCTGATGACCGGAATTTGATTCCTAGCACCTACACAGTAGGAGGGGAGAATTCCTGCACGCTGTTCCCTGGCCTCCACACCACAGCACGTGCTCACTCTCAACATGCAGAGAGAAGAGGAATGTGGTGGTACATACACGCCTTTAACCCAGCACTCAGGAAGCAGAGGCCTGTGGATCTCTGTGAGTGTCGTGATTGGTCTACATAGTGAGACAGTGAGACACTGTCTCAAAAAAAAAAAAAGACAAGAGGAGAGAGATCCAAGTTGATTCTCTCCATGAGGGCAGGTTCACAGGGCTGTCAACCAGATGGTGAGAGAGAGGGGGAGCGCTGCCCTCAGGAACTAGAGTAGCCACGAGGACACACTCGGCTATGGTGAGACGGTAGATTAATGCTCACAAGCTCCTGGAATCGAGGTTAGTCTGGCTTTGTTTTTACTTCTTTCTAACCACCGTATAATCAGCCGTTCTGTGGCATTTTACATCCCACTCAAACCCTACAGAGCTAACTGCACGAAGTAAATACAGTCTATTTCATGCACATGAAGTCACTCGCCCTCTCCTTACAGCCGTCAACCCTTGGGAAAAAACAAGAAAGCATTCTTTTTTGTGCAGCTACTTCCCAGGATGCACCGGTCCTTTACTATTTGTGGCTAATATGGAGGTGCAATACTGCTTAGCAATAAGTAAAATGTGGGAGGAAGAGAATCATCACTCTTCAAAATTCTGGGTTGGGGCTGGAGAGATGGCTCAGCAGTCAGGACACTTGGCTGTCTATGACCTGTTCCCAGCACCCACATGGTGGCTCACAACCACCTGTAACTATGATTCTAGGTCATCTAAAGTCTTCTGGCCTCCGAGGGCAGTGCACACACATGGAGCACAGACATCAATATTAGCAGAAACACTCATATGCATAAAATAAAAAGCAATAGATCTTGTTCTTTGTGCACAGCCACCTTTGCTGGATGTGAAGCTCCCACACTCATCAAAGGAGTCTCTCTTCACAGCAAACAGAGATAGCACGGGAAACCACAACTGCATACACGGGAAAACACAACTGCACACACGGGAAACCACAACTGGACACATGCAGAGATCTACAGATTGTGGAGAGTCCAGCCCCGACAGATACATCCACACCACAGGTTCCTGCATCTGTATCTCAAGGAGCATCTCAGAAGTAGGGGCAGAAAGATCCTGAGAACCAGAAAACCCTGCCGTCTGCGGTGAATCACTCTCCCCTTGAAATGCTGCATGAGCAAGACTGAGACAACGGCAGTATCCAGGGACCAGTCAGTGTGGAAGAAGGGGATTTTGCAAGGTGCAACCCCTAGATAAAGAACTACAGGCCACTGTTGACTGCTGGGAGGAGAATTCATCTCTCCCAGGGATGAGCTCTGCCATTGGTTGTTCAACAGAGTGCCCAGTCTTAAAACTAGTAACACAAGTAACAAGAGTGGACTCAGAGGGTTGTGTGTGTGTATGTGTATGTATGTAATATGCATACACATACACGCATACATATACACATATGTATATGTATGTAACCCAATAGATAAAGGAAGGTCATTATAAAGATTTCTCTGATGCCTTCCAGGATAATGAAGGTCTCACTGCCTTAGTGTCTCTCTCCCCTGGCGTAAGGATGGGAAGGGATGGCTGTGTGAAATTATACATAAAAATGGGAAAGGACAGGCTCACAGGCTGCAGGCCAATGGCTCACTGTAAACAGAAAGCCCAAGAATCTAGTAGTTGCTCAGTCCCACGAGGCTGGGTGTCTGTGCTGATCTCAGTGGATGCCGGAATCCCAAAAAAGTCAGCACCAATGCCAGTGATGGAAGAGCCGCGCTAGCAAGATGAGGGCAAGCAGGCTTCCTTCTTCCATGTCCTTGTGGAGGCTACCAGCAGAAGGTGGGACCTAATTAAAGGCTTGTGTCTTCCCTCCTCAAGATTGACATCAGAGGTGTGCCTTCCTACCTCAAAGGTCTAGACCAGAAGTGGGTTCACCCCTTCAAACCAAGCAGAATATCTCTCACAGGTGTGCCCTCCATTTCTGGGTGCTAGTTCATTCTGGATATAGTGAAGCTGACATCCAGAACAGCGATCCCCAGAGCTGTGTGAAGTTATACACTGTTTCAGGCAATTGAAGGAGAACAGAAAGCTTTCCTTGAATCTACTCCTCAATCATTTTGGACTCAAAATATTCAGTGTGCCAGGGTCACAGCTGCGTAGCGTTTTCCACCTTCAGTAATAAATGGGACTTAATGGTCTCTTAGAGGACTCTCTCTTCTAGCCCAGTTCTCAAGCCCAGGAAAGAGGGACAGAGAGTAGATGAACCTCAGCTCCGCAGTAAGACGGCCAGGGCTGGAAGGGAAGAGCCAGTACCTGGCTCCAGTGGTAGGAGACACTTTCCTTCAACTAGCTCGGGTTCCAAGCCTTGAATGGGGACCTGCTTTACTGTACTTTGTTTGTTTTGGACAGGGTCTTGCTCTGTAGCTCAAGCATAGAGAGCTCCGAGGGCCAGGACCTTGGTTCCTTCTGACTGCCCGCGCTTCCTCCCAGCATGGCGGCTGGGCTCCAAGATCTCCAGAGATAGAAACTTTGTTGCCTTTTATGCTCTGTCCTGAGAAGTCACAGAATGTCTGTCTGTTGTTACCACAAGCTTGCCTGACTTCACACAGACTTCTTCCACTAGATGAATGCCACAGTCACATCATAAAGAGATCATCCCTGGCAGGAAGCATTGAGGTAGCTGCTATGTCCTACAACAGAATGAAGAAGGGTCTCAGTCTTCCTGATGCTGGGACCCTTTAACACAGTTCTTCATGTTGTGGTGACTCCAGCCATAAAATTATCTTTGTTGCTCCTTTATAACTGCAATTTTGCTATTGTTATGAATCCTGATGTACATATCTGCTATACAGGATATCTGATATGTGACCCCAGTGAAAGGGTCATTCAACCCCAAAAAAGCGACCCACAGGTTGAGAACCACTGTTTTAGAATAAGATGAACGTAGCTGAGAGGTGTGGTGGCGCATGCCCTTAATCCCAGCACTCAGGAGACTGAGGCAGGTGGATCTCTGTGAGTTCAAAGCTAGCCTGGTCTACAGAGAAAGTTCCATGACACCCAAAGCTGCACAGAGAAACCCTATCTCAAAAAAAAAAAAAAAGAAAAGAAAAGAAAAGAAAAAGAGGAGGAGGAGGAAAAAGAAGGGGAAAAAAGGAGGAGGAGGAGTAGAATGAGGAGGAGGAGGAGGAAGAGAAGGAGGAGAAGGAGACACCATCATGATCCTACGGAGTGGTGAGGTGCTGCCACCTTCTGGGCACCAAGGATAATGCTACCTATCTCAACTGCCTTTCCTGTCTCTAGAACCATGCACCCCTCCTATCCTAGCCATTCCCAGTTTCTATGACTTCCTGATGGTTGGTCAGTCTGCCTGTCTGTTTGCCAACCATCCTGGTCCCTGTACTGATTTCCATTTGAATGAGAACACTGAGGAGCTTACAGAAACTGTTTTGAGTGTATCTGTTCACAGGGCTCGGACTGTCCCCTCCTGAATACCAAGTCAGAATTGGCTTCCTCCACTGTCTGCTCTGCCGGGATCCCTCAGGGCATTCCGTGGCTCCTGGCAGTCAGTCTTACCCACACTGCACCACTCTTTCTGCCCAAAATAGCTTCTTCTCTCCATGCGGTCTCCAGCTAGTCCCTTGGTTTCCTCCCTTCCTCTCTGGCTGCAGCCTCTCCTCAGACAATTCTCTAGTCTTCCTTTTCCCAGGTCCAGCACTGAGCTCACTGTCTTCGCAGGCCTCAAGAGATCACCACCCCCTCAATCCCTACATGTGCCGGGGAAGACGGGTGTCTCAGACTTCTTGGGGTCATAGCATCTCTTGTTCAGAGCCATTGTTTCCCACTCCACTGCTGTCCTACCCATTCACTCCCCAAGCCAGACTAGTGGAAGGAGCCCTGAATTTTCCCTTTCTTCAACAGGGTCATGGAGTCATCTCTGTGAGCTCTGCGTGCTGGCTAGTTTTTATGTCACCTTGACTGCCCTGACTTCCTTGGATGAAGAACTGTGGTGCGGAAGAGCAAGCAAAGTCTGTCTTCCCCAAGTTGCTTTCGGTTGTAGCGGCTCGTCACAGCAGTAAAGGCTCTCTGACGCTACCGTTTGTTCATCAGAACACCAGTATTTCGGCACGCTCTGCTGCTGTTTTCTGAGACAGTCTCACCATGTTTCCATGATGCTTGTAGTTATGGGTCTGCTGCAGACAGTGGTGAAAGCCCAGCATCTCCATCAAACAGGGTACCCTAGGCGTGAAAACACTGGGAACCAGTGAGACGACTCAGCCGCTGTCTTAGTTAGGGTTTCTGCTGCTGTGAAGAGACACCATGACCATGGCAACTCTTATAAAGGAAAACATTTAACTAGGGCTTGCTGTGGAACAATCTTTTTGTATACTATGAATATGTATTTGCTAATAAAAGCTGATTGGCTGATAGCTGGGCAGGAAGAGCTTGAGCAAGAAAGCCAGACTAGGAGAATTCTGGGAAGAGGAAGGGTGGAGCCAGAGAGTCCTGACAAGTGCAGAGAAGCAGGATGAGAATGCCATACTGAGAAAAGGTACCAAGTCACATGGCTAAACATAGACAAGAATTATGGCTTAATTTAAGAGTAAGAGTTAACTAGTAGCAAGCCTGAGCTGTCAGCCAAGCATTTAAAATTCATATTTGTTAAGGTTTTTTTGGCCCAGTAAGCCTCTCCACCAATGCAATAATCCAAACAGACAAAATCAGACCAAATTAGAAGAAGCCCAGGTTAAATGGATGCCAGCATTCCCTGGGAAAACACGGAGAAGGAAAAGGGGGAGACCACGTGTTCATTCTCTGGGGGGCAGTTTAAATAGCTTATGGGAGTAGTCTCTGGGGAGGGGGTTACCGTTTGACAGGCTTTCTTGGAGGTGGAGTCTGGACTGTGCCACTCCCAGAGGAGCTGACTTGAAAGGGAATTTTCCACCCATCATTCCAAAATGGATGCCAGGAGCTGGGGGGAAGCCCCCAACCAAACATTCCAGACTCTTTGGATAAAGGGGGCGTCAGCTCAAGTCTGGCTACTTCCTGTGGGCATGGGACAATGTGGGAGAGGAAAGAACTGGGAGCTGGTGGGCTCATGCTCAGCGAGAGGTGTGGCTGGAGCTGCATCTGGTTTGCTGCCATCCTGGAGACCTCAGGCAGCTGTTCCTTGAGGGAAAGCCTCCTTGAGCAGGTGGCTAGGAGAAAAAAAATGTTGTTATTATTGACCCTATGAATGGGGCTAGCCATGGGAAGGGTAAATAACTGCCAGAAAGAATGGGACAGAGAAGTGCCCTGGTTGGACAGGAGAGGCACGGGTGATTAAGTGAGACGTGAGAGCAGATGTGTCCTTTAAGACCAGATTTTAGTTGTAAAGTGTTCTTTCGAGCCAGGAGAATGGTGAAGTTCCAGGAGCTGGTACAGGTGTTGGCGTTGTCTGGAGGGTCCTTTGTAAGTTGGTCTTGGCCCAGACAGCAGGAGTGACCTGTAAAATATGCTTGAAAATGGGTAGGGTTAAAATGGGCTCTGGAGACTGTTAGTTTTTACTAGACCAGATTTCTTGATAACGCAGCAGAACTTTTTCAGGAACCTACAGGTATCTGTAAGACAACTGGAACAGGAACATTTTAGAAGACAATTAAAGGGAATTGGGAACTCTGGATCTCTGAAGATACACCTGAAACCTGTTAGTCCTGGACTATGAAGCCTGTGAAAGAGGCACACCTGTCTGTATTTTTATTAGGAAACTTAACAAATGAATTAATGAGCTACCAGTACCTTAAGTCATCAAATGCCATTAAATAGATCTAGGAGGGATAAAAGAGCAGAAATGAGACAGCTTTTTTAGCTACGCAGACAATCCCAAGTCTCTCCATAGTCTTTGGAGAACATAAGCCTTAGAAGCAATACTTGCCATTAGCTTCTGAGTCCAGGAGGCCTGAAGATTTTCCTGTGTGGGGAAGATTTAGTCTACCTATCTTGGCAGAATGAGAAGATTGATCCCTGGTGTAGCATCCAGGAAGCTGAAGAGGTGGAAGACCACTTTTTGCTGTTGTGGGTGGCTTTGCCAAACCCAAATGCAAGCCTCCAGGCAGAAGGTCTTCTATAACCATGCATCTTCCTGGAGGAGCTGTAGGATGCTGCAGGAGCTGGCATGTCTGTGTTAGAAGCTCTTTTGTTAAATGCCATACTCTCAGATCTGTAAAGACACTTGAGAATTGGGTACCATTACCTGTTAGTTATATTTAAATTAGACATGTAAGTTAAATTTAGACATGTAGTTTACCCAGTTAGTTACAGTTTACCAATGCTGGTAAATGTAAGAAGATTAAAGGGAATATTTTAGTAAGTTAAAGAATTTTGGAGCTGGAATGTCTCCTTGGTAGATCCAGTACACATGGTTACTCTTACCAAAGATGGAGCTGAGGTCAAAATGGCATCTACCCACGTGTTTGTATTTTTCTAGAGCTGTTGTAATTTGGAGTTATAAGTTTTACAGATCTTAAAACACACATATATACAGAGAAATAAGACAAGCATATTATGGAAACAAACACACATACACACATAGACATAAAAGCATAGTGTGGCCACATTATTTTAATAGACAAATAAAACTTTTTTTTTAGGAACCTGTGTCAGGTGACCAACTTAAAAATCCTGGTGAATGCAGACAGCAGAAGCCAGGGAAGCACACAGGTGGTCCCATTAAGGACCAGATAAGCAGACACTGCAAGAGGGAACAGAAACATAAGAGAACACCTATGTGTTTTTAGAGTGGAAGGAGAGGGGGACGGATCCATTGTAGAGACCCCCAGTGTGAGACAAACAGCAAACAGCTAGAGAAGTGGGGAGGGGAGCAGGGAAGAGGAGCGGGCATGGGAATGGGAGCACAGCACCCAGAAACCATGGGCATATGGAGCCTTGTTTGTTTTACGTTAGGTGCTAGATAGTCCCAATCTAAAAGGATTTTTGTAGAAGGTATCCCAATGGCATTTGGAGATCAGGCCTCAAATTACATGTGTCCATTTTTACAAGTCTATGCCAAGTCTCGGGACTCAGTACCTACCACAGTGCATCCACTGTGATAAGACTCTTGAGTCAAAAAAAACAGAAGGGTGTGAGAACTGCGTGGGCAGATGTGTCCGCCCCACAAAATCCCACCTCAGTGAGGACTGCCTCACTGCTTAGTGAGGTTGGGAATCTGGCACGGACTGTGACTTCAGCAGACCACCCAACAAATGTATGGGCCCTGGGCCCTAGGGGCAGGTACTCGAGAAAGGGACTCACCCAGATGAAGCCAATCCAAGCCTGGTGGAGAGCATGGGCAAGAAGAGCGTTTTCCAGCACGTAGCCCTGGGCCGGTGGGAAAAACAACCCATCTTGGTGGAACATACAGCTATTAAGACTTCTCAGCCCGACAAACCTCTCTGCTGACACAATAATCCAAACCAAACCAAATCAGACCAAATTAAAAGAAGCTCAGGTTTAATGGATGCCAGCGCTCCTGGGCGCCCCCGCCCCCGGGAAAAACATGGAGAGAAAAAGGGGGTGACCCCGTGTTTGCTCTCTGGGGAGCAGTTTAAATAACCTATGGGAGTGGTCTTGACCCTCCCTGGGAAGGGGTCACTGTTTGGCGGGCTTTCTTGGAGGTGGAGTCTGGTCTGCGGCCACTCTCGGGGAGGGGTCTTGAAACTTTCCACCAAACATATATGGATGCCAGGGGGCTGGGGTAACGCTTTCAACCAAACAATATTCAGCCTCTAGTCGGTTTTTTGGGATGGGGTGTTCAGGACAGGAAATATCTGTTTATAGGGGCTGGCTTACAGTTTCAGAGGCTTAGTCCATTGTCATCATGGCAGAAGCATGGCAGTATGCAGGTGGACACGGTGCTGGAGAAGGAGCTGAGAGTTCTACATCTGCATCTGCAGGCAGCAGGAAGTGACTTGGGCTTATGAGGCCTCAGAGCCCACCCCCACAGTGGGCTCCCACACTCCCTCCAACAAGGCCCTACCTCCCATAATACCTCTCCCTATGGACCAAGCCTTCAAACATATGAGTCTCTATGGAGGCCATACCTATTCAAAGCACCCAAGGAACTAAAATTGCTTGCAGCCAAGCCTAACTTGGTTCTCAGGCTGAAGAAGAGAATGAATTCAAACAAGCTGACCTCTGACCTCCACATGTGCCCCGGGTCACATGCTGCCACATACCCACACACACGATAAGAAATTAACGTGATCTTTTACATTTAAAAAGAAAAAAGAAAGAAAGAAATTCTGCATGGTCACACAGCTGGTGTCAGAGGTGGGATTCAAACCCAGGCAGCATCTCCTGATCGGGCCTTAATCCACTGGACTGACTCATACTGAGTTCATCTTGACGTGGAGGGAGGCTGGGAACCCCCTTCTGCTCAATACTGGTATGAACAGGCCCTGCCTGGAGGAAAGGTTGGGGACCTGGAGCCTCAGGCTACAGAAATGGCACTGGGTAGCTAGAAAGTATCTTTCTCTTGCCCTGTGCTCTACCCTGTGCTAAAGCCCTTTAATGGTGTGGCTTGACTTTCCTGGAAGCCATGAGCAAACACATGGTCAGCCTCCCAGCCTCAAACCCAAATGCCTGACAGCATCCAAGGAGGAGCATGTACCTTGTCTCATTAAAATCAGTTGTGGGGAGGGGGAACTGGAGAGATGGCTCAGAGGTTAAGAGCACTCAGCTGCTCTTTCTTAAGTTCAATGCAACCACTAGGTGTCTCACAACCATCTCTAGTGATGCCCTCTGATGCCCTCTTCTGGCATAAAGATGTACATGCAGATAGAGTGCTCATATATTAAATAAATAAATCTTTAAAAAAATAAAATAAGCCGGGTGGTGGTGGCACACGCCTTTAATCCCAGCACTGGGGACTCAGAGACAGGCGGATCTCTGTGAGTTCGAGGCCAGCCTAGTCTACAAGAGCTAGCTTCAGGACAGGCTGCAAAGCTACAGAGAAACCCTGTCTCGAAAAACAAAAAGATAGATAGATAGATAGATAGATAGACAGACAGACAGACAGACAGACAGACAGACAGACAGACAGACAGATAGATAGATAGATAGATAGATAGATAGATAGATAGATCAGACAGATAGATAGACAGATAAAATAAAAAGTCATCTAGCACAGGCTTGACCTCAAGAACTCCTGAGTGACTGAGTGAGGGGGGCATGGGCATCACAGGCGACCTCACCCTCGTCTGAACTGCAGACACAAGCGAAACTTAGAGCCACTTCGTATAACATCTATGTAACCCCAGGGGAACTGAGGACCTCTTCTGGGTACTGCACTCACTCACACAGACACACAAAGAAATAAAAAGAAAATAAACTTTAAAACACTCACCACCCAACTGGGCAGTGGTGGCACACGCCTTTAATCCCAGCACTCAGGAGGCAGAGGCAGGCGGATCTCTGAGTTTGAGGCGAGCCTGGTCTACAGAACTAGTTCCAGGACAGCCAGGTCTACACAGTATCAAAAAACCAAAACCAAAATCGAACCGACCAAATAAACAAAAAAACAAGCAAAAATAAACCTCCTCTTGGTTCTACTTGAGTGTTGGAATTCCTGAACGGTTTAGACAACAGTGAGTTTCTTGTGATATGTGTGGGGAGAACCGTCTCTTCAGTGACAGAACCTGGAGAATTTCTCGCGATAGTTAGCATGCTTAACACTGTGAAAGCAAGTTTGCCTGCATGCCTTTCTCCCCTCTTTTTTGATTACTTTATATTGGGGGCAAAGGGGGAGTCAGGATTTTACTATGTAGCCATGGCAGCCTCTTAACCAGGCCAGCCTCAAACTCAGAGACTCATTGCCCCAGCTTGCTGTGTACTGGGGATAAGGTGTGTGCCACCACACCCAGCTTAATTACTTCTGGCTTGTTTGTTTGTTTTCAAAAGAATACGTTGCGCTTGCAGATCACAGAACAACTTGTAGAAGGCTCTCTCTCTCCACCACGTGGGTTCCCTGGGATTGAACTCAGGTCTTGGTAGCAAGCACCTTCGCCGACTAAGCCATCCCTCCCAACCAGTGATTTTCTTATACACGCAAACCAAGCAGTTTTGTGACACACTACATGGACTCCCCACAGACCTTTCCCTGGGACAGTTCATTCAATGCTCAGAATCTCACAATCACCCACGGAGGCAGTCGCTTCTGGCTGTAGATGGTCCTGCTTCCTCTGGGACATCTTGTGAGATGGCTCTGCCACTTCCATTCCTCCCAAGGACAACCAGGATTCTTGGGGCGGGGCCATCGAGGGAGGAGAGAGACAGCAATGCTATGGAAAAGGTTCGCAGTGCCTGTCATCACCCCTGGCATCTGAAGAAACTTGGATTTCATCAGGAAGACAGAATGCACTCTCCCCAGAGAAGAGGCTTTCTTCCCACCTGGGACAAAGGCCTCTTCCTCCCGCGGCATCCCTCCACACGGGCCTGTGCGCCAGCATAAGTGATGACGCTTGCCAACGTAACCAAGGAGGAGGCAGGTGTGATGTCTGCCGCCCCATCTGTGACCACGAAGACAGTGACTGCAGGGTCAGAAATAACCCCATAGTCAGCTTCCATGTGTCGGTCCTCCCGGCCATTCCCAGAGAGTCTGGGCCCTGAGTCAGAGCGAAGAGTCCAGAAGCAGCCATGGACCCAGGTCACTGGGCAGGGATGTCACAGAACTAGCCTAGAGATTTTTTTAAATAAATCAAAGGCCACTTTCTTCAGAAGTCTGCTCAGGTTGACTTTCCTCATGGCTTCGCAGACATGGGCTGTGGAGTAGGGCGAGAAGAGACAGGAGCCAGCCCAGCTTTTTCTCTGCACAGAGAGAATCAGAGATGGAGACCTGGACCTCTCGCTCAAAGATGTCTCCGATAGAGGTGGATGGTGAAGAGCCTGGTCCTGTCCTTGGGGAGCCACTAGGCTCTGGGCACAGGGGCAACAATAGCATAGAGAGGAGCACATAGGGTGAGAGAAGAGGGAAACCCAATGTCTAGTGTCCCCTTTATTCATCCCCTCAAAATAGTCTGGAAGTCTCCGTCCCTGACTGAGTCACCCGCCCCATCCTCGGGGTAGACTGGGCATGAATGGAACTCCCCCTGCGCCCTACCCCTCCTCAGTCCAAACGCCTTGTAACTGATTCCCCGGGATGGAAAACTGACTTCCACAAGCCCTAAAAATAACTGGACCACTTAATACTCCGAACATAGCCTCTCCCTGCCCCCACCCGCCCACCCCCAGCCAGCCAGATAAAGGCAGCTGCCTGGCTGGCAGAGAGCAGAGACCCAGAGCCAAGGTGGAGAGAAGGCGTGGGACCCAGAAACAGAACAGAACTAAGTAAGGCCTAACTAAGAACACCAGGACTACAGATTCCAAGGCTGCACCTGCTGGGCACCCAAAAGCTCCCGACTCCAGGCCAGACCCTCGGTGAGTACCCTCCCCCCAGCTCTCTAGGCTGTGCCCTCCTGGATCGTACAGCATGGGTGTCAGGAGTGAGCCTAGCTGGAGGACGTTGAGAGGCGCGTGGGCACGGGTGTATAGGGCAGGCCCCAAGAGAGAAAATCCAGCATGATTTTTCTCTAGAAGGTAGCAAGCGTTTGTATGTGTTCAGCAGCTGATGTGGTTACCACAGGCTAGCTCAAGAAGCAGGTTCTCTCTGAACTAGCATAATCCGGAGAGGGTCTCAAGTGGTCACCTGGAGTTCTGATTTTTTTAAAGTTACATTTTTGTTTGTGTGTATGGTCTATCTGTCGTGGTGAAGGTGTAGCCATCAGAGCACATTGTTTCTCTGTTTTACCATGTATATGAGTCCCAGGAATGGAACTCGGGTCCTCAGAATAGCAGGAGGTACCTTTTCACTGACCCATCTTGCCGGCCTTGGATTTTTGGTTTTTAAAATGGGCCTGGGATATAGCTTAGTTAGTGAAGTGCTTTAATTTGTCTTAGGGGCCGAGGCAGGAGGGTCTGAAGTTCAAGGTCATCCTCAGTCACTTACAGAGTTTGAGACCACTCTGAACTAGATGAGAGCCTGTCTAAATAAATTAATAAATCTGCAAATATGGAACTACTATCGCTTCAGGGCTTCCTCCCTGGAAGTCTGAGGCCAGTCCAGGGACAGAGGAAAGCTGGGAAGGTAAGAGACCAGGAACAGCAAGGAAGCCAGAGCGTGGCCTAGGGACAGACCAGTTCCCAGCTTTGTTGGTGACAATCTTGGCATATATGACCCCAGCGATTCGGTGCCCAGGCTAGCCTGTGAGCAACTTCCCTTGTGAGGCAGTCTGGGTACGACAACATTGTCCTAGGCCATAGTCTTGCCCCGTGGGAAAACCCCCAAAGCAAGTGTAGGGCTTCTCAGAATGGATGTTCAGGTCTTCATCCAGAGCAGGTTAGTGCCAAAGGGGCATTCGAGGTAGAGGTGGTGGTCCCAAGTGGTGGGTGGTTCTGATTAACTGTCTCGGCATAGGAGTCCCATGCACAGACAGTTTTTGAAACTTACTATTTCCTAAAATTGGCCCCAAACATGTCCATAGGAGTCTCAGACCAGGCAAAAGTGGAGATAGGATGGCCAGGAGCCAGAAAACTCGCCTCGGTCTTTCCCACCCCCCGACGGAGCCTACATGGACAGCTCCTGCCCCTCACTGGGCCTCTGTTTCCCCTAATGACAGGCCTCTGAGAACCCTTCAGTCTGAACTCTTTGGCCTCTGTGATCCTAGCAAGGATACCGGAGGTTCCTGGGAATTGGGGCTGGGTGTGGCTGGTGGTCAGTATAGGATGTCAGCTCGGGCCACCCTCATGGTGATCAGCTAAAACATGAATTTGTGTGTGGTCTCCTCACAGAGCTCAGAGACAAGAGGGACCACCCAGAGGTTTTGCTTGGGGGACAGGCAGGAAGTGTCAGACCTCACCTCCTCAGGGCTCTATACCCATGGTAGACAGGCCAGGAAGGGACTGAGGCAGGCAGCCCACCCTCTTCTCCCTCTGGGATAGGAGGACAGGAGGAGATCCTGTCTCTTGCCTGTCACCAGTATTCCTACCTCACCCCACACCCTCATATCTCTGAGTGGTGGGGCTCCTCCAGTTTGGCCTATAGGCCAGATACCTTGAAACTTCACAGGAAGCAGAAGGCAGCATCTCCTAGGAGTACAAAGTATGCAAGGAGATGACATGGGACATGGGTACACCTGGTCTCCCTGGCCGAGCTGGGACCTCCCTCTGAGTGCCATGGTGTCGGGCTGAGGCATGGACCTCAGCTATATTTAGTACCAAATGCAGGGCGGGGCAGGGGGTCAGGGCGGCACATAGTCCACATTCTTTCCCTAATGGCCTCTGGGGACTGTCATAACACCTGTCACAGGACAGATTGGACACACATGAAACAGACCAGAAGATGACTGGAGGGGTGTGAGGTCACTGAGGCACGAGGAGAGTTGGGGAGAGGTACGCCAGCCTTGGTGGAAGCTGGTTGGGGCGCGGGAGGGGGTCAGGATCCAGATTCTGGCTGGAGGCCCTGCCCTGGAGACTCTGAAATATGCTTGCATGTGTACAACCGGGGAGGGCTCTGTGAGCCAGGGAAAGCGCTCCCATGTCCAGAGCTGTTTTGGCAGAAGTGATCTTAATCCCACAATCTTCTACCACACACAGACCCTGGACATGTCACCCCCCCCAAGTCTCTTAGGGTTGCCTGTTGAGGACTAGAGAGGCCCCATGGCAAATAAAAGAGCCCTGCATACCCAGCCCCCTTATTTCTTGGGAGTGAGGCCCTCAGTAAGGTCTACTCTTCCAACTCAGCACTGCCCACAGCTCATTCTATAGGATCTCATTCTAGGCACGCTATTTCTTACCCTTACCGGCAAAGAGTTGTGGGGAGAAAAGGACATAAGATACCATTAGTTCCCGACTGGGGGTGTGGCTCCGTTGGCAGAATGCTTGCCATGCACGCACGAAGCCCTGGGGCCAATACCCAACACCTAGAGTGGTGGCACATTCCAGTAACTGCACTGCTTGGAAGGTGGCGACAGGAGGATTGGAAGTTCAAGGTCATCCTCAGCTATGCAGCCAGTTTGAAGCCTGTCAGGGCTACTTGAGACCCTGTCTATAAAAAAGAAAAACACTGACCTAGAATTCAAATGTTGACTCTGTGTAAACATGAGCAGTTTCTCCGCCTTGGTCCTCTTGTTTCACCAGCAAGGGCTGTGGACCAAGGGGCCTGGGAAAGGTTGGAGTGAGCTGAGAGCCAAGAAGTGGAGGTTGGAGAAAGGTTTCTGATCAACGTGCTAATTCCGCCCTCTGGTGTTCAGAGAGGGAATTTCACCCCCATAGGAAGTGAGTCTTTATTTAGGCTTCTCCTAAGTAAGACAGGAGCGTCCACTTGTGAGTCCCCCAGGGGTAAATGATCTTGACGGAGGAAGATGTGGATGACATAACCAGTTTTCCCACTGGATCCCTCCAGTGGCCCTCAGGGCCATCTGTGTCCTGCCTGATCCCAGCAATCCAGATGTGACTGGGAAGCAGGGGCTCACGGTGATGGATGGATACACCAGCCAAATGGCAGAGTGAGCCTCGGGTTAGCTAGCTAGAGATGTGGGAGGGGCCCCTTAGTGGGCTCCACATGGTCCCGCGGCCTTTCTCCTGCCATTCATCCCAGGAACTGGCCCTCACTCCCACTCACCCCTTCCCCTTCTTCCCAGAAGGATGGCTCACGTCCAGACACAGGTGGCTCCTGCACCAACCATCCAAATGAGGACCAGAGAGGAGGACCTCTCCCTCCCTCCTCCCCCAGCCACGGAGGGTCTGCCACCGCCGCCACCCAAGGAATCCTTCTCCAGGTTCCAGCAACAGCGGCAAGCCAGCGAGCTCCGCCGTCTCTACAAGCACATCCACCCTGAGCTTCGAAAGAACCTCGAGGAAGCTGTGGCGGAGGACCTGGCCGAGGTGCTGGGCTCAGAGGAGCCCACCGAGGGCGATGTTCAATGCATGCGCTGGATCTTTGAGAACTGGCGACTGGATGCCATTGGTGACCACGAGAGGCCAGCTGCCAAGGAACCTGTGTCAGGTGGCAACGTTCAGGCCACCTCTCGGAAGTTTGAGGAAGGTTCCTTTGCCAGCAGCTCAGAGCAGGAGCCAGCTGGGTCCCAGCCATCTGGAGGCGATGTTCAAGCTGCCAGACAGCTGTTTGAGACCAAGCCGCTGGATGCACTGACAGTCAGGGAGAAGGCGGCAGAGGCCACCGCGAAGGAGCCTGCAGCCAGTGGAGACGTACGGGGTACCAGAAAGCTCTTTGAGACGCGTCCTCTGGACCGGCTCGGGTCCCGCCCCTCTATCCAGGAACAGAGCCCCTTGGAGCTGCGCTCAGAGATTCAGGAGCTGAAGGGTGACGTGAAGAAGACAGTGAAGTTGTTTCAGACAGAACCTCTGTGTGCCATCCAGGACACAGAGGGCGCCATCCATGAAGTCAAGGCTGCCTGTCGGGAGGAGATTCAAAGCAACGCGGTGAGGTCAGCTCGCTGGCTCTTTGAGACCCGACCTCTGGATGCCTTCAACCAGGATCCCAGCCAGGTGCGGGTAATTCGGGGGATTTCCCTTGAGGAGGGAGCCCTGCCCGATGTCAGTGCGACTCGTTGGATCTTTGAGACTCAGCCTCTGGATGCCATCCGCGAGATCTTGGTGGACGAAAAGGACTTCCAGCCATCTCCAGATCTCGTCCCTCCTGGTCCAGATGTTCAGCAGCAGCGCCGTCTGTTTGAGACCTGTGCCCTGGATACTCTGAAGGGGGAAGGAGACGCTGGGGCAGAGGCTCCACCCAAGGAGGAGGTGATCCCTGGTGATGTTCGCTCTACACTCTGGCTGTTTGAGACCAAACCCCTGGATGCTCTTAGAGACCAGGTCCAAGTGGGCCATCTACAACGGGTGGGTCACCAGAAGGGTGAGGGGCTTATGAACACCCGTCTATCTAGTGATGGCACTTCAGCACTGCCTCTGTCTCAGGGTGTCCCCCAGAGCGATGAGTTGAAGGGGGACGTGAAAACCTTCAAGAATCTTTTTGAGACTCTTCCCCTAGACAGCATCGGTCAGGGCGAGTCTTTAGCCTGTGGAAATACAAACCGAGCACAAGCAACTGATTCTGCCAAACAGTCACAAGGCACAGATTCCCCCATCTATGCCATGCAGGACAGCAGGGGACAGCTCCACGCCCTAACTTCCGTCAGCAGAGAGCAGGTAGTCAGAGGTGATGTACAGGGCTACAAGTGGATGTTCGAGACGCAGCCCCTAGACCAGCTGGGCCGAAGCCCCAGCACCATTGATGTCGTACGAGGCATCACTCGGCAGGACGTGGTGGCTGGGGATGTTGGCACCAGGAGGTGGCTCTTTGAGACACAGCCACTGGAGATGATCCACCAACAAGAGCGACAGAAACGACAGGAGGAGGATGGGAAGGGGTCGGAAACCCCTTCTGAGCCCCCCCAAAAAGGAGATGTGCAGACCATCCGCTGGCTGTTTGAGACCTACCCCATGAGTGAGTTGGCAGAGAAGCAAGAATCTGGAGTCACAGACCCCGTGAGCAAGGCCGAGGCACAGTCGTGCACCTGGATGTTTGGGACCCAATCTCTGAACCAGGGAGAAGGCTCTGGGGAGCAGCACCTGCAAACCAGCCAGGTCCGGGCTAGAGACAGGCAGACAGACAGACACGTCTTTGAGACTGAATCTCTGCAGGCATCAGGCCAGCCCTGTGGCAGAAGGCCTGTGAGGTACAGCAGCCGGGTGGAGATTCCTTCAGGGCAGGTATCGCGGCAGAAAGAGGTTTTCCAGGCACTGGAGACAGGCAAGATGGAGACACAGGAGGCCAGGAGAAGCCCTGAGTCCATCCCCACAGGCTCTGTGCACAAATTCACCTGGCTGTTTGAGAACTGCCCCATGGGCTCCCTGGCAGCTGAGAGCATCAGAGGGGACAGCCTCCAGGAAGAACAGCCTAAAGGCTCTGCAGATCGTGGGACCCCAGAGAGGCAGGAGACCGCGGCTGAGAGAACCCTCCGGACTCTGCACGCCACTCCTGGCATCCTGCACCATGGAGGTATCCTCATGGAAGCCCGGGGGCCAGGGGAGCTCTGCCTTGCCAGGTATGTGCTCCCAAGCCCAGGGCAGGGGCACCCCTACATACGGAAGGAGGAGCTGGTCTGCGGTGAGCTCCCCAGGATCTTACGCCAAGTCCTGCGCAGGGCAGATGTGGACCAGCAGGGGCTGCTGGTGCAGGAGGACTTGGCTGGTCAGCTCCAGCTCCATCCACTCAAGCTTCCAGGGCCAGGAGACACTGGGAATATTGAAGACATGGACCCTGAGCTCCAACAGCTGCTGGCTTGTGGCCTTGGAGTCTCTGTCGCAAAGACAGGGCTGGTGATGCAAGAGACAGGGCAGGGCCTAGTGGCACTGACCGCTTATTCCCTCCAGCCCCAGCTAACCAGCAGGGCCCCTGAAAGGAGTAGTGTGCAGCTGCTGGCCAGCTGCATAGACAAAGGAGACCTGACGGGCCTTCACAGCCTGCGGTGGGAGCCACCAACAGACCCAAGTTCTACACCAGGCAGGGAGGAGTCCCAGAGGTTTCCCCCGGCTGAGAGCATCATACAGGTGGCCCCATTAGACTCCACCATGGAGATGGGACACTTGAGAGTTTCAGGGGCCGCACCCTGCACACCTCCACCTCGGGCAGTTGGAAAAGTGATCCTTCCAAATGGGAGCTCTGTAGCTCAGGCCCCATTGCAGGAAGCAAGAAAACAAGATACCAGCCTGGCTGGGCAGACAGTAAAAGCAACCTTAGGAGGGCCAGAAGGAACCGCAGCTTCCCCTCTAGGGTCTGGGACCCCAGATCTCCAGGAAGCCATGCAAAACCTGCGGATGGCAACTGCAGAGGCCCAAAACCTGCACCAGCAAGTTCTGAACAGACATCCACGGGGCTCTGACCCCACGGTCACCTCCATGCCTAACCGAGATGTTCTGCAAGCATCGACTCCTGCCACCACGGTGACCCAAGGCAACATTGGGCCTGTGGCCAGAAGTGATGCCAGGATCCCAGCAGCCCCCAGAAAGGTCAGTGGGGACAGCACAGTAGTCCCCAAAGGGCTGCCTGGGGGGCGGGTGGCCATACAGGATGGTATCTATACGGCTCACCCTGTGCGGACCTCTGACCCACCTGGGGCTGCCCAGCTCTCTGAAAAAGAGCCCCAGCCAAGGGGCAGGGAGAGTGCACTCTCCACACACAGTGCCAGCCCAGACCAGGCAGAACCAGGTCAGAACCCCAGGTTAGGGTATCATGAGCCTGGGGAACATACACAAAGGGCCTGGGAACCTCTGGGGAAGGCGATGGCCCAAATCCGGCCCGAGGGCCTCCAAGCAGCAGACACCATCCTGAAGACTGTCCCTCTAACTCATCACACTCTGACATCTAAACTCGGGGCGGCAGGTGCCAGACTGGCCTCCCATAATGCCTCTCTTCCTCCCCCTCCTACTCTCCCAGCTGCTGTGACAGAACCTCATCACCCAGCTCAAGACCACCAGCAGGCGGACTCCATCCAGCAGGCCTCCAAGCCCCTGCAGGACCCCCTTCTTCACACTCACAACAGACCTGCTGGCCAGAAAACCCCTGAGGGGTCAGAGACAAAAAGCTCCAAACCGGAATGCACCATGTCTCCAAGAAAGAAACCCCCAGTGCCTCCCAAACCTGCACATCTAAGCCAAGTCCACCCACCTCAGAGGCCACCCAAGCCCTCAGCAGCCTCTTCCACCATCTCAGAAGCAGGACGACAGTGCAAGCCAGGTGAGCCTGACACAGCCAACTCTCAGTTAGCCAAAGTTCCCAGAACAGCAGACCCGGAATGCCTGCCTCCAGTGGAATGCCCCAAGGGACAAGTTGCCAAACATCAGCAACTTCTCAGCACCACGGCTTCCAGGCCAAGCAGGGGTCAGGTACCCAGCAGCACCCAGAGCCCTGAGTCCTCAGAGGCGAACACTCTCAACAATGACGTCACCCCACCACAAAAGGACCTTAGCTCCCCAAAAGAGCAGTCCATGGACTGTTCCGAGCAGGGGGCCCCTGAGAGCCCAGAGACTATACAAGGCAGCCACCAAGAGATCAAGGGCCTCCTAACCCAAGTGCAAGCCCTGGAGAAGGAAGCAATCCACAGTGTGGATGTGCAGGCCCTGCGGAAGCTCTTTGAGGGTGTACCCCAACTGAGAGGGGACACCCCTCGGGTTCCCACTATACCCCACAAGACTGAAGCATCTATGGAGCAGGCTTTTGGGGAGTTGACTCGGGTGAGTGCGGAGGTTGCCCAGCTGAAGGAACAGACCCTAGCCAGGCTGCAGGACATCGAAGAAGCAGTACACAAGGCTCTTAGCTCCATGTCTAGCCTCCAGTCTGAGGCTCACACAAGAAGCTATCCACAGAGAACGCCAAAAGACACCAGCACGCACAAGGCCAGTGTCTCCACCAGCAGCAGAGACAGACCTATGGGCTCAAGTCAGGCCAAAGATCCAACTATAGTCAAAAATCAAGGCAAGGTTGAGAACCACCCCCAGGAGCAAGGTCAAGCCAAGATCTTAAATCACACAGAGGCAGGAGGTCAGGCAGCACTGACTGCCCTTCCCTCCAGGAGGCTGGAGACACCAAAAGAAGAGTCTGGTCTCCAACCAGTGTCACCTTCCTGCAGGGGTTCCTCCTTTCCAACTTTCATCTCTATCCAATCAGCTACAGAGAAACTTCTGGAAGCTTCTAACCCTCAGGGAAGCCATTGTATCTCAGGGGAAAGTACACACTTAGCTCAGGACACAGGCCAAGCTCTGTTCTACCAGAGAGATATCCAGGACCAGCCTGGGATGGTTAGCAAGGGCTCTGTGCCCACAGGGCAGCAAAAGAACGTCTTGGAATTGCAGACCGGGCCAGCCAACTCCAAGTCCTATGGAACCAAAAGAACAGTGACTGAGGAGTATAAGGAGACAGAAAAGTTTGGGAATACAGTCCTCACTTCCTCCACCACCATCACCCATCAGGCAGAGCCCCTGATGGACCCCAGCCCACAGCTCCGGCTCCACACTGCTCCCTTGCTGAGGCAGTTCCTACACAGCCCATCCAGGTTCAACAGGGATGTGACAGAAGCCGAGACAGCATGGACTCCCTGCAGCCACATCCAGCCAACTGCCCCGTGAGCCCCTCTGTCTCCCACCCATCCTGGGTCCCTCCCCCAGAGCTCTAGGACTGAATCCAACAAGTGTGCGGAGCAAGGATCAAAAAGAACGGAGCTCTCCAGAGAGCCGACGAGGGCTGTTTGCCATGTCAGGTCAACTCTTAAAAAAAGAGACAAGGAAAGGAGCCCGCCACAGAGTAACGCTGGGTGGGTGGGACGGGGTCTACCAGATGCCTGTGGAGGACGGAACATGTGCACATGCTCCCCCACACTAGCCCAGCTTGCCCGCAAATCTGTGAATCTGCACCTCATTGTCTAGCGATGGAGCGACACCCCTCCATTGTGCCCCCCCCCATCGTCAGCCTTTATTTCTTTTATTATGGAATCTGACTGTCTTAATTCCTGGTGAGGACCAGGGCTGACTGGACTGGACGCGGCATTGGTCTCTGTTAGAGACCGGACAGAAGGCTCCAGAAAAACCTGGACGCCTGCCTCTTCATAACCAGCGGTCCAAAGTTCACACAGAAACAGCTAGCAGTCAACAGCGTTCCTAGAAGCTAAATACGCTGCCCTTTCTGCTCCCATCACCCCCACTCTGTACCCCACACGGGAAAAATATGACCCCAAAATAAACCCAAAGGTGATTCTCTACTCTGTGTGTTACAGACGGTGAGTCATCGTCCCCACGGGGAACACAGTCATGATCATCAGGTGCCTGTTCTAACATTAGCAGTACTGACGGAGAGCCAGCATTTTTACACAGTGTGGGGCAGCAACAGAAAGGCCCCGCCCACTCCCTGCTTGCACACCCATCCACCACACTCCATTATCACTGCCTGGGGTCAGGGGCGGGCAGCATCCAGGTAGCACAGGGCTCAAAGGGAACTCCGTGGTCTCCAACACTCCATAGAGACACTCATATCCACATGCTGCACACACACACACATATGCACACACACACAGACTGCCACTCACATGTACCACTCACACACACACTAACACACACCACACACACACGTGTACCACAGACATGCACACACCACAGATCCACATGCTACTGCCTCCTTTATCTCTGCCTCCCCATGGTGTTCTTGGATGTCATTCTAGGGAAAAAAAAAATCTTAAAATCCTGGCCCAGAATAGGAAAGCAACTCCATACAACCAGGGAAGGGGAGGTAGGAACATTCATACTAGAATTCCCATGCCCAGAATTGCTCAGCCCTTCTCATTCACCTGTGCTCTTGGCGCACAGCGGGTACCGTGTGCCAAGCAGGGAAGCGTTCTTGGGAAGGGAGCAATCAGATCCTGACTGGAAATGCAATGATTCAGTGAAAACCTTTCCCCCTCTTTCAAAAGCCACTGAACCTTCTCTGCCAGGGGCAGTGTTGGTGGCCGGGATGACAGCAAGATCCAGCGGGGTTCTGCCCCTGGGAAACCGGCTTTGCACGAGGAAAAGGAGAAACAAGACAGATGACATCAGACAGAGGGTGATGAGCCTAGCTGAGCTGTCTTTCCACTCAGGAGACATGAGTCATAAGTCATGGAAATGTGACCATGACAAAGAATAGCCTCAGAGAGGTGGCAACTGTTGGCCATCTGAAACCTGAATGCCAAGAGAACAGGACTCAGAGTGAATCTCAGCACTCAGGAGGTGTGTGTGGGGGTGGGGGGTGACCAGAAGTTCAAGGTCATCTTTGGCAACTAGTAAGTTTGAGGCTAGCCTGGGCTACATCAGACTATCTCAAAACAAAGGGTATGGGAGCCGGATATGGTGGTGCATCCCTTTAACCCCAGCACTAAGAGGCTAGAGGCAACAGATCTCTGTGCGTAGGCCAGCCTGATCTACACAGCCAATTTTGAGTTAGCCAAGGCTACATAGTGAGACCGTGCCTAAAATAAGGGAAAAAAAAAAGTGTGGGAGTGGGGATAGAGCTCAGCAGTGCCTCGTTCGCCTGACAAGGACAAGGTCCCAGGATAGCAATCCTCAATACCACAAAAAATAAAATGACTGTGCCAAGAATTCCCCTGTCTCGGCCCCCACTTTGTCTCTCTCCTAACACGCCATAGGCTCTCACTTGGTCACCGGGTCCAGCAGCTTAACACATGAAGGAACTTACTGATTTCACGCTCTATTATAGAACCATTTAATACAAACAGCTTGGTATTGGTAGTGTTTTCAAAGTCCTCATCTGTAAAATGGGCACCATTGTGGCACCTATTATGTGACGACTAAATTAATAGGTGTTGAGTAAC
Organism: Myodes glareolus; assembly: GCF_982192425.1. Lineage (NCBI taxonomy): Eukaryota > Metazoa > Chordata > Mammalia > Rodentia > Cricetidae > Myodes > Myodes glareolus. The sequence goes on from NC_142029.1 coordinate 4,338,059, forward strand.
TGAAGCTAAAACTCTGCTTGGCATGCATTCTCAGTACTGCAATTTAGGGGAGATTTTGTTTTGTTTATAAAAAATTGAGACAATATCTCTCTAAATAGCTCTGACTGACTTGAGCCTTAATATGCAGACCAGGCTAGCCTCCTATTTACTGTAATTCTGCCCCCCCCCCTCCAGTGCTGAGGATGGCAGTGTGTACCGCCTTGTTTTTTATTTGTTTTTGAGAGTCTAGTTTAAAACTGAATGGCCTTGCTGGGCGGTGGTGGCGCAAGCCTTTAATTCCAACACTCTGGGAGGCAGAGGCAGGGGGATCTCTATCAGTTCGAGGCCAGCCTGGCCTACAAGAGCTAGTTCCAAGATAGAATCCAAAGCTACAGTGAAATCCTGTCTCTCGAAAAACAAAACTGACTGGCCTCAGATTTGCCCTGTGGCTGAAGATGACCTTGAGCCCTTGGTCATACCCCAACCTCTCAAGTCTTGGAATTGTAGGCTGTGTCGTCACGGTAACCTTCTGGAATTTTTTTAAAGTATCTCCTTTCTTACCTGCAGGGGGCGTGTGCCCAGTGTTGTTCATCTTGGTTACCAGACAAATGAGCACACAAATGAACGAAACGATTGAGTCAAACTGTGGTGGATTCACGCTACTGGCATTCAATAGCGCTTCGTGCCAGGATCTGTTCAGGATGCTAAAAATAGCAATGAACAAGGCAGAATTTACCCTTGACCTCACAAGGACTGACAGAGAAGACAAATAAATATACAAGCAGATTAGGTCATTTTACACGGGACAAAAACTGTGTGGAAAACAAGGTCAGTCGGCGAGGACAGGCTGAGTTTGGGTGGTCGGGGAAGCGTCGCTGCAGAGCATCCCGAACGGTGGCGCCCGGTGAGCGCAGCGACCGAGCGGCGCAGGCAGGAGGCCCCGCCCCGGCTCGCTCATACCTGCAACCGCACCTGCCTCCGCACCTGCCCAGGCTCCGCCCCTCTCCACGCGCGCCGAGCCCAGACCCCGCCCCCGGAGCCGGCGGGGCGGGCTTCCACGGCCGTCGCCAAGGTGACGGTGACGTCGCGGGTTTCTGGGTTCGGAACGTTCAGGCGGTGGCTGGTTGCCAGGAAACGCCCGGCAGGCGTGCTGCCAGGGCTGGCTCCGCGAGCAGACGCCGGGCGCCAGGACGCGCCGTCCCGGCCAGCTCTTGCGCGGAGCCTCCCTCCCTGATTCCAAACGGATGCCGGTTCTGGGGCTCACCCGGGAGGGCGCCTGGTCCCTCCTTAATGCTCTCTGTCCTTGCCTGTGTCTGGAATTCGTCCTCTGCCTCCGGCTGCCATCCATCTCTGCCTCCCGAGTTTGAGACTCTATCAAAGTAAAATATTAAGAGCCTGGGCAGGCGAGATAACTCTGCTAATAAAGACGGCTATGGTACAAGCTTGGCAGCCTGAGTCCCATCCCAGAATCCAGGTGAATGTGGAAAGCCAAAAATGTACACAGTTATCCTTGGACCTCCACACACAGGACGTGGCATCCTTCCACACCCATCCATACACATTATGCATACACGATAGTAAAAGATTGGTTTATTTTTATTATTTGTGGTGTGTATACACATGACTGCACGCCTTTAATCCCAGCAGTCGGGAAGCAGAGGCAGGCAGATCTCTGAGAGTTGGAGGTCAGCCTGGTCTATAGAGTGAGTTCCAGACCAGTCAAGATAACATGGGACCTTGTTTCAAAAAAAAAAAAAATAGAAAAAAGCCATATGTAGACATATGACTTGGTGGTAAAGTACTTGCTTATTATGTGCACACCAATAAACACACACACACACACACACACACACACACACACACCCTCTGAAGTCACTCCTCCCGATACCCTGCCCTGGCTACCCAGGTTATTAGGTCTGGAATCTAAGCTCTCTCTCAGTAGCCTGTAGGACCAGACCGGCTTGCCTCTCCACATTCCTCTCCCCAGGCCCCCACTGCTCCTTCCGCTCCTCCACCAGTCACACTAGTTTTGGCCATAAAACACCAAGTTGATTCCTGCCCCAGGACCTTTGTACTTTCCTCCAGCCTGGAAGTCTCTTCTCCCAGATCTTCAGGGGCTGAAATCCTAACTCACTTTGCTATCAACCCAGCTTCTCTCTTGAAAGACCTTCCATGTCAGTGAGGCTGTGCTATGGTCTTTTCCTCAGGGCATACACGGTCTTCCGTCACCACCTAGGAGTACAGAGTACCTTGGACTGGTAGTCATGGCAACGGGCTGAACAAAACAATCCAGTGACAGGAAGATGTCCCTTAATGGAGCGATTGACTTTCCCTAGTAGGAGTGTGGTGAGGTCACAGATCTCGCCTGGGATCCCAGCCATTACCCCTTCCTATTCCTTGTGCCAGGCTGCATGTCTTGGAACAGAATAGGGAATATACAGAGGGGGACTCCACCGTGAAGCTTCCATGAGCTCATGATCCGTGACGAGCGGGACTTTTCGGTGATGCAGCTGTTTGGGGGTCACCCACGTTCCTGTCAGTGACTCTTCATCTGTGCTTTGGAAGTAAAGCGAATAGACTCCTTTGTCTTCCAAGTCAGACTTGGGTGGGATTGTAACTTTGCTCTGTCATTGCTGTCTGATTGGGAGGCAGTTTGTTCATGTCTTCCACATGTGCCCAGCCTTTTCCTCCTGTCTAAACAGGAAGGACTTCCTCCACGTTTCCATGCCTTTTCAAGCTCTCCCTAAGATCTATCGACATAGAAATTCCTGGCAGAGGCTGCCAGGTTACACAGCTGCAGAGCCACACCCATACACCTTTTCCTTCTCTTTCTTCTTCCTCATCATCATCTCCTCCTTCTCTTATTCCTTCTTCTTTTGGTCTCGCCATATAGTCCTGACTTTCTTGGAACTCGCTCTGTAGAACAGGCTGGCCCCAAACCCACAGAGATCCGCCTGCCTCTGCCTCCCACTTACTGCCACTAAAGCGTGTGCCACCATGCCCTGCTTTTCCCTTTTTTCCAAACTTGCTTTCCATAGCACTTGGGCTTCCTCCCCAGCATATAACTTCTGTGTTCTTCATCTAAAGCTCCCTCACGCCATCTGTCTGATCCCCACACCAGCTTAAATGGTGCGGTCCCTTCTCCTTTTCTCTGCCATTCTCCTCTTCCAGGCAGCTGCCGAGATTTACAGTTGACCTGCTCTGGAATTTTTCTTTTAAATTCTAATAAAATTGTCCTTGAGTAAGCTGGCGGTGGTGGCTCACGCCTTTAATCCTAGCAGGCGGAGGCAGGCGGATCTCTGTGAGCTGGAGGCCAACCTGGTCTACAGAGTGTGTTCCAAGACAGCTAAGACTACACAGAGAAACACTCCCCTCCCCCCCCCAAAAAATTCACTGATCTTGCCCTTTGTGTTTGCTGGAGCATATTAATGTGCACCAGAAACCCCTAAACTCCAGTTTAAACAGTAATGCTCACAATGGCCTAGGCGTTGGGACCGAAGCCAGGAGAGATGGTTTTCCCCTGTCCTGTAATAGGGAAGATGGCAGCTCTCTGTGTGACCCTCCTCACAGCATGGCTGTCTTGTGGACATCGTTCCTTGTGGCAGGGCTTGTTGTCCACCTGACAAAGCAGAAGCCAAATTCAGAAGTCCCAGAGAATCACGCTGGTGGTCTGTGGATTGCGAGTTAATCACGAATCTGCCCGGATTAAAAGCAAGAGGTGTTGGTGGCACCTTCTGATGGAGAAAAGGCAAAAATGTAGACTGTGCCACTGTCTTTGGCAAGTGCCCTCTCCACCGCCAGCCCCTCCTCACTGCCATCACACCGTCGTGGAGAACACACACCTTCTGCCCGGGATGATTCCAAAGCACACAGTAGGTACAAAGTGCGTCCTTTACAGTGGACAAGGGCGTGTCGGCCAGAGCATCATTGGAACACGGGTACCCACTTCTCGCGGCTGTGAGAGAGGAAGGACTTACAGTTTGCTTGTTTTTTTTTTAAGATTTATTTATTTATTATGTATACAACATTCCTTCCATGTACACCTGCACACCAGAAGAGGGCGCCAGATCTCATTACAGATGGCTATGAGCCACCATGTGGTTGTTGGGAATTGAACTCAGGACCTCTAGAAGAGCAGCCAGTGCTCTTAATCGCTGAGCCATCTCACCAGCCTGATTTGCTTGTTTTTCTCCGTTGCTTGAGGATGCAATCAGTCACAGTAGGAAGGCATGGCGGACTAATCACAGTCAGGAAACAGAGAGAGATGAACACTGGGGGTCTTCTCCTCCCTGTCTTCTCCTGACACACCAGAGATTCGTTCCCATGGGGAGTCTAAATCCCATCACACTGGGGACTACCATACCTCCTATTTGTATTGGAGGCAGCAGGCAACTACAGCTTTCTTTAACTACATGTATTTATTCATCTGTTTATAAATGGGGACACATTCCTGCCATGGCACTCATGGAGGTCAGAGGACAATGTCACCAATCCCACCTTTTTGTTTTCTTTTGGGGGACAGATGCAGCTACTGGAGACTAGGAAATGCATGATCGTCTAAGGCTCTGACAGTTTTCTACCGCCCAGGGCATTGGAAATCCAGTCTGCCTTTTCCCGCTCTAAACTCTGTAAATGTCCACCTGAGGGGGTCTTGACAGGCGGGCATCAGAAACAGGAAAGTGGATGCTTGGGAATGGAGCCTGAGGGAGGGGCAGCAGGCAAAAGGGAGAAGGTGGGAACCCATACAGTCAAAGGGACCCGGGTCACAGATGGGCCTGTCACTTATTGGCAAGAGTCAAATTGTTATTCTTTTTTTTTCTTTCTTTTTGGTTTTTCGAGACAGGGTTTCTCTGTAGCTTTGGAGCCTGTCCTGGAACTAGCTCTTGTAGACCAGGCTGGCCTCAAACTCACAGAGATCTGCCTGCCTCTGCCTCCCAAGTGCTGGGATTAAAGGCATGCGCCACCACCACCTGGCCCAAATTATTATTCTTATTCTTATTATTTTATTACAATTATCTTAAGGCTTTTTTTGTTTTATTTTCCCGAGACAAGGTTTCTCTGTGTAGCTCTGAAGTCTATCCTGGAACTCACTCTGTAGCCCAGGCTGGCCTCTAACTCACAGAGATCCACCTGCCTCTGCCTCCTGAGTGCTGGGATTAAAGGCGTGTACCACCACGGTATGGCTATTTTAAGACAAACCTGTTAGGTTTCTCAACCCCTCTGCCTGCTTATTCAAGAAGGGCATCCACTGGATCCTTCTCAAACCTTGGAGCAGGGACATTATCTCTGCTCTCCCCACTTCCTGTGAGGGTAGCAGCAGGTACCACCCACTCTAACTGGGTGCCTTGCCCCAGGTCCCAGTAGCTGTGCTGAACCTTTGCCCCTCCCCCCCCACCGCTTATCTTCAGTGTTGGTCCGTCCTACAGCAACAGCCTTCCGCCCCTGCAGAGGTCCCCAAACCATGACTCCTCCTACTCCACCCTGCAGCTCTCTCCACCTCCACCTTCAAATTCCCCGTCTGTGGGCGTTCAAACTCTTCCTGGCAGCTGCTGTTTATCACACAAGTCACTGGTCCTTCTAGGGCCTTTGTTATTCTGTCCAGGCTGGTTTGGGCCAGGGCCAACTTACCCTTCCAACCTCATCCTGTTTAAGGCCTGAGATACTTTTAGGGACCCTTGGAAATACAGCCTCTCTTAAAACCCGAAGGAGAACCAGGGGTGCATGTTGCTAACTTCTAGACAAAATAAATGCTTTGTATTGTTGTCCTTTGTTTTGTTTGGTTTAGACCTGAGACAAGGTCTTGCTATTAGGTCATTTTATAGACCAAACTGGGTTTTGTTGTTGTTGTTGTTGTTATTGTTTTTGAGACAGGGTTTTGCTGTAGTTTTAGAGCCTGTCCTGGAACTAGCTCTTGTAGACCAGGCTGGCCTCGAACTCACAGAGATACGCCTGCCTCTGCCTCCTGAGTGCTGGGATTAAAGGTGTGCACCACTACCTCCAGGTCAAAACTGGCTTTGAATTTGCAGTGGTCCTCCTGCCTCAGCCTCCCGAGGGCTGGGATCTAAGGTGTGAGTCACTATGCCCAGTAGAGAAAATGTTCCTTTTTGAGACAGAGTCTGCCATAACCCAGGCAGACTTCACAAAAGCTGTGTTACTAAGTGACCTTGAATTTCTGAAACTCTAGCCTCCAGCCCCTGAGCACTGGGTTTACAGGCATGTGACGTCACACTGGTTTACAGAGTGCTGGGGATCAAACCCTGGGCTTTGTGGATGCTAGGCAAAGCAGGGTACCAATACAACACCAGCCCTAGTCTCCAAAGAAAAGGTTTTAACATACAGCACTGACATATTCATCTTTCATTTCCCAGTCATAAAGTACATAGAGAAAAAGAGACTCCCGTGAAGACAGGAGTGTCTGGGATCCTGGTTTTGCTTGGATTGGACCCCACATTCCCTATTTCCACCCACCTGTTTTGGAAAGCTTAATCTGAAGACTCAGGTCTGAAGTCCCCTCTGAAGACTTCAAAGCCATTAGGAATGTCCATGTTTGGCTCCAACCCCAACCCCCCTGAAGTCTGTACTGTGGATCCTTCCAGATCCACTTTGCTCTTTGTTTCCCTCTTGGAACTCTCTCCCACCGACGACCAGCTAAATTCAAATGGCACAGGCTTAACCTGGGGCTCTCAGGAAGCTAGGATCCGCTGCATGGGCGGGCCCTCGGCTGCGCGCCGCGGGAGGGGCGGGACCAGGGGCGCGCGGCCGCGGCCGAGTCCCCAAAGCTCCGCCTTGCCCAAACCTCCTCCCCTGCAAGGTTTCTTACGAAAAAGTGCGGCCGAGAATTCCCAGAAGGTTCCGGATGTGAAGTCACGGGCGTGAGGTCACCGAGAACGGTTCCAGGAATCTGAAACTTGTGGGCGAGAAAGGAAAACTCAGAAGAAGGAAAGTGGGAGTATTGGAGGGTGTGGGGGTGGCAGCCAGCTGTTTGAGCCCAGGCTTGTCCCCTGCCAGATCTTGGCTCTTCTGACCCCAAAAGAGGTGACTCCCCATTCTGTCGTATTTTGAGAAAGGCCAATTGAACGAAACAAAGCGATACTCAGACCGTTGAGCCATGAACCAAAAATCCGAGATGGCTCGTGTTGGGGCAGATGAGGCAAAAGGAGAGGGTCAGCGGGCTCGAAGAACAACTTGAGAATAAGACCAGATTTTGCCTGGACGTGTCCTTTGACCTAACAACTGCACACCCAAGGATAAGGACACAACAGGAGGATAAATGCTAACTAAGGTGGTTTGGCGGCAGTGATAATTTAAAATATCGAAGACCTAGATAATCCATTGGAAAGGAGCATGGTAAATTAGCACTCTGTATGCTGGGTTAGGCTGACTGAGTTGTTTCTGCGCGTTTGTTTGTTTTTAAGACAGGGTCTCAGCTATGCCGACCTGGAACACTGTGTGTGTATATATGTGTGTGTGTATATATATAGCCCAGGCTATCTTTGAACTCTCCATCCTCCTGCCACTGCTTCCTGAGTGGATTACAAGATGCTTTATAACAGAGCCCAAGAATGCCGTGCCAGCATGTTTGCCTACTGTTCTGGTCTAATTTTTTTCCCATTTGGTGCTGAGGATTGAGCCCAGGACCTTGTGCATATAGAGAAGTGCTGGGCTTTCAAGTTGTATCTCCACCGTGGGTTTTTCGGAGATAGGTCTTCCATGTGTAGCTCTTAGCTCATGAGCTCAATCTTCCTGCTTCTGCCTTTAATCCTGGCATCCAGGAGGCAGAGGCCGTCACCAGCCTGGTCTACATACCTAGCTTGAGGCCAGCCAAAGCTATATAGTGAGACCCTGTCTTATAGACAGAATAATCAGACCGAGTACTTAGGAGGTTCAGGATGCCTCACAGACACTGGCAGAGCTGTGACGGGAGCAAAGGGCAATCACAATGCATCGCGGTGACCAGGCGTGGAAAGGGAAGGCTTTGTGCACGAGTTGGCATTTGCACAGAGACCAAAACAAGCTGTGAACATCCTGTGTCTGCCAAGGTTCTCTGGAGAGGTGGAAGGGTGCTGAGTTGGACCAACAGGCCCTAGGGCCCTTCGGCTTTTATATGTTTTCAGGAGAGAAGCCCCTACCAGGTGTTTGTTTTGTTTCTGAGTCAGGGTCTGCACAGGCAGCATAGCCCAGGCTGGCCTTGAACTCTCCACGTAGCCAAGGGTGACCTTGAATTTATAACCCTCTTGAGTGCTAGGATTACAATCAAAACTACTGTGAATAGCTTTATTCTGAACTGAAGGGGCAGGTTAGGCCAACACTCTACCAACTGAACTTCATGCCCAACCCCTCGATGGGTTGTGAAGAATGAACGGACGTGATCTGACAGGTTGTGGAAGATCCTTCTGGTTCTGAGTGGGTTCTGAGTGGGTTCCTACCCCAGAGGAGATCCAGCCGTCAACTCAATGAGAGTCAACCAGAGAGGGAGGAGAAAGGAATCAGCAGGCGTAGGCTTCTGGGTTAATTTGCTCACCAGTAGCCCAGATGTAGGTGTGAGGGTAAGAGGCCCTAGGCTACTGTGTAACCAGAAGCAGGAGCCTGTCCTTTACAGGATAGAGGTTGTGTGAATAGCTAGTGTGAGCCGCTTCCAAGGACCAGGGTTTCAGGACTGGTAGAGACAGGAGAGTGTTTGGAATTTGAACAGGAGCAGGCCCCAGAGAGAAACAGCTGGCATGCTTGAATGAGAAATTTGAGGAGGACTTCATTAAAAAAAAAAAAAAATCCAGCCTTTGCAAGCCAAGTCTACAGAAGTCATGAGGGCAGTGCTGGACCCCAGGCTCCCGAGAGTGGCGATTTTAGCACCCACAGATCCGGGGTAAGGAGAAGACACTGAGCTGCTGCAGAACTGTAATCTGAGCATTTGGAAAGGGCTCAACTGAGGCTGGCAACATAGCAAGACCCTGCCTCAAAGGAGAGGAGAGAGAGCAAGCTCTGTGGAGCGACTAGAAAGAGAGCCGTCCAGCTTCTGTGACTTCATCCAAGGAAGGGGATTAACTTTTTGCTAGACCAGTGTGGATTCAGCCAACTGGCAGAAGCTGAGTTGTGTTGGAACCTGTCCCTGGCAACCCTACAAGGGGAACACACCTCTGACCTCACTCGACGCCTCTTCTCTGAAGCCCCTGGGAAGCCCAAAGCAGAGGAGGCTGAGGGGCAGCCTGCAGAATCAGCCCCCAGTGCAGAGCAAAGAGAGGTGATGGGCGGGCTGCCCCCAGTGCAGAGCAGAGCAAAGAGAGGTGATGGGCGGGCTGCGGGGAAGGGGATCTGCGCACAAAGCCGTGATCTCAGAGACTGAACTCAGGTAGAAAAGGAAAGGAGGCCACTGCCCTCCAGCCATTAGAGATTAGAGAAACCAGAACTGGGATAGATAGGGTCAGTCCTCCAGAGAGAATGAAGAACCAAAGAACCAGAGCCGGGTCTGTTGCTGAGGAAAGCAAGAGTATTTCAGTACAGTATTGTCAGAGGAGGAGGAGGAAAGGGGGAATGGGAAGAAGGAGAGCAGGCTGGGATAAATACTCTAAACAGGCTAAGGACAGAGAGGGAGGGAGACAAACAAGTCAGAGTCAGACAGGCACGCACGCACGCACGTACACAGAAAATAATGTCTGTGTAAAAGTCACCTTTGGCAGCTTGTGTCTATAACCTCAGTGCTGAGGGAGGGGCGAGGAGGACAGCAGAGAGGAAGAGAGGAAAGAGGTGGAGGGTCTGGACACAGGCACCGGAGAGTGCACCCTTGATACACAAACACACACACACACACACACACACAAGCAATAAATAAGTAACTAGGGCTACACAAAGAAACCCTGTCTCGGAAAAATAAAAAAGAAAGAGAGGCAAGGAAAGCTATCTTCACATTTTAGTATCTTATCTTTTTGTATATATCTATGTGTTTTGTGTGTGTGTGCACGTGCGTGTGGCTGTGGAAGTCAAAGGACAATGACGACAGCTGGCTCTGACCTTTACCCTCTGGGTCACAGGACCCGAACTCAGGTCATCAGCTTCAACTTCAAGGCCCTTTTCCTGCTTCTCCATCTTGCTGGCCTGACAGCTCATTATCTCCTGAGTATTTTCTATGTCAGATTTGTAGTTTTTTATGTTTTTGTTTTCGAGACAAGATCTCATATATCAGGCTAATCTCTAACTCACTATATAATCTATCTAGCAGAGGCTAACCTTTAGCAGAGGCTAGCCTTGGACTTCTGAGCCTGCCTCCCAAGTTAAAGGCTTGTGCTGCCATATTTACCTTGCTTTTTAAAGGGATTTTTTTTAATCATTATTTTGTTTTTTGAGACAGGGTTTCTCTGTGTAGCTTTGGAGCCTGTCCTGGAACTCGCTCTGTAGACCAGGCTGGCCTCGAACTCAGAGATCCGCCTGCCTCTGCCTCCCGAGTGCTGGGATTAAAGGCATGCGCCATCACTGCCCTGCTCAAAGGTATACCCAGTGAAAGGCCCCCTGGTGGGTGGGAGACAGGCAGAGAGCTTGGGTATAGAGTTTATTTAATGGGTAAGGGGACTATGGAGTGAAAATAGAGAAGTAGAAGGAGACAGAGAGCTAGAGAGAGGAAAAGGGAACTGGGGGAGGCAGTTATCTCTTCAGAAGGAAGGATATCTCTTCAAAGATGGAGGTGGAGAGCGTGGGTGGGGGCAGATTGGTGGGTGAGGCTTGTCTCTTAAAGAGACAGGGTGCCCAGGTGACTAGGAAGGTCAGTAAACCGCTAATACCCAGGACAAGATATTTCTTCCCGAAGAGCACAAAACTCCATTGTTTCTCATTTACTTACCAGTCTGTAATCCCAGTACTCAGGAGGCTGAACCAAGAAGGTCAGCAATTCAAGACCAGCCTGAGCAATTTAGTGAGAGCCTGTCTTAAAATAAAAATGGGTAGAGCTGGGGCAATGGTTCAGTGGTGTGGAGTACCGTGTGCTGCTCTGGCAGAGGACGAGCCTGCTTACTTCCCAGGGTGCCCTATAACTATAGCCCAGCTCCAGGCAGAGTCGGCTCCCCTAGCCTGCTTGAATAAACTTGTGTTCACGCACACACACACATGCACACTCACACACACATGTGTACACCCACATATAGAGATTTTATGTTTGTTTTAATAAATAAAACTCGCCTGAAGATCAGAAGGTAAAACTAGCCGGGTGGTGGTGGCACACGCCTTTAATCCCAGCACTTGGGAGGCAGAGACAGGTGGATCTCTTTGAGTTCGAGGCCAACCTGGTCTACAAGAGCTAGTTCCAGGACAAGTTCCAAAGCTACAGAGAAACCCTGTCTCGAAAAACCAAACCAAAAAAATAAATAAATAATTAAACGAAGCCACTAGAGGCCAGACAGTGGTGGCATAAACCTTTAATTTCAGGATTTGGGAAGCAGACGGATCTCTGTGAGTTCAATGCAGAAATAGATCTAGGTGGTGGTGGCTCACACCTTTAATCCCAGTACCAGGTGGGTCATGCCTTTAATCCTAGCACTAAAGGGGAGTGCAAGACTGCGAGACGGGAGGAGACAGAAGCTCAGGGCTCAGTCTGCTGTCCCCCAGCCTAGGTAGAGGTAAAACTTTTCTAGTGGCTTGGCTGTTTTGCTTTTCTGATCTTCAGTTTGAACCCCAGTGTCTGTCTCTGGATTTTTATTATTCATACCACACACATACACACACACACACACACACACGTATACACTTAAGATGAATAAATATATTTTACAAAACAAAAGTAGAGCCAGGTGGTGGTGGCACACGCCTTAAATCCCAGCACTTGGGAGGTAGAGACCGGCGGGGGTCTATGAGTTCAAGACCAGCCTGGTCTACAAGAGCTAGTTCCAGGACAGACTTCAAAGCTACAGAGAAACCCTGTCTTGAAAAACAAAATAAAACAACAAAAAGTAGAAAGAGACCAGATTATAACTCATGGTAGAGTACTTGCCTAGCATGCACAGGCCCTAAAATCAATCTCAGCACTGGGGAGTGTGCCCTCATTTTGGTTTCTCTGGTGGGTTCTGAGAATGAATACTCTAGTAAGGTCCCCACTCCTTTTATCCACAGGCGGATGGGGAGGGGAGGGGCGGGGGAGCTAGAGGAAAGCAGTGCCCTCCCGAGGCTACCTTCTTGGTTTGTGAGGGGGATTTCCAATCTCACAGACTCTATGCTTTCCCTACAAAGGGGTTTCCCAAGAGAGAAGGGTCAGAAGAGGAAAAAGAGCCATTGGCTGCCCTTCCCTCTTGGACTTGACATGCTAAGGTCAGTGTGGGCCCTACTTCCCTCTCCATCGGTCACTGAGAATAATTCAAATGTCTCCATATGCCCTGTACCCAGAGTCTTCCTAAAGCCAGGCAGTGGCACACACCTTTAATCCCAGCACTCAGGAGACAGAGTGTAAATCCCAAATCCTGGTCTCTGACCTCCATCTTTGGAGGCCCCGTCTCTGTGCCTGCCAAGCCTTTACCCCTCCCCTCAGTCTATTTAAACTGCTTCCCCTGGAAAGTCTCGGGGCCGCCCGAGAGCGCAGGAATCCCATTAAACCTGGATATTTTTTAATTTGGCTTGTGATTCGGCTTGATTGGGATTTTTGCCTCAGCAGAGAGCTTGCGTTAGGAAAATTCCTAGCGTAGAAGCAGTCAGATCTCTGAGTTCGAGACCAGCCTGGTCTACAGAGTGAGTTCCAGGGCAGTCAGGACTACACAGAGAAACCCTGTCTTCACAAGGTCAAGCACCCAGTGGTTGTGGACTACTCCATGTAGCAAATGAGTGTCAGGCGGGCACAGTTGGACAAGAAGGATGCATGGGTGATGTCCCATGTAGGAAAGCAGGTGTGCCAGGCAAGCTCTCTGCCTCTGGAGCTGTACCCTCCATCCTCTTCTAATTAATCAATTTATTAATTAACTTCATCATTGAGTCGGGGTCTCATGTAGCCCAGGATGTCCTTAAACTCACTCACTATATAGTGACCGACTCCTTGTCTCCACCTCCCAAGTGCTAGGATTACAAACATCTGCCGCCACATAACCAAGATTATGATTTCTTTTTCCTTTCGAGACAGGATTTCTCTTTATAACAGTCCTGGCTGTCCTGGAACTTGCTTTTTAGATGAGACTGGCCTCGAACTCACTGAGATCTGCCTGCCTTTGCCTCCCAAATGCCGGCCACCACTGCCGAGCTCCAAGCCTACTTTTTTTATCTTGAGCCACTGAATTGACCAGCCAGACCTTGAAGTTTTAAACCCACACCTCAGCCTCGGGAGCAGCTGGGATTATAGTTCCGTGTTACAGCTTCAAGCCATATTTCTTTCTTTTCTTTTTCAAGGATTTATTTTATGTGTGTGTGCGTTGTGAGTCTGTGTGTGTGTTGAGGTGTTCATGGGTATAAGAATAGGGAAAGGGGAACAAAACCAACAAAGGATGATGGGTACTTTACCAGAGAAGTAACTGCAGCTCGTTTCACTGAGACCTCTGAGGTGGTGTCTAGAACATTCCACAGAGGGTTCCACCCTAGCCCACAGCTTGTTAAGGGTTGTATTCAAGGCCACTTCCAACCTGCCCTCTGGGTAAATTGTACAGGGTTTGGGTCAACAGAAAGATTGCCCCAGGCCAGGAGTCAGCTGTTTGAAATGTTAAACAAGGCACATGTGAGACCCGTGATGACAACAGGGTTGAGGCAAGGATTGCTAAGCAGTCAGGTGTTAGTTCAGCACGTCTCCTCAGACGTGTGAGATCAATGCTAATGTCTTTAGAAATCATCGTTTTCTGTAGTAACTGCCCTGTTCTTCTGAGCCACCGGACTACAGTTAGCCAGCTCAGTCTAGCTCACGTTCATTAAAAACAAGGCCATCGGCTGCAATCCAACTAGTCAAAATATGCCCAAGCCATTTTCACATTCCTGTTTAGGATTGTTATGTTTAATTTCATCTTCTTCTTGTTGTGATGTGGCAGCCTGACTTCAGACCTTAAAAACGTATCAAGGGGGAAAAAAAGTAATCCTTGCCCAGAAGGGTGGTGTCCATCTTCCATAGCAGCACTCAGGAGACAGAGGCAGGCGGACCTCTAGGAGTTTGAAGCCATTGCCATCTGTCTAGTGAGACCCTGTGTCACGAAGAGGAAGAATGACGGGCATAGACATGAGTGTGTAAATATGGTGTTTCTTGTTTGAGATAGGGCCTCCTTGTAGTACAGGTTGGTCTTGAACTCACTATATAGCTAAGGGTGACCTCCTGCCTTTGCCTCCCAAGAGCTGGAATTAAGGTGTGTACCCCTAAACATAGTTTCATGTGGTGCTTGTGGGCAGGACACAGGGATCTGTGCATGTTGAGCAAGCTCTGTACCAAGTGAGCTGCATCCTCATCCCTACATTATGAAATCTTGTGAAATGGTGGTTATGAATCCCACTGGGGCCCGGTTAGCAGCTGGAAAGCCAAGTTTGTTCCCAGAATGTGGGTAAAACTAAGTCTAGTGTGATGTTCGTATGTTTTCCTTAAAGAAAGAAAAATTTAAAAAAATAAATAAATAAAAACCCTTGAGGCATCATTGAAACTGTCCAGCCTGTACTGACAACGCCGTTCATTCTGTGGCTTATCAACAGAGCCACGGGCTACTGAGAGATGTTCTGGTCAGAGAGAAAGCAGAGCAAGCTCTTGGTGAAATGAGTTGATCAAACAACCCGTTTGGATGACACACACAGAATCAATGGCACAAACTGTGAAGGAGCGATTGCGCCCCCAGTGAGTGCCGGCAGACAAGAGCTCCATTGTTGAACAAAGGCCCTGGAAGCCAGCCGCACACCGTGTCAATGGGGAATTCATCCCTTCCCTTCTTTCTTGGTAACAGACTCTTGGTTTTGATCCGTGTACACATTCTTCAGGCTCAGGCAAACAAAGTGGTCTAAATCAGTCTTGACCATCCCATTCCCCACTTTGCTAATCTCCGTTGCTGCTGTAGGAGATGATTTCCTGGACGTCTCCTGGGGGTCCTTTGCAACAATTTATATATATATATATATTCAAAACAGGGTTTCTCTGTGTAACAGTCCTAGCTGTCCTGGAACTACTTCTGTAGACCAGGCTGCCTCGAACCCACAGAAATCCATCTACCTCTGCTTTCCAAGGGCTGGAATTAGAGGTGTGCGCCACCACCACCTGGCAACAATTTTTGTTATGTTCTTTTCAACAGTGTCTCCTGTAACCCAGGCTAGTCTTGAACTTACTATGTGGGTGGGGGTGACTTTGAACTACCTACCTTCGCCTCCAAAGTGGGGGTGCTGGGCTTACAGGGGTGTGCTAATAGCAATAAAGGAAGGAACCTGATGTGGGTCTGATATGCTCCGTGTACACAAGAGTGTGTGCACCACATACCTCTCCCCGACACACACACAGATTAGAGTCAAGCTGGAGGTCTGGGCACACACTTTTAGTTCCATCACCTTGGAGGCAGAGGCAGGCCGAATACGGAGTTCAAGGCCAGCCTGGACTACTAGTGAGTTCCAGAGCTGTCAGAGTTACATTCTTGAAATTCTGTCTAAGAAAACAAAGCAAAACAAGAAAACCCCAGAAAAATATTAGAATCACACACTGTTTTCCAGGTGGCTTCTGCTATGAGTACCCCAGCAGGGAACAGGGATGGAGGGGAGAGATTGGGGAACCCCTTCTTGTGAGTCACTACAGGTTTTGCAGCACTCCTACCAAGAGAATGCCACAGGGTCTCTCCTTCCTGCAGCTGCCCCCTGGTTCTCCCTGACCTCAATTCTGTGGTTGCTTGTGCTCTGGGGATCTCCTGAACCCACTTGGGTAAATAAGCCTTCTTTGTAACCATCGTGTTCCAAGTGTGTCTTTATCTTTTGGGATGCTGACCGTCCCAACATCGATTCACAGATTCAGAACAAAACGAATCCTGCACCCGAGTGTCGGTGCACATCACTGTCCTCACAGACTGGCAGTCAGGTGACAACCCATTCCTCCTCAGGATTCACAGCAATAAAAGCCTCCGGTCTGCACTCATGGCTGCTGGGTGTTTTCAGAGGTCTGTGTGGAGAAGCAGACGGCTGCGGGGTCAGATGGACACAGACAGACATGGACGACTCACTTGCGTTTGGTCGTTCTGAGAACCTTGTACTTACTAGGCAAATGTTCTACTCCTGTGCTGAATACTCCATCTTTTTTGTACTTTCTAAAATTTTTCATTATATTTAGTGTGTATATGTGTTTGTGTGTGTGTGTGTGTGTGTGTGTGTAAAAGTGCACAGTATCCTGGTAGATGCTCTATGCAGCCCTGACTATCCTGGAACAGAGTCCAACTGCTCTCCAGTGCTGGGATTAAACGTGTGCACCATCATTCCCAGCCTGTACTTTTTGTTTTTTCTTTAAGACAGAGTTTCTCCATGTAGCCTGGCTGTCCTAGAACTCACTCTGTAGACCAAGCAGGCCTTGAACTCATAGCAATCCGCCTGCCTCTGCCTCCTGAGTGCTGGGATTAAAGGCATGAGTCACCACTGCTGGGCTCAGTTTGCATTTTTCAACCCAAGTTATTTTGGTGGTGATGCAACCCCAACCCTAGCATGCAGCACAGAAGAGGGTATTGCTTTTTTTCCTGCCCAGTAAGAACCTTTCTGTTGTTATGAGGGTGAGTTTAATCCCACTTACACTTATTAACCTTAATTGTTAATATTATCTTCTGCTCTGTTTTTTATTTCAATGCTTCCACTTTTCTGTTTTTCCATGTCCGGTGTTTGCTTACAGTGAACGGCAAGTGTGTGCACGGGTTTGTAATTTCATGCAATGATTTGGAGACTTCGACTCTGCCCCTACCCTAACCAGTGGTTACTTTTATATGAATATCTCTGCCAAGAGAAGAAAATGAAAGAAAAAGCTCTATTCTCCAAGGCTAAAGTTCGGCATCTTAGTTCTATCTTCAAAATCTTGGTGTCTTTTCCTCAACAGGAAAAGTGATGAGAACCTCTCCCTGAGGCCAAAGATCTAGAGTGACCCAGACCCTGCACCCGAGGGTTGGAAAGAGGCTCGGCAGTTACCAACACTTAGTGCTCAACATGAGTTTGGAACCCAGCACCCATGACACAAGTCAGGCATCTCACATACCCCTGGACCAGCAGCCCCAAGGTGGGCAGACAGGAAGGAGGGCTGGTCCTTGTTGGCTTCCAGCCCAGCCTAGGAAGTATAATCCCCAGGTTCAAAGAGAGGACCTGACTCAAAGAAATAAGATGGAGATCCATAGGGGAGGGCATTCAACACCTTAGTTTGGCAGACACAGGTACATTCCTTCACATACATGTTTGCATGTACTCATGTAGACACATACAAACATATAAATAACAAATACAGAAACTGACTCCAATACACACACGAATTCTGTTTGTCTAAAGCACATCTTAAATTAGCAATGAAAACAAATACCATAACGGAACGGAGCGTCTGTACCAATTCCCCTCTCCTCTTGCCCCCAGATCTCAGGGAACATTGCAGAAGAGGCGGTGGAAGGACAGAGCGGCCAGAGGATGCAGAGGAGGGTTGGGAAATGCTGCTTTTTGGACGGACAGGGCCGTTGTACTCAGAAACTCAAGGAGCTGTACTTACTTACACAATATCAAGCCAGTTGAAAGTTGAGCATGGATGGGGGAGGGGCTTAGAAAGCTCCACCCCTAACTGAGAAGCTATTGGACCTTGTTGGCTGCTAAAAGAGGGAGAATCATTTTTCTTTTTTTCCTTTTCTTTTCTTTCTTTCTTTCTTTCTTTTTCTTTTTTGTTTTATTTTGTTTTTCGAGACAGGGTTTCTCTGCAGCTTTGGAGCCTGTCTGTCCTGAAACTAGCTCTTGTAGACCAGGCTGGCCTCGAACTCACAAAGATTCTCCTGCCTCTGCTTCCCGAGTGCTGGGATTAAAGGCGTGCGCCACCACTGCCTGGCGAGAATCATTTTTCTTAGTCGTGTGGCCACTGGTAGATGCTAGTGCTCCAGCGGAGGCCTCATTCCTATTTGCATACTGACAACACTAATTGGACTCAGTGGATTATTATTATTTATTAAAGACAAGACATCTTGGCCGGGTCAGGCAATGGTGGCGCACGCCTTTAATCCTAGTACTTGGGGGGGGGGGTCAGAGGCAGGCAGATCTCTGTGAGTTTGAGTCCAGCTTGGTCTACAGAGCGAGTTCCAAGACAGCTAGGGCTACATAGAGAAGCCCTATCTCAAAAAACAAAAATAAATTTTAAAAAAGGACATCTTGAAGTTGGGAGGGGGAATTTAAGTTTTCAAGGGTGGGACTAAGGAGAGTTGGAAGGGGACGAAGTGGACAGATATAGTATAAATAAACTGAATACATGCATGAAATCTTTAAGTAATCAATAAAAGCTTACACATATATAATAAGTATAAACGAAGGATGGCGATGTGGCTCAGTGTGTATAGGGGCTTGCTGCAAACTTGCTGAGAGCCCGAGTTCGAACCCTACACTCTAGGAGGCAGGTTAGAACCAACTCCCAAAAGTTGTCCTCTGATCTCGACAACATGCAACATGCAACATCCCATGGCATGTGCACATCTCTCACATAAAATAATTAACGAAAATAAATAAGAACAAAAAATAAACCCAGACGGTGGAGGCACACGCCTTTAATCCCAGCACCTGGGTGGCAGAGGCAGGCTGATCTCTGAATTCTAGGCCAGCCTGGTCTACAGAGCGAGTTCTAGGACAGCCAGGACTGTTACACAGAGAAACCCTGTCTTGAAAAACCAAAAATAAACACATAAACACATACATAAGGAAAGGAGAATAAGAGAAAGATGACAGCAAAAGTAACAATTAGTCATAAGAATGGGAACCTCCCTGCTGGACCAAAGGCCAACCCAAGTCCAGCCCCCAACTCTGAGGGGACGACCTGCTAGGCCAGAGGTGATACCAACCACCAGAAATACAGACCACAAAGACCAGAAGACCAAAGAGGAAACCGAAACCAAGGAACAAAACACCCATCAAACAAAAACACACTCAGAAAAAAAATCAACCAAGGAGGAAAAGATAACATGGGAATTACTCCATTTCTATACCTAAACCACTGCATTCAAGACGGCTAAAGGGGCCAGGTGTGGTGGCTTCTACCGTTAATCCTAGCACTAAATAATAAAAAATTTTTTGGATCCAATAATGGAGTTAGAGCTCTCACAACCCAAGATCTCTTAGATAAATCCAGTAGCTGAATATGGCACTATGGCCCTGTAATCCTAGCACTTGAGAAGTGGGGGTGGGGGTGGGAGTGGGGGCAGAAGGATCAGAAATTCACGCTCAGACCCAGGGCTGAATATCCAACTTGAGCTACAAGAGCTTTAAACAAGAGTTTAAGAAGATGAAACAAAATTGACCAACTTCTGTTTTTCCAGGTGGAGTAGCAGGAACCAGTACATTTGATGATACCCAGGTCTCGGGAGGATGTTGGGAAATAACCACCCCAAAGATGTTTGTGAGGGAGACTGGTGAAATTCGGGGAGGGCGATTTGGTAGAATCTGTCAAAAATCTTTGACCCAGAAAACCCAGAAGCCAGTAGGTAGGATTTTGTTTTTGTTTTGTTTTGTTCATTTTGCTTTTTCATTTTTCAAGACAGGGTTTCTCTGTGTAGCCCTGGCTATCCTGGAACTTGTTCTGTAGACCAGGCTGGCCTCAAATTCAGAGTTCCCTCTGCCTCCCAAGTGCCACATGCCTAGCAAGTTATTAATTCACAAAGTCTTCCCATTTAAAACTGGGCTATAGCTAGAAAGGTAAGACATTACTAGGCAGCATAGTGAGACTGTCTTCAACTAAAATCTCTTTTCTTTCTTTCTCACCTCCTACCTTCTATGTAGCTGAGGATGGCCCTAAGATCCTCCTGTTCTACCCCCTGAGCGTCGGATCTAGGCCCGTGGTTGTGATACTCACCCAAGCCTCCACTAACACTGACAGGCAGCCTCAGGAATTATAGCTCAGTGGGTCCTAGGGCTGCTGGAATAAGTGCTCTGGAGCACTTGCTATCTCATGAGCCGCTGGGGGTCTGCCCAGGATTACCAACTCAACCCTCAGGCCCTGGATCTCTGCTGCTCTGCCTTAGGCTCCTGAGAGTCCTAGGAGGGTGGAGGGATGGAGGTGGGGATCTAGAGGGTTCCTTTAAGGAAAGGGGGGGACCAACAGCCCCCTGGGGAAGGTCAAAACTTGCTCCATGGATGATGAAGTTGATCTCCAGAAGGGATTGTTTTTGGGTCCTAACGAGGTAGGACTATGGTCTGTTTTCCCAAGTGTCATTAAGAATCCCCTGAGTTCCTTCTACAACCAACTGTGGCTCAGAGACGCAAGGATCCACCTTCTACACATCTATAGCCTTACAAGAGGGCATCTTTGCCGTGAAGAAAGCTTGGCAGTGATGCATCACAGATCCTGCTCTGGCAGAGACCACCAACCACACCTTCCATCTTATTAGACCTGCTAAACTCAAAGGCCTCTTCCTCCCTTTGACTTGAATTTCTCACTTGTAAAGTTATGACAGTAATGCTTGCTGTTGGATCTCCTGCCCCAGCATCCCCTGCTTCCAGTGTGACTATGTTCCTAAGGGCTATTTTACCTCAAGTCCTTCTCCATGCAATCAAGAGAATACTATGTAAAGTCAGGCAGTGGTGGCACACACCTTTAATCCCAGTGCTCAGAGGCAGAAGCAGGCAGAACTCTGAGTTCTAGGCCAGCCTGGTCTACAGAGTGAGTTTCAGGAAGGATAGCTAGGGCTACACAGAGGAACCCAGTCAAAAAAAAAAAAAAAACAAGGAAAAAATTTGCAATAATTTTAATTTGAGTGGTTGGGTGGGTGGTCCTCAGATGCTGAAGACATAGAACTTGCAGGTCTCCACTTTCTTTAGAAATTCTGAGGATGTGTGGTTGTTTTTGCATAACACACACACACATACACACACACACACACACACACTATACAGTGTGTGTGTATGCCATAGTTACAGACGAGTGCTCCATACCCCACCCTGCCTGCCTTGAAACAGACCCTTCATTCCCCACGAACAGGAAGAGTTCAGATGAGATCCCTGAGGGAGATGCTTCCCCATCACCAGCAACATCTGGGCAACATCTGGTGAGCTATCCCAGGACAGGGAAATGCTTTTCTGCAGAAAATACATCACTTATTTGATTATATATTTTTTTCCCTTTAATCTCCTTCTCCTCCCGCTTGCCAGACTCCCTCGCCCATCACGTTCCCTGCTCTAAGCCCCCACTGCAGTCCGTGCCAACTCCCTGCCCTGCTTTCAGCCTCGTCTGGTTTCCTGGATACAGAGCCCGGCAGGATGCAAACCTGGGTAGCCCCCAGAACCTCATTAACTCGAGAGCCCAGCCTTGCCCAGCTCCCTCATCAGCATCTTGCAGAATCCAAGGCAAGGAATGTGCAGCTGGCTGGGCTCTCTGGTCCAGTGCTCCCATTTTATGCATCGGAAACAGGAGCTGGCAAGTGGAACAGCACTTCAGCCATCATCAGAGCCCTTTCTGGGCTGGAGAGGTAGCTCAGCTGGCAGAGTGCTCGCTTAGAATGCAGGGCCTTGGGTTCGATCCCCAGCACTACTTAAAATCTTGAATGCTGGTACCCGACTGTCATCCTAGCACTCAGGTGGTGGAGGTCAGAGAATCAGAAAAGTCAAAGCCATCCTCAGTTGCACAAAGTTTAGGCGAGACTCGAATACATCAGATGTGTCTCCAAGACTAAAAACCCTTCTGCTGCCAGGCGGTGGTGGTGCACGCCTTTAATCCCTTTAATCCCAGCACCTGGGAGGCAGAGGCAGGCGGATCTCTGTGAGTTTGAGGTCAGTCTGCTCTACAGAGTGAGTTCCAGGGCACGCTCCAAAGCTACAGAGAAACCCTGTCTTGAAAAACCAAAACCAAAAAAATCCTTTCTCTGGTGACAAGTGGGAAGGCTGGTGGTACCAAGAAATGTTTGGGTCATCAAGGGTTGCAAATCAGCAGGCTCAGGGCTGACTATCTGATACTGGAAGTGTGTGGCCTGGAGGGACAATTCTGTGACCACTCAGCCACTTGCAGAGCCTGGTGGGCAGTTCTGTAGTGTTGTTTTTGCTTTTTGTTTTGAGACCGACAGAGCTTGACTATGTAACTCTGGTTGTCCTAGAATGCCTTATGTAGAGTAGGCTGACCTCCAACTCACGGAGATCCACCAGCCTCTGCTTCTCAGGAGCTGGGATTAAAGATGTGTGCCACCACGCCAGGCCATTGTTTTTTCGTTTGTTTTTCTTCCACCAAGACAGGATTTTTCTGTGTAGCCCTGGCTGTCCTGGAACTCGCTCTGTAGACCTGGCTAGCCTTGAACTCAGAGATCCGCCTGCCTCTGCCTCCTGAGTGCGCTGGGATTATAGATATAAACCACCACACTCGGTTTACGGGTTTGCTTTTTGAAACAAGGTTTCATATACGTTGGCTGGTCTCAAACTGGCTTTCAAGATGGCAGGCAAGTGCCCTGCATCTTCGCCTAGCCCGGCAGACTATTTCCTGAGCAGCCCCAGCCACCACAACTTCAGTATAGCAAAGCTGTGTGTCAGGAATCTCATTTGCCCCTCAGACCTCAGATTACCACAGGTGAAGGGAATACCCGAACCTTGCCTGTTGTCTGTACATGTACACCCAGGATTGAAGACCGAAGAAGGGACCCTACCATTACCATCATCTCCACCCTAGACGCCATTTAGTCAGGACAGGTCACCTCCCTACTGCATCCGGGGGAGGGGAGAAAGGAATCCTGAGGGTTGGACTAGCCACTGACAACATTCATCTAGGACATTCAGAAGAACCCAGAATGCAGCGGGAGCCGGGCTGAGGGGGAGGGTCAAGCTTCCACGAAGGCTTCCCGGAGGAGGCAGTCCACGCCGAGCCCTCCTAGGCGTAGCTGGGATTTCCTCAGGTGAGAGCAGAGAGAGGGTGGAACATTCCAGGCGGTGCAGCCAGAATCCAAGAGCGAAAACACTCTAGGTACCGGACCTGCAGTGGGCCGAGGACTGGGGTGGGCTCCTGAAGATAGAAGCTGCCTGCTAGAACACTCTTCTGCCCAGTAGGACAGGCAGTTGGCTGCGAGCCTAGGGACGGTCTTGGCGGGAGCAGAGAAGGTAGCAGGCCACTCTAAATGGCTAGGGTCCGGCCTAGGGGAAACCAAATTCTTTTTTGTTTTAAAGGAGGGATGAGGGCGGGAGAGCTGGTTCCAGCAATCTCTGCTTTAGGTATTGTTCGGGAGTAGGGGCTCTGGCCCGAGGGCAGAGGTGAAAGCCAGGCGCCAGGCCCTGGGACGACCTTTTCCGCCCTCTCTCCTCCATCCCTGGCTGGTTTCCAGCCTCGGCTCCCTTTCTGCGGGATCTGGGAATGAGACGGGTAGGGTGGGGGCCCGGGAAAGGGTCGGCGGATAGGACTGGTACTAAACTGCCCCGGGCGGGCGGAGGCAGGGTGGGGGAGGAGCTCCCTCCGCTCGCTCGCAGCCTCAGTCTACCCAGTCTGCAGCTCGGGACTGTCGAGAGACAGGCGGGCATCTCTAGGACCTGGGTCTGCACAGAGCCCGGCGGCGATCGGAGGAGCGGAGCAGCGGCGCCGCGACCGGGTCAGAGTCCGCGGGGAGGCTCCGGGCGGGGGAGGGGGCGGCGCCTCCGGGGCGGGGCCGCGGGCTGCGCGAGCTGCGGGCTGCGGGGGCCGCCTGGCGGGAGGCCCGGCGTGCGTCAGCGCCGTGAGCCCCGGAGTTTTCCACTGACGAGGAGGGCGGAGCTGCGGGCGGGGCCGGGGCTCAGCCAGTCTCTCCCGCCGCTGCGGCCGGACGCGCAGACCTGGCTCGGCTGCACCGACGGCCGCCCGGCGGAGCGCACTGCGGGTCGCTGCGCGCGCTGCGACCCTGGGACGGGGACGAGGGTAGCCGCGGCGTCCTTGGCGAGCGTTGCCAGTACAGGTAAGCGCCGGGGACCCTGAAGCGCGACCGGCAGGGATTTGGGACAGGGGGTGTCCAGCCTGAGTGGCGCTGTCACTCCAGCCCCTTTTGCTTATCTTGGATCCTCCCGAAGGGTCGCCGGGATCCGGACGCCTAGCCCGACTGCAAATCGCCCACCCCGGGTGGGAGCCCACGGCTGCGAGGTGGGGGGAGCCCTAGGCTTCCCTTCCCCTCCCCCGCCCCGCTGCTGTTACCCCGAGATACCCAGGCGCCCCAAAGCCGGGTGCAGGTGGCAGAGGGACGGGGCGCGCGTGCCCGGCGGCTGAGTTTCCTTTTGACCTAGTTGCTTGAGAACTTTTCAGAAGTTACTCGCGTGGCCGGGGCAGGTGACATTGGTCGTCTTCCTCCTCGGGCTCCCTAGGGGGGGCGAGAGTGCTGGTGCTGCGGCGTGTGCCGGGCGCCCCCGGCAGGCGGGGGTCAGGGAGGGCGTGGAGGGATGAGTGAGGAATGAGTGAGGCTCGGTGAGTCACGGACCCCGGGAGGCAGGGAGGGAGGGAGTGGGGCGGAGGATTATGTCGTACGTTCACCTGTCACCGTCACACGCAGAGGCCACTGCCGTGAGTCACGGGGCGCAGCTCCACTGGCCACCCGCGGGCACTCGTAGGCTCTCTCCCACGCACTTCTATTCCCTCTTCTGCAAGCATTTCCTCCCCTTCCTCAGTTTCCCCTCTCCGGGGGCCCTCTCGCCTCCTTCACGTACTGTAGAAATGCCCACACCACAGCAACAGCCACACACTTACTCGGGTTGCCGGTACAGTCGCTTCCAGACGTAGCCCACATTCCTGACAGCAGAGCATCCGTCCCTGCGCTCGAGCTGCCCACCCAACACCTCCGGCCCGAAGTCTCAGCCCCATTGCCGGGAGTAAGTCTGCATTCCTGCCCCCAAATCTTTGACAACCCCGCCCCCATCCCTCCCGCTGTCACCGAATCCACCCCCTTTTCTCCTCGGCCCTTGTCCTGTCAGTTCACCTGGCCCTGCCCTGTGTGTCGTACGGATCACACCCTCTCCCGCAGAGGTGCTGAGCCATCTTTTAGCCAGGCAAATCTAGAATTGTCGTCCCTGCTTAACACCCTTGGGTGACTTCCTGTGCCCTCGGGCTAACACAGGCCCTCTTAACTGCACCTCCACCAGAAGGCATGCTTCTTGTCCTTGCTCCAGTCCCTGGGACCGTGCTGTGCCCCTTCTCTGGAACTCTGCCAATGTCCCTTCAGAGGGACCTGCAACAGGGTTCCCAGTTGTATTCTTCCTGCCCACCTCCTGTAACTCCAACTTGAGAGATATTGGCTGTAGGTCTTCTTCCCTTATGCACCAAGTGTCTGCCCACAATGCTTGGCGTCTTTTGGAAACTTAACAAGAATTTGATTGAATGAATGAATGAATGAGTGTGAAGAACGGCTTAAGGCAGAGGAAGCACTAACTGTCAGATACAATTTTCCCTGGGTAGAAGAACCAAGTATTTCATATAGCCAGCAAACATTTGGCATTTACCCAGTGCAGGGCCCTCGAGGCTGAATCGAAAGAGCTGTCCCCTCCCCCCCTGATCACTTTCGGAGGCACCGGTGGGGGAGGGGCATGTCAGTGTGCTTCCTGTCTGCCGTCTCTTGAGCCGCCCTGCACTTTGTTTCTGCGCGGTCCAAAACGGCTCCGAGGTGATCTCTGCACAGCCCAGGAAGTCCTTCAGGAGGGTCTGGGGTCCTGTGAACCAAGGTGTCAGGGGTGGGAGCATGACTGATCAGGACCTGGGGTTCTGAGGTCAAAGGACACATTCTTCAGATTCCTGGAAGGGGGATAGAGGTAGTTCGAGGTGCCCCCTCCCGAGTACCAGCCCTGACTGGGGGCTGGGACACATCGGTGGGCTGAGGCTTCCCACAGCTGCCCCTTGGTTGTCGTGGTGGAATAGCCTTCCCTGGACTCAGAGTACTAGATGGCTGTGGTCACTAGCCTGGGGTGACATTCCGTTCTCTGGGCTGTCAGTGCCTGTGTGTGGTGGCAGGAAGGGGGAGGCCCCAGATTCTCAGGCTGTTGCCATCCCGGAAGGAGCCTGGTTCTCTTTGATTCCGGGGCCTGTCTGTGGTGCTCTCAGGGAGTGTGGTGTCTCTGTCTGAGCCAGCTCCCGGGAATGGCTTTTCCTTCCTCCAGGTCCCTAGGACGGGACTCTGTTCACCCTGGGAACGGGATCTTGATTCCTGAGTAGCTGCTGCGGCCCCTCCCCCACCCTTGACTCACTGTCTGGCACTTTTCTTGGACTCCTTAGCTATCTTTCATTCCCTTTACTGACTTGGCTTCTTCCTGTCCCTGACTTCTCAGCCTCTGGATCCCAGGTGGCAGGCACCCTTCCCTCCTGCCCTCCCTCTCCTCAGACCCAGCCAGAGGTCCTGCCTGGAGCACAGCCTAACCTTTCTGGGATGTGCACCGCTTTGATGTGAATGCTCTTTGGCTTTAGTTCTTATCTGGATACACTTGACTGTAGAGCCCTGTCCCGGGCTGCACCTCCTCCCTCCCTGACATCTGTCTGTTTACTCTTGGGGAAAGGGAGCCTCTGAGATGCCATCTCACCCTTGCCTGCAGCCCGAGTGAGCTTCCCTCCACTGCCCTCAAAGCCACTTTTGAACACTGAGCTCTGACCCTGGCTGGGGGATGGGCATGTGTCTCCCTCCTTAAATTAGCTTTCAGGAGCAGGAAAAAGTCACACCGAGACCCTTGGGCAAAGGACTGTCCTGACCACTTGTTTGGGGCCGGTTTTACTATGGCTGGTCAGAGGTAGCCTAGCCTGGTATGAGGGAGGCCGTTACACTGTGGTTAGATAAGGAGACTCGAGCGCTGAGGAAAATCCAGGATCTCTGAGAGCCATTTCAGCCAGTCTGAACCGCTTAAACAAGAGACATTTTTCTGTTTCTGGCGGTTGGGGCCAAAATCAAAGCCCCAACCTGGGGTAGGCCCCCTTCCTGATTTGTAGTTGGGCACTATCTTGCTGTTTCCTTATGATAGAGGGGTGGGTCCTCTCATCTTTAAAAATGATTTACTTTTTGTGTGTGAATGTTCTGCCTGCATGTAGGTCTGTGTGTCATGTATGTGCCTGATGATGCCTTTGAAAGTGAGAAGGGGTGTCATGTCCCCTGAAACTGGAGTTACAGACAGTTGTGAGCCACCATGTGAGTGCTGGGAATTGAACCCAGGACTTCTGGAAGAGAAGCCAGTGCTCTTTAACCGCCCTTCAGGCACTCCTGTCTCTTTAAGGAACTGAACCTAGGGTTTCATGCAGGCCAGAGAGCTGAGCCGAGTCCCTGGCCCTCAGAGGCACAGGTCCATGGCAGCGGAGGTCTGTCAACCCAGCACTTGGGAGGGAGATGAGGAATTGAGACCATCATGGGCTACACGAGATCCTTTCTCACTCAAGATGCTGTTTCCCAAAGCTCTTGCTTCCAAAGTCATTACACTGGAGATTAATCTTCAGTATAGGAGTATTTTTGTTGGAAAGTGTTCTGTCCATAGCAGTACCTCTGAAAGAACGTACTTTCTTTCGGAAGCGGGAAGCTTTTGAGGTTTGTTTGGAGATGCCTTTTTTTGGGGGGGGGGGTCTTACTCTGTAAATCAGTTTGACCTGAAACTCCAGGCAATTCTCCTGCCTCACCTGGGACTTTAAAGATTCAAGCTGTGGCTTCTGGAAGGATGTAAGGCTGGGCTGTTCCAGTCTGTGCAGAAGCCAAGGAGGTTGGCAGGGACAGGGCCATGTGAGGCACCACGGAGTGTTATTCAGCATGGGGCCTATATGGTGGTGTCTTCATTCTACCCTGGTTGTGGGGTCTAGGGTGGCTCAGGAGAGGACTGGGTGGTAGCAGGTGGGGGCAGAGACTTGGAACAGGTGGTAAACTTTGCACGCATGTGTTGAGAAGCCAGCTCAACTTTGCACAAGCACCTCACCACAGAGCTAATACCATCAGCCCAAATTTTGATAGTGACCTGCATAGAAATACACACACACGCACACACACACACACACACACACACGCACGCACGCACGCACGCACGCACGCAGAGTATAGGAATATCAAAAATACAGCTAGAGGAATTTTAAAACATTTAATTCCCATACAAACTACCTTGAACATCAATCTTTCCATACTTCCCCCAGGACCCCTTCACAACTGTCCCCAGTACATACTCCTCCCGCTGACTTCTCCAGCCTGACTGTGGAGAGGGCAGAGTCAATGGAGTCCCCACCGACTGGTTCTACCTTCTGATAATCTTGGTCCGTATTTCTGCTGCTTTCACTCATCTGTGTTTAGTCTCATGAGTCCTAGAGCTGATTGTTTTTTGCACACTCAGTGAGCTTGAATCACTGAGAGAGAACTTGACGGGTATTGATTCCTGTAACCCTCCCAGTCCTAGAGGTTCTAATTTGTTTTGTTTGCATTGAGACACGGTGTCGCATAGCTGAGGCTGATCTTGAACTCTTGATTCTCCTGCCTGTATCTCCCAAGTGCTGGGATATCAGGTGTGCGCCACCCTGCCTGGCCTCTGGGGACCTAAGACCATTGGAGACAATGGTGTTAAGGAATTTGCCCAGGATCGCCCAGTCAATAACCAAGTCAGGGTTCAAATGTAGCCAGCGAATTCTGGCACTGGTTGGCTACTAGGATACCTCCAGAATCTGCCTGGCCTGTGTGAACTCCAGGACTGAGCACTGCCTGGGTGTGGGTGCAAGAAGAGGGGGGAGGGAGGACTGGGGAGGGGCGGCTGCAGGTTTCTGGCTTGAGCAACTGGGTGGGTGGCAGTGCTGTTACTAAGACAGGGAACGCAGGAAGAGGAACAGATGACATGGGGGGTGGGGAACAGACAGGGTTCAGTTGGGGGCCTGGGAAGTATGTATTTCCAGGGGAAACGGGCCCTTGGTCTTGGGGTCTCAGAGATGGACCTTTTGTCTTATGGACAGCAACTGGAATTAGAGAAAAGGATGGGGTGTGTGTGTGTTGTGTCCCATGCTTTAGACGGTGGTGGTGGTCCTGACAGGATGTTTAGGGGCTGCCCGTCAACTGTGTGTTTGAGTGTGTCTGTGGTCAGGGTGCCTGGCTCATGCCCAAACATCTCCTGGGAGAGCCTACAGGTCAACCGAGCTGTTTGTGTTTGTGGTTTGACTCTGGGAAGGGGGGTAGCCAAGGCTGAGAAGCTGCCCCGGAAACACCTGTCATCCTCTCTCCCCCAGGTCCAGGGTGGGGGCTTGGCCTGGTTCTCCCATGCCTGCCCAGAGGAGAAGGCTGTCGCTTCCATGAGTACTTTTATCCACTGAGTGGGCTGACAGCTGGTGCCCTCAGATCAGGGGCTTGCAGGAAGGCTTGGGATAGGGCAAGCGACCATAAGAATAACAGACACCTCAGTGGAGAAGACCCATACAGCTTTCCTGCCCCTTTCACTTCCTGTGATGGGGCTGGGGGAGGGGTCCCAGCTGTGGCCGTTCAGCCCTGAAGGAGTGAGTTCCACAGGACTCTAGCCAGTCAGTCACGCAGCAGGTAGCTTTCCTCAGCCCACATCCTCTGGTTCCCCAAGTCCTGGAGGGAGGGACTGTTACTGGTTCAAGCGCTGGGAGTTCTGGAAGGCATTTTCACCCCCCTAGCCTGACTGGTGAGTGACCGCACCCTGCCAGAGGTCCAGAGAAGCCACCAACAAGTAAGGGAGGCTTGGATTGCAGCTTCCTGGATCAGTCTCACTATTAGAGTTTTTGTTTTAAGGAGAATTAACCATGTTAGAGTAGAAGGCAAAACATAGGTGAATTTTGAGATCAAAGTATCCTGCCTGCAGTCCAGCCTAGAGCAGGGGACTTTTTCTCATGTGGCATGGGACTTTCTGAGGGAAACTCTAAGAAGCTCCATCCCAGGGAGGGGAGGGGCGGGGCTTGGGGAAGTCCTTCTGCCTGGAGTGGAGCCAATGTCAAACCCAGTGGCTACTCCCAGAGTGCCTAGTCAGCCTGACTGTCCCTGAGCAAGGTGGCGGACCTGTGCGGTGGAGGAGCGCTGCCCTTAGAGGCAGGCTGTGCAGATGGCCGCTGCAGAAGCCCTGCACACAAAGGCACACAGACCCAAGTGCCTGTGAGTCAGCCCCCAGGATTCCTGGGAGGATGAGCCAGGGCAGGCTGAGTTCTGTCAGTCCGTCTGTCAGTCTGTCTGCCTTCTGGCTCTGTTGGTGTGTGTGTGTGTGTGTGTGTGTGTGTGTGTGTGTGTGTAGGAGGCAGTGGGAAGGTACCTGGTTGCTGATGGTGTGTGCGCGCCAGCGTGTGTGTGTGTGTGTGTGTGTAGGAGGCAGTGGGAAGGTACCTGGCTGTTTTCCCAAGAAGGCTTGCTATCAGGGCCAGGTCTTGGGAGATCAAAGTCTCTGGGATTAGAGTCATTTGATGGAGATGTGCTATGTTGTCTGGTTCTGAAGACCCTCCTGGTGAGCCTACCATGAGCCTGAAGCTTCTGGCAGGGCTGGAGGGCCCAGATGGAGTTTGGGGTACACCATGAGGTGAACCAGGATGGGGAAGCATGGTTAGGCTGGGAGCCTGCCGCTCAGATGTCTCTTCTCTTTCCAGGTCATCTGTCCTCCGTTCCTAGAGCCCCTCCGTACCACCATGGCTGGGGTACTGAAGAGGAAGTTTGACCAGCTGGAGGAGGACTTCTTCAGCTCCTCCGCCTCCTCTTCCTCCTCCGGCAGTCTCTTCTCCTCCTCCCCTGGTTCTTCTGTCTTCCCTGCCTGGAACTCAGATGAGGAGGGACCGTGTGGTCAGGCACTCCGGCCCGATCAGGACTCCTGTGGCCTCCAAAGTTTCACTCGTGAGTCTTCTGTCCTGGGAGCCCCTCCCCGTACACATACCCTCTCCTTCTCCAAAGGTTAAATTGCCCTTTTCAGCCTTGGGAGCGGCCTTGGGGTGTCTCTCCTAGTGCCTCCTATCCAGAGACACCTGGGCCTGCCTTGACTTCACTTTGACCTTGGAAGTCCTGGGGCTCTGAGACCTTCCCAAGGGGCCGTCTTCTGTTGCCTTTCTAGTTTCCCATACACCTGCCCCTCTAGGAACCTAGATGGAGTGGGTCCTGCATCTCCTACCCCCGTGCATATGCCCTCCTGAGCCACTTCCTTCTTGTTTTACTGCTTTTTTAGCTTTTTCTGAAGGGTTTTTCCTGATTAGTTTTTTTCTTCCTTCCCCCCCTACCCCACCCAGTCTTGAGGACAGGATCCCATATAACCCAAGTTGTCCTCCAACTTGCCTCCATAGTACAGGGATCACAGAAGTGCCCCGCCATGGCTGGATTCAAAGTCTCCTGTATAGAACCAGTCACAGGGCAGACTTGTTTATAAGTGAGACCTGATGGATGGCAGGTGCCTTTAATTCCAGCACTTGTGAGGCAAAGCCTCGTGGATCTCTGAGTCCAAGGCCAACCTGGTGTATGTATCAGGTTCTAGGCCAGTCAGTGCTACCTAGTGAAACCCTGTCTCAAGAAAACAAACAAGGGTTGGAAAGATGGCATAGTAGTTAAGAGCATCCGCCGCTTTTCCAGAGGACCTGGGTTGGGCCCTTAGCACCCACATCAGACGGCTCGCAGTCACCTGTACCTCTCACACTAGGGATCGATGCCTTCTAACAAGGGCACCAGGGCATACACCCACATGTACTTCTTTTTAAATAGTACCAGTGAGGTGGCTCAGCAGGTAAAGTTGCTAGCCACCAAGCCTGATGACCTGAGTTCAACCCCTGGAACACACATGGTGGGAGAGCCAACTAAATATGTAATCAATAACTTAGAGAAAGACTAAGTCTTCTGCAGAACACTTAAACTATCAAGGAAAACATTAATAAGTGTTTTTTTAAATTTGTATGTGTGAATACCATGTGAACACCATATGCATGCTATGCCTGAGGAGACCAGAAGAGGGCGTTGGAGCCCCTGGAACTGGAGTTACGTTGGTTATGAGCAACCGTGTGGGTGCCCATGCTCTTAACCGTCAAGCCATTTCTCCGGTGCCTCTATATATTCAAACAGAATTATTGCCCTTATTACATGTAAAGAACGCTTAGCAGATGCAGAAAAATTACAGAAAACTGCACAGAGGATCTGTAAATAGTTGATAATGGTGTCAGGGTGCTTAGTCCTTCTGTGCAGTCTTTTGGACGGATGAACGACAGTAAGCCAATGTTGACTTGGGGGCCACCTTCAGTTTCTCCAGGTCATCCAGGCCCCTGGGTGGAGAGAAAGGAGGGGTAGGTAAGCATCTTCCTAGAAATGACACCGCGCCGAGAACTCACTCTCTGCTCATCTCCTTGTCCCTTCTAGCCCCATCCATCCTGAAGCGGGCTCCGCGGGAGCATCTGGGTCGCGTGACCTTCGACGGCATCACTGTCTACTATTTCCCACGGTGCCAGGGATTCACCAGTGTGCCTAGCCGTGGTGGCTGCACCCTGGGCATGGCTCCTCGCCACAGCGCTTGCCGCCTGTTCTCCTTGGCTGAGTTTACACAGGAGCAGGTCCGTGCTCGGCGTGAGAAACTCCGACAGCGCCTGAAGGAGGAGAAGCTGGAGACGCTGAGGTGGAAGGTATGGAGACCCATGGAGTCAGTCTGCACATTGTGTGTGTGTAGAAACAGACCTGCGCTCGGTGTCAGGGAAGGTGTACAGAGAGGGTTCAAGGACTACGGCTATAACTTGGGCAAATGGAATGTTTGCCGAATATATAGGAGGTCCTGGCATTCGTTACCAGCACTGCATAAACCAGGCACACGGGAGGTGAGGAGTGAGTAAGAAGTTCAAGGTCATCCTCAGCTATCTAGCAAGTTTGAGGCCAAGGCCCTGTCTCAAAAGAAAAGTAGGCAGTTTCAGAGAAGGATCAGGCCTGGAACATAATGCTTGAGTTGTTCTAGACTTTCTAGGGTTGGAGACAGAGCTGACATTGCTAGTATGTGTGTCTGGTTAGAGAAGGGGCTTTGTGTCTGACCTCGGACGACATGGATGGCAGATCTGTTAAATCTCTCGCATCCTTCCTTTGTGCATAGCTTTCCGTGGCTGGAGTTCCAGAGACAGGGGCAGGCCTGCCCCTCACGGCCGACGCCATCCCTGACGCCTCTGTGGAGGACGACCTGGCAGCGGCTATAGCGGGTGGCCGCTTGGAGGAAGTGAATTTCCTGCAGCCCCATCCACCTCGGCAGCGACGGGCCCTACTTCGCGCTTCGGGTGTCCGAAGGATCGACCGAGAAGAGAAGCGGGAGCTGCAGGCACTGCGCCAGTCGCGGGAGGAATGTGGCTGCCGCTGTGATGGAGTCTGTGACCCCGAGACCTGCAGCTGCAGCCTGGCCGGGATCAAATGCCAGGTGTG
The DNA here is from genome assembly GCF_982192425.1 of Myodes glareolus. Classification (NCBI taxonomy): domain Eukaryota; kingdom Metazoa; phylum Chordata; class Mammalia; order Rodentia; family Cricetidae; genus Myodes; species Myodes glareolus. The sequence goes on from NC_142029.1 coordinate 4,371,409, forward strand.
CGGCTGGATTGGGGAGAATGGGGGGGTTTGCCTGCTATGCTCAAGGTCTCTGGTTAAATCCCTACCCCCACTATCTAAACAAAACTATCAAAAAAAAAAAAAAAGAAAGAAAAGAAAAGAAAAGAAAAATCCTCCAAATGTGATGTCGCATAATCCCGGCAGAGGCAGGCGGGTCTCTGTAAGAAGGTCAAGGCCAGCCAGGTCTACACACTAAGTTCTAGGCCAGTCAAGGCTACACAGTGAGACCCTGTTTTAAGCCAGGTGTCGGTGGCACAAGCCTTCAACCCTAGCACTAGGGAGGCAGAGGGAGGTGGATCTCAGAGTTCAAGGCCAGCCAGGGCTACACAGAGAAACCCTGTCTCAAAAACTAAACAAAAAGCAAAGCCTACTGGATTTGGTGGGTTGGGGAGCTGAGCCGGCAGGCTTCTTAACACCCACTGAGTCCTGACTTGCGCGTTGTCTTTCTCTGCAGATGGATCACACCTCCTTCCCCTGTGGCTGCTGCAGTGAGGGCTGTGAGAACCCCAATGGCCGTGTGGAATTCAATCAGGCAAGAGTTCAGACACACTTCATCCATACGCTCACCCGCCTGCAGATGGAGCAGGGTGCCGAGAGCCTGGGGGACCTGGAGTCTCCCGTCCAGGACTGCCCCGTTGAACAAGCCCTGGTTTCCTCCTTCCCGCTGGCCAAGCCCCCTGTGAGCGGTGAGTTGGGGGGATAGCAGCTGCAGCAGTGACATGACCGACTCTTCCGCATCCTCGTCCTCCGGGGGCAGCGAGCCCCCGGACCACCTCGCCCGCCCCAGCCTGCCGGGTCCCAGCTTCCGGTCTGCCGTGGATGAAGACAGCCTGGTGCAGATCCTGAATTTCAGTGACTCTGACCTCGGTATTGAGGAGGAAGAGGAGGAGGAGGAAAGGGGTGTGGACAACTTGGATAACCTCAGCTGTTTCCATCTGGCTGACATCTTTGGTGCCGGTGACCCCAGCGGCCTGGCCAGCTGGACTCACAGTCAGTCCTACTCCAGCCTTGCATCGGGCATCCTGGATGAGAATGCCAACCTGGACGCCAGCTGCTTGCTGAACAGTGGACTTGAAGGGTTGAGGGAAGGCAGTCTCCCTGGCGGTTCCGGGTCCCCTGGGGTGGAGGCCGCGCAGAGTGGCTCCTTGGACCTCAGCTCATCCTCCTGTGACTCCTTTGAGCTGCTCCAGGCTCTGCCGGACTATAGTCTGGGTCCTCACTATACTTCCCGCAGGGTATCTGGCAGCCTGGACGGCCTGGAGGCCCTCCACTCCTTGCCCAGCTTCTCTCCGCCAAGGGATGCCAGCTCTTGTTTCCTGGAGTCACTCGTGGGCCTGTCGGAGACGGTTACCGATGTCCTGGCGCCCCTTCTGGAGAGCCAGTTTGAGGACACTGCTGTGGCACCTTTGATGGAGCCTGTGCCAGTGTAAGGACCAAGGTGCCATTTCCCTGCCCCCAGAGCCCTGTTGCTGCTTTTTGTGTGATTTTGGGGTTCCCCAAGGTCTTTGTAACGGTCTCCCATGGGCTGGTCCTGGCCATGGGTGCTAAGTGCACCCTCTTATTTTTACATTAACACTCTGAAGTTATTTATTTTTTTAATTTTTTATTCTGTATTAAAGAGAGGGCAGGGAGGGGTGTCCCTCTTTCAAAGCCTGGTCTCTTTGTATTCAAACAGAGGTCTTCCACCTCCCAGTGTGTGCCAGGAGGAGGAAGAGGGGCGGGGCTCTCCTGGCTCAGGAATTGTCTTTCTGCACTGTGATTGTTTCTTGGTCCCAAGACAGCAACAGGGCCGAGAGCAGAGGCTTATGGATTCCTCTGAACCCTGGGAAGTAGATCTTCTGAACTGTGAAGATGTAATTTATTCCTGTAATTTATTTGGGGACTGCGAGCGGCATCAGTGGTCGAGTCTCTCTGGCAGGTGGGCAGTGTTGGGGCAGAGCCCCTTCAGTGTGCGCTGCCTGCCTGGGCTTTGGTGGTTTGAGCCTGTTACCTACGACAGCTCCCTGGCTCCTGAGCTGAGGGTGTGCGCTACACCAGCCTTGACCAAAAACCTCTTTTGCCCCTGCCTGGCCACTACTTGTCCTGTGCCCGGTTCCCTTTTCCCCCAAGGCCATGGGTTATAGAGCCCATCCCTGTAGGATGGGAAGCCAGAGGCCACAAAGAGGGGCAACAGGCCTGCCTCAGGGCATGAAGCGGACCCTGTAGTGCCCCATCACTGTCTCAGGGCTTTCTGGGCACTGAACTCCACCCTTCGCCCACCATGTGCCCCTCGGCCAGTTGGCAGGGGTGGCTCTTGTTGAGGGCTTTTATGCCCTTCGTTAGCTGACGTTGGATTTTGTATGCATTTTTATATTGTCTCTAAGTGTCAGAACTATAATTTATTCATTTCTTTGTATGTGTGTGTGTGCCAAGAGACACAGGCTCAGGCCCTGCTCTTTGCCCAGGAGGCCTTGCCAGCCTGTGTGTTTGTGGGAACACATTGTACCTGAGCTGACAGGTACCAATAAAGATGCTCTATTTTTAAGTGTGGTCTCTGTGGTGGGGTGGGGAGCATGGTGCACCCCCAGGAAGCAGTGGGGGCGGGGTACTGCAGGGTAGCATGGACAGCGGCTGGCCGTGCTGATGCCGCAGGGACAGCCATTGGGCTTCCTTCCAGGCGGGCCAGTCAGCCTGGAGGCAGAAAGCCAGCTGAGAGGTTGGCTGGGCCAATGGAAGTTTTCCCTCTGCATTAACTCATTCCTAACAGTGCCTTCTGGGACGCAGTGGGGGAAATTGTCACTTAGGCTGGGTGAGGGCACCCTCCTTTGCATACATACACACTGGTCTGGGCCCTGGCCCAGAAGCTACTGTCCCTCACGTCTGGGTCCAGGAAGGGCAGGGCAGTAAGATGTGGCTAGGGGGAGGCCTGGCCTGGTGACAGGGCTCGGCAGCTGTAGTCCCTGGGGACTTGTGCTTGCTCCGGAAGTGTCTCTACCAGCCAGACCTGTCAGACCTGTCCCAAGTCAGTCAGAATAGGCCTTAGGCCAGCCGTGCGGGCCAGGGTGCGCCCTGCTCTGGAGAACCCCAGTCTGGAGCTTGAAGGGACTTGCACAGGTCCTCCAAGGAATGACCACAGGCGTCCTGCCTCTGCTCCAGCCCCCTGCTGTGTTCTACCCAGCTCACTCCCTGGTGACAGGATGTGCAGATTACTTGCCTAGAGCCTGGGTTTCCTCAATCCTGTGCAATGACTACTCTCAGAGTGCTCGATTCATACCCAGGCAGCACCTTTGAAAGCCTGTTGCATGTATAAGCCTGTGATACCCATTCTGTTTTCATGTTTGACTTTGATCTTTTTTTTTTTTCCTTTTTCTTTTTTGAGACAGGGTTTCTTTTTAATTTACTTTTATTTGCACTGGTGTTTTGCCTGTATGTATGTGTTAGGGTGTCAGAGATCTTGAGTTAGACAGTTGTGAGCTGCCACGTGGGGTGCTGGGAATTGAACCTGGTCCTCTGAAAGAGCAGTCAATGTTTTAACCACTGAGCCATCTCTCCAGCCCTGAGACAGGGTTTCTCTGTAGCTTTGGAGCCTGTTGTGGAACTCGCTCTATAGACCAGGCTGGCCTCACTCTGGGATCTGGGATTAAAGGTTTGTGCCACCATGGCCTGAGGGCTTGAATCACTGCCTATAGAGGGGCCACATGTACTGGCTTAGCTTATTTAACTTCTCAGAGTAGAATCTGGTACATTCTTCTGTCCTACCTCCTTGCCCCTTCCATCACCAGGGCCTGGAGACCCTTGTGCAGAGATGGCACTAGCATGCAGCATTGTGTCTCTTCTGAGAGTCCTCTAATAATCCAGGGTGCCTGGTGACAGGCTCCTCCACAGACTCAGGCCTCTAATTCCCATCTAGGGTCACAGGGTCAGTTCTGGGGAGTTTTGTTTAAATGGAGACAGATAAAACATGATTAACATCAATCTCTTTACAGCAGCGCTCTCCCAAAACACAGACCTGCCAGTATTGTCCCGACAATACTGTTGTCAAACAGCAGGGAAAAAGGAACCAATCGTCCCCGTTGGAAAGAGGGTAGCATTCTAGATCCATGCACATGGTCAGCAGTGTTACAGAAAGGACGGGGCTGGGGCTGGAGTGCACAACGGAGTACCAGCCGGGCACCCCCACGGCCCTGGGTTCTAGCTCCAGCACCAGAAGAAAGATGGCAAACAAGACTTAGCAACCATCCAGGCAACTGAAGATCTAAAACTCTTGTCAGGTAGCTGAGGGTGACCTTGAACTCCTGATCCTCCTGCCAATACCTCCCAAGTCTTGGGATTATAGGAAGTTGTCCCGACATCGACACACACACACACACACTCCCCCTTTGAGACAAGGTCTCATGTAGCCCAGGTTGTACCTGCTTTGCTGTGGACAGTGATGTTAAGCTCCACTTCCCCCGTGCTGGGATAGTAGGTCATCCATCGCCACCACACATCTTCGTTCTACCCACAGTGAGGCCTCTATTTCGAAACTGCTTTATTCATTAATTCAGCCACTCTATTTTTATTTTGTGTATGAACGTGAGCTTACGCATGTCGCAATTCTTGTGTGGAGGTCAGAGGACAACTTGTGCAAATTGATTCTTTCCCACCACATGGGACCTAGGGATTCAAGTCAGGTCTTCAGAGTTGGGACAGGAACCTTTACCTGCTGAGCTATCTCACCAGCCTCAGGAGCCCTGGCTGGCCTGGATCTCCCTACTCAGACTGGGCTGGCCTGGAACTCCCTTTGTAGACTGGGCTGGCTTCAGGATTGTAGCTGCCTTTCGTCTGCTTCCCAAGTGCTGCTGGGATTAAAGGTGTATGCTACCAGCTGAGACCTATCCTTTCCAACAGCGCCCAAGAATCCCTAAATGTGTTGTGTAGACATGGGTAAGTGCATCATTCCTCAATTTAAGGGTAGAAGGTGAGTTCAGGGGTACTGTGTGTACCTAGGGATCGTGACACCCTCACTTCCAACCCATAACCAAAAATAAATAATTTTCTAGATATTACTCGCAAAGGATGATGCAAGATTCGGGAGATGGATTCTTTTTCTTTTTGAGACAGGGTCTTACATAGCCCAAGATCACCTCAGTTAGGATGAGCTCGACCTTCCAAAGTGCTGGGGTTCCAGGTGTGACTTATGTGTGCTGTGGGTGTGTGTGTGTGTCAAACTCAGGATGTCATGCACATTGGACAAGAGCTCCACCAGCTAAATCACATCCCCTGCCCTGATCTCAGAGAGAAGCACGTGGGAGGGGCCTCCAGATACTCAGTTCAGAGTCCCTCCCGCCTGCCCCCCGAAGGCTGGACTGACCCATAATTCCATCCTGAGAAACAGGTAGAGGTGTATTGGGAACCCAGCAAAGGTGAGTTCTCTTAGCGGTAAAATGATCATTAGCATCTGAATAGGGGCCGCTGCACTATGCCTGCCCGCTAGGGCATTAAATGGGTTCCTAGAAGGAGAGCTGGCTGGCTAATACCTTCCACAAAATCCAAAGTGTGGTGATTGCAAGGGCAGGATGTGATTCGGTGGTCATGTGACTTGTCCCAACCAGGTGAGGTCCAGCTTGGGGAAGGTGGGTGAATACAGTGAAGACAATGGGGTTTGAAAACCGACCCTTCCGCAGGTGGTCCTACGGTCTGAGCCCACTGCCAGGGCAGGCTCAGTGGACATCATGGTAGGGAGGGGTAGTCCCAGATACCGGGGACAAGATTGGGGCAGGGAACACTCTGGAATAGGTATAGGGTGTATTTTCCCAGCCATCGCTCTACTGGGAGATTTCTTTGTTCTGCTTCTTCAGGAGTCTGGAACAGAAGTGGGCTCCATACTAAACCAGCTGTCTTCCTTCCCCCAGGGAAAATTGCTTCTTGGGCCTTAAAGACATAAAGCTTCTAGACACCTTCAGGCCAGATGAGGCATGAGTCCAAATAAACCACAGACAATACAGAAATGGCGAGAACACGTCATTTTCCCAATTCTTCCTGCTCTCCCCGTGCAGTGTGTACAGACTGGCGACCTCTGCTGGCTCAAGCCCTCTCCAGGCACAGCTAGGGCCTCAAGGACCCTTGGGCTTTCTCCAAAATTTCCTCTCTGATCTTGGGATAATTGGGGTACTCCGTCAGGACCTGGTACAGAGATAGATCCGACGTGTGAAACCAGGCAGGGGGCCCTGCACCGTCCCACTTGTGCCGATGACTTACACTGTGACAGACTTCGATGGCATCCACAAATTTCTTGTCTTTCAGATAGTTGAAAGCCAGTTTGAAACCTGTCCGGAGGTAGGGAGGATGCCTTGGTAACTGGGGAGTCCTCTGGCTCTGTCAACCGCCAGGATGTGGGACTTGGGCACCAGCCCCTGGGCACCTTGGCCTGTTGTCTTACCAATGGCAGGGCTGGCTTGGTGACTGTACTTCCAGGCCAGCTCATAGTTGGTGGCCGCATCCTTGTAGGACTGCTCTTTTTCCATGATGAAACCCATGTACTCATAGGCCTTGCAGCAAGACTGCAGGGAAAGCCAGTGAGCATGTCTGCCCCAAAGCAGCCACCATGGTCCTCAGAGTGGGACCAGGAGGGGCAACGGGGGGCGGGGAGTGGCAGTGAGCAGCATTAACCCAAAGTACCCAGGGATACCCAAGAGCACCCTCAACATTTTAAGGGATTAACTGTGTAGCCACTCCTTACTCAAAATCTGGCACGACCCCTTCATAGAAAGCCCCTCTACTAGCATCTCATCTGTCAGAAGCTAATCCTTGCACATCCCTCAAGCCCACCGACCTCTCTTGCTCCTCTCCGAGGCTGTGCCCGACCCCGCGAAGCTTGTCTTCTTCCTTGACCTGTGGCTCCTGGTTCCAGGTTCGTCACCGACGAGCCCCTCTGATTCCACCTCTTCCCACCACGTCCACGCCTCCCTTATTCTCCCTTCCCAGTGGCCCTTGCCTTGTTGTACTGGAGGCAGCGGCGAAGCAGCTCCAAGGCCAGGTCGAACTTGCCGCCTTGGCAGTAGATGTCAGCTAGCAGAAGCCAGCTCCTTTCCAGGTCTTCGGCCTCATCCAGCGTCCACGGGACCTTGGCGAGGCGCTTCAGCTGCGTGCGGGCCTTGGGGACTTGCTTCAGCAGCATGTAGGCCTGTGCCATGGCCAGCAATACAGGGATACTGTCCTTCTGCACACGCGTGGAAGCATGAGTGGGACACCGGGGCACTTTGGCTATCACCCCCATCTTGACCCCTGCCCACCAGAACCCATCCCTGGCTCTCGCACCTCAGCCTGGGCCATCTCGATAAAGGCCCCGAGAGCCGCCTCTACATTCGCCTTCTCCCTGGTGGCCAGCAGGCAGAGGCTCTGCAGCAGCCGCAGATGGGTCTGCCTGGAGTCCGAGTGGGGGTAAAATTCCCGCAGGAGCTTCTCTGCCGTGCGCACCCCGTGTTGCTGGGACTCTTTCCGACTGGTGGAACTGTGGGCATGGGGCTCGGGCTGACAGCCTGCTTGTGTGGCCCTTACCTGGCCTGGGCCTAGAAGCTGAGGCCCCTTCCCGTGCTCACTCCCCCCCCCCCCCCAACGCGCTTACCCCAGCCCTCTTACTTGCTGTCAGCCATAAGGCTCTCGAAGGTCTCCCCACCGACAATCTCATTATCAGGGTTCAGACAGATCTGGACCATGTAGCAGGTGGCAATCTGGCCCCAGGTGCTGTCCTTTCGGGCTTTGTTCAGAAACTTCAAGGCTTCATTGGGTTGTCCAATGTGCCTACAAAGAGTGCAGGAAGCGCCAGGAGTCAGTAAGAGGAGCTGTGTAAGGCACGTGGAGACACATGGGGAGCACTCGGTTAGAGCTGCACTGCTGGATATCTGGTCTGAGCATTTCCCGTTTCCCAGAGGCTGCTCTCTGTTTCCCCTCTGCTGAGCAAGACCCTAGCTATCTACTAGCAAGGCCTCTTATCCCACCATGGACCCTCGGTATGCTCCAGGCTAACTCACCAGCAGTAAAGGCCTTGGCAGTAGTTAAACCCTGGCTCCAAAGGCACCCGGCTAGACACCTTCTTGGCCAGTTCAAAGAAAGCAGGAGCCTCTTCAAGCTTGCCACTCCGTCGTAGCAGATCGATCAATTTATTCAATACCAAAAAATTGTCTGAGAGAGGGTGAAAGAGAGAGAGAGAGAGAGAGAGAGAGAAAGAGAGAGAGAGAGAGAGAGAGCAGAAATCTGCAGCATGCAGTGGGATAGCATTGCACCAGGCTGGTGTTCTGAGCTCTGAGGCAGGAGGAGGGAGTGCTGGACCTTGAGGAGGTCTCAGGAGACACTACTTATTCAGACTGAGCAGAGACATTGCATACACAAGAGTGAGTAAATTATACAGTGCTTAGAATATCGACAGCAGGGGCTGGGGACATGCTTTGGTCAGTAAGGCACTTGCCGAGCAAACACGAGGACTTGAGTTTGAATCTCTAGCATCCATCGGAAAAGCAACGTGTGGCAGACTTTGGAGGATTTCTGGGGCTTGCTGGTTATTAGCTAAGTTCAAGTTCAACGAGAGATCTTGTCTCAAGGGAACAAGATGAAGGTGCTAGAGCAGGGCACCCATGCTGTCCCCTGACCTCTAGGGCTCTCTCTCTCTCTCTCTCTCTCTCTCTCTCTCTCTCTCTCTCTCTCACACACACACACACACACACACACACAGCACTTACCCTCTCTCTACCTGGCTCTGTGATGTCTTACCTGTGATTTAACTACAGGGTTGAGCTCTCTTTCTGTCCCTGTTTTGACAGATGGGGACTCTGAGCAAGGAGGAGTGAGTAGTTTTTCAAAGGTTACAAGGCTCCTAAGCACAATTGCTTGGCCTGTGGGGACCGCTGTGGGCTTGTTGAACCTCTGGCTTGGGTTTCAGGTTTGACCCTTGAAGCTGCTATTTCATTCAGTAGCAACTAGGGGTGTGGCTAACCAACCTAGAGAGACCGCCTACCGGCTTCCAGGTGGGTGTGACCATAGAGGGGCCTGTGTTGAGCCCCAATAGCTGCGATATGGGGACAGACAGGCTGTCCTGGTTCCAGTGCCAAGCGCCTCGGTCCAGGAACTGGCCCCCTTGGACTCAGGAAGGGCTGCCACGTTCTGGGTCTTTATCAGTTTCCTGCTTCTCTGGGAACAATTGGGAAGGAAGGGGCTTCCTCTGCCCAGCCAGGAAGGAGGGGAGAAGGCCCACCCTTCTCTGGGATAGCCATCCTGGCTGGGTGGGGAAGTGGTCTTCTGGCCCCGGGTACCTGGCGCTTTCTCCAGCACTTGGCGGTAGAGACTGATGGCCGCTTCGTAGTTTTGTTTTCTGAACATCAGATCAGCCAGCATCTATCAGAAGACACACGAGGGCGGCTTCCTGGGGGCTGACAGGGAGGGAGAGTAGAAGACTCCCCAGGTAGCCTCCCTGGTCCCGAGAGCCTGTGAGCTCCCGGAGGACTGCAGGTGACTTTCTGACCCTGCAAGGTGGAGGCCTGGGGTGGCCTAGGAGAAGGCTGACCAGGGAGGGTGATTTACAGTCACCCGACCTTCACCTTCACCTAACAGGGGGTGTGGTTTCCCCTGAAGTTGGACCAACCGTGCCCCGCCCCCAGCTTAGCCTCGAGGATGCTGCTGCCCCCTGCTGGTCTTTCCATGCCTCCCCCTCCCCCAAGAAGGACAGAGGCTGGGACAGGGCCCCAAAGCTCTTAGGGTGGGCCGGTGAATTGTCTGAGGTTAAATAATTAGGAATCTGTCACAGGGACCCCGGGGCGGTGCGCAGCATGACAGGCAGCTCCTACCACGGCAGCTCTCTCGTGCGTCTGCTCCATCTGTAAGAGGGGGCCACAGCGCTGTTCACACAAGTCCAGCTGCCCCTGAAGCAGGTAGAGTTGTGCCAGCTCCAGCGCCACCTGTTCGGAGACCAGAGAGAAGAAAACAAGTCAGCTCCGCGTTCTCTGCAGTCACCTTTGGCTCCCTCCGTGCCCGCCGCCGCCGCCTCCGAGTCTATCGGCTTTGAAAGCAGGCCTCCCTCTCACCCAGTTCCCCTGCCGTTCTGTTGGTTTTACCAACGGAATGAGCTGGGGCCTGGCTAAGCCACTAATCTCATCTTTTGGCCTCTGCTGCTTCCTCTGGGGACTCCTCTGTGTCCTGGATTCCGGGACAGATGACAACTCGCTAGAATCCTACTTGCTACTCTTTTCCTCTTGCCTGAGGCCAGTCTCAGGCAAGGATCTTGCCTGCCCCACCTCACTGTCTTGTATGGAAGGCCTGTCAAAGGGTGAACAGTTACCAAGTTAATTTTTTTATTATTATTTTTTCATGCAATATATTTAACTATGTTTTTGAGACATGTATTTCATGGGTCATGTATCCCAGGCTAGCCTCCAACTCATTACGCACTCAAGGATGACCTCCTGCCTCCTGCCGGGTGCTGAGCTGACAAGTTTTATGCAGTACGGGGAGGGGGGACCTGCATGGGCGGGGTATGCTAAACCAAGGTCACTCTTCCAACATCCAGGCTCTTTAGTGTGAACTTAGTGTGAACTGTTTCCTCATCTGGCACCACACCCCTGCCACGACTCTCAGCTGGCTTGGAAACTCAGTCTGGGCCAGATTCCCACGCAGCCTGGCAAACACGAGTCACCCCGCACCCCCACCAGTGGCACCCACACCAGCGGGAACTGACAAAGGCCAGGCCAACAAGACTTCCAGAGCTGTCTTTCCTATTCTAGCCTTCATAAATGGCCCAAAGCTGGCCTTCCTAGCCATGCTTTAAGAATGGTAGCAGGTGAGGGTCCGGGGTCAGCCAGAGCTGCTTCTTGACCAAGAAGCTCCAGTGGGCTGGCTTTCCTGCCTTCCTTCCTGCTCTACACCCACAGCGCCTCGGAGAAGGCTTCTCTCGGCAAGGACACCCACCCCAAACTCCTGGTCCTGCCTCCACCTTCCAAGGGCTGAGGTTACAGTTGGGTACGACCCTACTTGGTTGGTAGTGACTGGTGACTGAAGCCAGGACTCTGTGGGCGCTAGGCAAGAGCTGTGCCACCCGGTCACCTCCCTGGCCCCCACGGTGTTATTTCAAGGGCCACGCACCTTGTTGTCCGTTGGCGAGTAGGAGAGGGCGTCTTTGTAGGATTTCACGGCTTTGTCGTAGTCTTTCTCTGTCACGTAATGCTCCCCGGTCTGGATGCAGATGGAGGCTGCCAGCTGCTTCTGGAAGGGGAGCATTTCCGGTTGCTCCAGGGGAACCCTCTTCAGTATCCGGGACTGGAGGTCCAAGGCCTGGGGGAACCAGTGAGGCTAGGGTCAGAGACCCCCAGCTCAGGTGCCAGGCCACAGGACTTCTCAGTGTGCTCCATAGGGGGCAATGTCAGAAAGAGCACCTTGAGGAAATCTGGGCCACTCCGTCAGCACGCAGAAGGGAGGCCTGCACTGCTCGCCCACCCACCCCATCCCATCTCCCCCACCCCCTGCCCAGGAGGAACAGAAGCAGAGGGCAAACTTGTCTTCACTTGCCTGCCCTGCCTCCATCACACTTGAGGCTGTGTGCGGGATTTGCTTTGAGCTGTCTCGCAGGCTAGAGCAACACACAGTAGGTGCCCAGAGCAGCCTGGGCATTTGTCACTAGTGATGTTTACTGCTTTGTTTTTGAGATGAGGTTCTCACTATGTAGCCCTAGCTCATATGGAACCTGTTAAGTAGATCAGGCTGGCCTCAAACTCAGAGACCGTCCTGTATCTGCCTCTAGAGAGCTGGGATTAAAGGCATGTGCCAACCAAGCACAGACTGGGTTTTTGTTGTTGTTTGAGACAGGGTTTCACTATGTAGTCCTGGCTGATATGGAACTTGCTTATAGAGTAGGCTGGCCTGAAATTTACAGAGATTGTCTTCTGCCTCCAGGGAGCCCGGGCTGGGTTTTCATTGTTGTTTGAGATAGGGTCTTCCATACTCCAGGCTGGCCTGGAACTCATTATATACTCAAGGATGACTTTGAACCTCTGATCCTGTGCTACCATGCCTGGTTTGTGTTGTACTGAAGGGAGAACCAAGGCATTTGTGCACGCTACCAACTCAACTATGTCCCAGGGCTCTCCTTTGGCAGACACATTTGCTCTGCATTTATCTCCCTTCTGGAAAATGAGGCAGTTCTCAGCACCTAAGATGTGAATGGATGAGGGGAGGAGCAGGAAAGACAGCTAAGTTGCTAGAAGTGCGTGAGAACTAGAGCTGGCTCCTTAAGGACAGAGATAAGTGGACTGGGTGGCAAACAAGATAAGGCACCTTATCAGGCACACTTTAATCCCAGCACTTGGGAGGCCAAGGCTAGCGGGGTCTCTGTGAGTTCAAGGCCAACCTGGTCTACAGGTGAGTCCAGGACAGTCAGGACTGTCACACAGAGAAACCCTGTACCTCCAGTGGTCAGAGACAGGGGGCTCTGCCCTGGGAACAAGTGGGAGCCTGCACTTGCGGGTGGAGAGTGAGGAAGGCCCGACAGGAATGGCCGAGGACGTGTGGGTCAGAGCAGCCCAGTATGGGAAGAGGATGTGTTGGACAGGTCAGACTTCAATCTTAGCTCCATCTCCTTGACTTATGATAAATCCATTGTAAGGTGAATAGATGCAAGTAAAAGATGCATTGGTCCAGGTGTGATATCTCTACACTTGGGAGAAAGAGACAGGAGGATCTTTGAGTTCAAGACCAGCTTATCAGTCATCCTCAACCTTCATAATGCTGCGGCCCCTTGTGTTGTGGTGACCTCCAACAATAAAGTTATTTTTGTTGCTACTTCATAACTATAATTTTGCTACTGTTATGAATTGTAATGTAAGTATCTGTGCTTTCTGATAGGTGACCCCTGTGAAAGTCATTTGACCCCCATAGGGGTCATGCCCCACATCAATCTACAGAGTAAGTACTGGGTCAGCCAGGGCTATAGAGTGAGATGCCGTTTAAAAAAAAAAATTCAAAATTCTTGGGCTGGAGAGATGACTCAGCACGGAAGAGCACACACTGCTCATGTAGAGGACCCATGTTTGGTTCCCAGCACCCAAATCGGGCAGCTCACAACCACCTATAACTCCAGTGCCAAAGGATCGAATGCCCTGTTCTGGTCTCCACAGGCACAAAGCATGCATGCAGTGCACATACATATGTGTAGGTAAACAATTATATTGATAAAATTAAATCTTACAAAACAGCATTGATTAGAGTTGGGCAGTGGTGACGCAAGTCTTTAATCCCAGCACTTGGGAGGCAAGTGGATCTCTGAATTTGAGGCCAGCCTGGTCTACAAAGTGAGTTTCGGGGCAACCAGGACTACACAGACAAAACCTGTCTTGAAAAAAAATTGCATTGACTGTACCAAACATCTCGAGTATCAAATCTTAGCAAGAAGAACATTGTAGAGCTCTGGGCGAGCCTGGCAGTGAGCGGCCCCTCGGAAGCTCCAAGGCATCTCCAAGGCAGTATAGCGACATATATCTCTAGCCCAGGAAAAGTAAAAATTCAGAGCTCGACCTACAGTTCTGACAATTTCAAGAACTCTCAGGCAAATCACCTCAAGTCATAAACATCTGGACTTAGCTCTGGGTTTTAGTCTTCCTGCCTTGAAAGGTTTTCTCAGTCATATAGGAATGTCACAGTGTTTAGCCCAAAGCACCACTGTGAAAACTTAAAAAAGAGAGCAGAGAAGCCGGACATAGAGATGCTTCCCTGGATACCAGCACTCAGCCCGCTGAGGTAGGAGGACTACCGTAAGGCCAGCCTGGGCTACATAGTGAGCTCTAGGCTAGCTGGGTAAACATAGTAAGGCCCTGTCTCAAAAAGAAGGAAGGTAGGTACTGAGCTAGGGAGGGCAGGAGGAAGGGACAGAGGGAGGGAAGGAGAGGGGACAAACAGCCAGCACAGAGCTTTCCATGCATGGAGTTGCTGCCACTCTCACGCTGACGGTCACCTCACTCTTCTTAAGGATAAAGTCACTATCTCCTGGCCCTTCTCAGCCCAACCCAGTGTTCTTAGACGTGAGTAGGGGGGGGTGATGGGCCTCTTTTGAGGAAGGTCTGCACCCTGGCAGACCCGTGGGCTGAGCCTCCTTCCTCCCCGACATCAGGAACTACAAAGACTTTGGGTCAGTTACCTGGTTCAGTGTTCCAACCACATCCTCTTTTTTATGGTTCTTGTAAACCTTTGCCAGCAAAAGCAAGCACTTGACCTCACTCATCAGGGATGAAATGTCTTTGGTCCCTAGAGAGAGGTGTGAGTCAGTGTAGTCTGGCCCCTGAGTTGTTGGGAAGGGCTGGGTTCAGATCCCTAGCTAATGTAGGAGGGCCAAGGTGGACAGGGGTCGGAGCGAGTTCGAATGCCGCCTCACCACCAGAGTCTCGTTCCAGGGCCTGCTTCAGCACCTTCTCTGCCTTGTGGTACTTCTTCAGCTTCAGGAGCAGCTCGGCCAGCTCGCAGCACAGGAAGTCCTGCCCACTGATCTTCTGGGCGGCCTCGTAGTAATTAATGGCCTTCGTGCAAACGGGAAATACTGGCCTCAGTTTGGCTCTGCATGGGGATGCTGACATCATGTCCCTTCAGCAGCCACTGCATCAGATCGCCCCTCGGCACACGGAAGCCTAAGATGAACGCCCCAGTCCCACCTCCCAGCTGGGCTCAGGCCTCAGGTGAAGCAGGGAGGGCAGAGAGTGCAGACTGGTGCGCTCACCCCCGTCATGCTCTCAGCAGGAAGCTGGAGAGAAACGCTGTCCCTTCCCATCTAGACCCCCAACTCCTGGGCTTTCTAAGCTTTTCCCCTGCATGGCTGGCCTTCCCTAGGGGGAGCCTCACCTTGGCGTACTGGTGGGTCTTCATGTAGGCTTGTCCGATTCTGCTGACCAAGGAGGCATCGTGAGGGTTCTTTCTATAGGCCTCATCGTACACCTCCAGGGCCTTCTCAGGCTGGTGGGGAAAGTATGGAAGGGGTGTCTTTCTCTTCTCTCGCCGGAGAAGTGATCCTGGGAGCTAGTTAGCAAAACCCGGAGACTCTCTCCTTACCTCCTGAATGTTCATGAACGCGTCACCCAGTAGAAGGCTGCTGTGGGGGCCGGGCAGGTGTTCACAGAGCTCCCTACAGGAGAAACCAACTGCCTTTCTCAGGCCTGGGCCTGGCCAGTGTCCATCCATTCATCATCTGCAGTCCCGGAGATCCTAGGGAGCACTGATAGCCAGGCTCGCACCTGCTGTCCGTCCAGGTCATGGCCGAGGGCCACCCCAGCCCTCTGAGCTTCTCCATGAGTGGCCATACTGTTTTTGGACTTGGTTGTTTTTGAGCCAGGGTCCATGCCTCAGGCGGATTATGAACTCCTGGTTCTCTAGTTTCTACCTCCCAAGAACTGGGATTACAGCTGTGGGTTGTACACTGCAGACTGAACACGGAGCTAATGGGATGCTAAGCAAAGCACTCCGTAACCGGCTACACCCCCGTTACACCTCCTTTCCTGAGACACTGGGACCCAGGTTGTGGGACATGCCTAGCAAGCACACAGCCACTGAGCCCCACCCCAGCCCCACACTGCTCCGCTGAAAGCAGTTCCCTGCTGGTCAGTTCCTACCCTCCCAGCTCTCAGAGCCCCAGACTGCCTAGTTTTGCCAAGAGAAAAGGACTGAGAAGGACCTCTTGAGGTTCCAATTCCAAATTCTAGGAGTCAGGGACTGTGCTTCCGACTTCTACTCTTTTCTCGCCCACCCTGCACTGATCACCTCTGAGGCCCGCCACCAAGGAAAAGCAGAGAGCAGGGCCAGGGTGTGGTTGTTCTCATGGTTCTGTTGGCACTAGGGCTGGGATCCGGACCTATATGCTCCCACCATAAAACGCACAGTGCAGGGGAAGAGCTGAGGGTCCTCGGAACTCACCCTTGGCCAGGGAGACCTACGAGGTCTAACGTGGTCCAATGCACTCTGGGGATACACTCTGGAGACCAAGTTGAAGGCATATAACACAAGGGAACCCTCCCCAGCCTCCGGGGGAAAGGGTGTCGGACTCCTGCCGTGTCGGTGGAGCTTACATGTAGCAGCCGATGTAGAGGCGCACGTCCTTCCGATTGTGCAGGTAGATGCTGGCCATCTTCTCCTTGGCTTCAGTGTAGCAGGGCTGCTTGGGCGTGATGCCTCTCAGCATACTCAGGGCCGAGTCCACGTTGCCTTTGCTCAGAGCCAGGTCCACATTGGCGACTGTGATGCGCATCTCCTCGGCCGTGCCGCTGAACTCATTGATGGCATCCTGCATGATCTTGGTGGCCTCATGCTACAAGGCGAAGGACCAAACAGACCCTCTCTTTGGTAAGATCTATTACAGGTGACCTGAGGACATTTATACCACCTTTCCCGTCCCAGCCCAGGGGTGTGCCTGTGCCAAGAAGGTACTCGGCCACCTGCAGAGCGGCTGTGGAGGCAATGGCTGGTCATTAGAACACAGAGATGCTGCTGTCATGATTGTGCCTCTTGGAGCTGGCCACCCTAGGGAGCAGGGGAGCAGGGCACGGGGGGAACTGTCTCACTCCATCCCAGGCCCACTCTGTCCCCAGCCCCACTTCCCTACTCTCCGTCCCCAGTGGGAACATCTGGGTTTGTTGTCCTTCACCCAGTTCCCTTCCTGATGCCGGACAGACCAACCCTTAGCTTTAGGAACAGCTGAGCTGTCAGCTGACGTTGGATGGGAAGTTCCTGGTTCTGCAAAGGCGGAGCATCTGTCTCTACCTGTCTTGTGTTCCTTTGGGCAGTTTCTGCTTCCATGTTCACACATTTACCCAGAGAGTCATCTGTGTGTGTGTGTGTGTGTGTGTTACAACTGCATGCTAGAGCATGAGAGGTATACCTGCACATGTGAACACATGCCGGGGTCAATCTCAACAGGAAGTGAACTGTCACTGGGTGTGACTTGAGCGTATACGAGACCTCAGAGTCCTCTTCCACAGTGATGTACTCCCTCTAAGGAGACCACACCTACTCAACACCTCCCATTAGTGTCACCCCCTTTTGGGTCCATTTTCTTTCAAACCACCACAGCTGGGATTAAAGGCATATGCCACCATGCTGCCTCTCTGCTGTGGGACAATGATTTACCCTGTAAAGATTTGTTTCTTTTTTTAAAAAACATTTATTTATTTATTATATACACAGTGTTCTGCCTGCATGTGTACCTGCAGGCCAGAAGAGGGCATCAGATCTCATTACAGATGGTTGTGAGCCACCATGCAGTTGCTGGAAATTGAACTCAAGACCTCTGGACGAGCAGCCAATGCTTAACCTCCAAGTCATCTCTCCAGCCCCCAAAGATCTGGTTCTTGTATTTGTTTAATAAAATGCTGATTGGCCAGTAGCCAGGCAGCAAGTATAGATGAGGCCACAAGGCAGGAAGTAGAGGTGGGGCAATGAGAACAGAAGAATTCTGGGAAGAGGAAAGACATAGTCTGCAGTCGCCACCCAGACACAGAGGATGCAAAATGTGACTGCCTCGCTGAGAAAGGTACCGAGCTACGTGGCTAACAGACAAGAATAATGGGTTAATGCAAGATGTAAGAATTAATTAATAGGAAGCCTGAGCTACTAGGCCAACCAGTTTATGATTAATGTAGACTGCTGTGTGTTTATTTGGGACTGAATGGCTGTGGGGCCTGGCGGGACAGAAACATCAGTCAACACCTTCCCTTTCCTCCAGGATCCAACCCAGGTCCTCACACTTCCACGGCCAGCACTTTACCAACTGAACCATCTTCACAGTCCTTTATTTTGAAAGGGGAAAAAAACCCTTTCAGGCTAGTTTTCCTGACTCAGTCAGGTGCATCACAAGGGAAGGGTATGGGCCTTGGTCACAGAGATGGTCCAGGGCAGACCACATCCTATGAGCTGGCAAGGCTGCTGAGGCCAGGGTATCATACAGATTTCAGCTCCTCCAAGCCTCACTCTTGCCTCTTGCGGAGGCAGGGGGATGTCTGTGGGTTTGAGGTCAGCCTGGTATATATAGTGAGTTCCAGGACAGCCAGAGCTACATAAGAGAACCCTGTCTCAACCAAACCAAATTAACAAACAAAAAGGACTCAGATCATAGCCCAAGTGAAGTGAACCTCAGACAAAATCAGAGCTTGACCCCAGGCTGGTCTCCTGGGGCCTCCAAATGTGCCCCAGCCCAGGGAATGGGAACAAAGCATTTCTTTCTTTGTTGCATGTCTGTGTGTTTGGTGTGCATGTATGTGTGTATGCATGTTCATATTGGGGGGTGGAGGCGTGAGCATGCGGGGAAGAAGTTGATATCAGGTATGTGTTCATTTTATCATCGAGGTCTGTCTCTCTCACTGACTGAACCTAGAACTCTCGGACGTACTGTGGGTTCTGGCAATCTGGACTCTGGTCCCGATGCTTTCAGGGCCTAATCCCCAGCCCCATGCAGGGCGTTTCTCACCAGCTCCCCATTCAGTCGGAGGGCCTCTACCAGCTCCAGCAGGATGGATGCCCGCTCGCTGGGACGTACGGAGGGGCCTCGGAGCTTCCTGCTCTCTTCCACCTTTGTGGTGGGCAGTTTTACGATCATCTTCAAGGTCTTTATGGCTTCGGCATAGTCACCAGTCTTGTTGAGGGCCCTGGCTTTGATGAAGTGGTAGAGGGGGTAGTCTCGAACCTAGGAGAGGCAGAGCAGAACTGGGGCTAGCTTACCTCTGCTGCTCACACAGAAGCCTGGGGAGCTTCTCCGGGAGAACCAAGGAGCTTGCCCTGCCTGGGGGTTAGCAAAGGGTCTGGGGGGGGATCCCACGTCTTTATGTGCTCCCCCGCCCCAGCAATGGTCCCGAAAGGGGTTGTTCAATCGGCCACAGAGTGTAGAGAGCTCCCACCTGGAAGTTGTGGCTGACACCCAACTCTAAACAATGGGAACACATGGCAAAGTTGCCTTGAGCCAGGTAGATCTGGGACATGAGGAGGTGGGCATCCACGAAGGTGGGATCCAGCTCCAGGCAGCGCTGCAGGGTGCTCTGGGCGTTCTCCAGCTCTCCTACGGACACAAAACCAAAGCCTGCCTCCAGAGAGCTTTAGGAGCCCCCGAGACCCAACAAGTAGAGGAAGAATGGGTTTCACATATGCGGCCATTCGGAAATCTGGTCTTTACAGAAATCTCTGTCAGATGTTGGTATTTTATCTAGTTTGAGAGAGAGAGAGAGAGAGAGAGAGAGAGAGAGAGAGAGAGAGAGAGACATGCGGTGTGTGTGTGTGTGTGTGTGTGTGTGTGTGTGTGTATGTGCGTGTTGTGTTGCATGCCAGAAGACAACTCCAGTGTCATTCCTCAGGAGCCATTCACCTTGTGTTGAGACAGGGTTGGTCTCTGGGCTGGAGCTCAGCACGCAGGCTAGGCTGGCCAATGGCCACCCTGGGCTTCCACCTGCCCCTGTCTGCCTCTCTGGCACTAGGATCACAAGCAGGGCTCCACCTGCCCCTGTCTGCCTCTCTGGCACTAGGATCACAAGCAGGGCTCCACCTGCCCCTGTCTGCCTCTCTGGCACTAGGATCACAAGCAGGGCTCCACCTGCCCCTGTCTGCCTCTCTGGCACTAGGATCACAAGCAGGGATCAAGCTCAGACCCTTACAATCACAAGAAACATGCTTTAATGACTGAGCTCTTGCTCTGCCCTGCCAGGCCTGTTAAAGTCTGACTAGACTTAATATCTGCATGACCCTGTAAGTTTGGTTTCTGACCCTTGTGCTTTATCTTTATTTTTGGTGGTGCTGGGAATTGAACCTAAGACTTCGTGCATGTTAACGAGGCACTTGGGCCTTGACGTACTGTCTTTTGGATATGGGACTCAGGATGTAGTCATCAAGGCCATTTAGCCCAAGGGACAAAGTCTTCATTTAAACTCAAGCCCATGGGGTCTGAACTCCTGATACTAGGAGACTTAGGCGCCCCTCTGAAGCCCAGGCAGGCTGCCCTGGTTTGATAGTGGCAGCTTAATGCCAGGGCACAGAGGGCCAGGAGGGCACCTCCTCCTTCTGTAGGCAGGCCTCTCCACAGCGGCTGCCTGCAAGCCATCACCTGTGGGTTGGGATATACCTTTTTTGGGTCCCAAACTCCCTCATCTTTTCTTGTGTGCTGTGGGAAGGAAGAGGTCACCATGGCAACCTCACCACCTGGCAACCTAGCATTGGTCCCAAACCTGCTGCCAGCGCCTCTGGGACAGTTCTTCTTCCCCGGCCTTGGACCCAGAAGCCATTAAAACTATGAGTAAACCTGGCACAGAGAGTCTTAAGAGCCCTCAAGTGAGTGAAAGCCCTCAGTGTAGAGACAGCAGGAGACGTGGGAATAGTCAGTTCCGCAGACAGGGAGATGGGTGCAGACCGTAAGCGAAGTGCTTCAGGGGAGGGCTGTGTACCGCAGAGAACAACTGGCCGCCAACGGATGTTCTTCCCTTTCCTCTCTCTGATGCCTAAATTGGGACACGAGAGAAGCTGGCAGACCTGACTACAGACCTGACTGTGGCCTCAGTGAAAGCCTCGCCTTCCGGGACCTCATGGAAATACTCTTCCTATCCCACGTGGCCTTTCAGTTTCCTCCACAGCGGTATTCTGTGCGTGTGTGTATGTACATACGTGTGTATGTATGTATGCAGGTGTGTGTGTGTGTGTGTGTGTGTGTGTGTGTGTATGTCACATATACAGACAGGAAAAGGAATCCCAGGCAAGGAGCCTGTGGCTACAACCTAAGGCAGAAGCTCCACCAGGTGTCTGCTAGCATTCGCTGCTCACCTGAGAGGAACTTAACCTGAGCCGTCACAAACAGTGGGTCCATCATGGCTGGGGCTACCTTCACCACAGGACTCAAGATCATAGCGACTTGTTTAAGAAGTGGAGACACGAGCTGGCCAGGTGACCGAGGCTGTGGGAAGATCAGAGGCTAAATGTATGGCTTGCCTTATTTCTTCTCCTACCTCCTCTTCTTCCTACCACCACCCTGCCCCCTTCTCCACCCTCTGCCCTGCCCCCCCCCCCATGCCCAGGGTCTCATGTAGCCCATGACAGCCTTGAACTCCCTATGCAGCCAAGGACAATCTTGAACTCCTAACCCTCCTTCCCCTGCCGCCTGAGAGCTGGGATTACAGCTCATGCCAGGACAAGGACAGGTGCAGGCCGGTGTGCTGCCCCACCCAAATACGGTGCCTGTGTCCCAGCTTCTGACAGGCCTGGGAACTTGTGAGGGACAGGACACTTTGCGCATCGCCTGGGCCATCTGGTTCTGTGCCAGAACAGCCTCTGAGGTGATCTGGCTTCAGCCTGTTCCTGTTTGAAAAGACCTGTCACGGGCTGGGGCTGTCACTCAGGGGATAGAGCACTTGCTTTGTGGAAGCACTGAGTTCCATCCATGGCACCCCATAAACTGGGTGTGGCGGCAGACCCCCGTAATCCCAGCTCTCAGGATGTGAAGGCCAGAGGATCAGGAGTTCAAAGGTCATCCCTGGCTACACAGCAGGTTAGAGACTAACCTGGGCTACAGGAGACCTTGCCTCAAAAACAAAACAAACACACACCACAAAAACACTAGTGCTTCCTTGCAGTTCAGCCTGGCTTGGAGGCTGGCCAGGTAAAGCCCTTGTTTCTGTCCCTTGTGTGGCCACCAGTCACACCTGTACTTTAGGCCCCTGCCGAGAAGATGGGTCTCCCCTAACCTGCTTGGGGCAGAAATGCAGATACTCCTTGGCAATGCAGACCAGAAAGAGGGGGTCCAGCTTTTCGAAGTACTCGGGACTCAGGGCCAGGCCCTGCATGCTGGAGAAGTGCAGCTCCACTGCCTCCTTCAGGAGCGCGGTGGCCTCTTGCTCAGGCTTCTGCTTCTTAGATGCCACGAGGGCTTGCAGGAAGACCAGCACCTGTGGAAGAGAGGCTTGGGGCTCGGAGCCGAGGCTGGCCATTTGGACCGCCTTCTGCTGGAGACTCCATTAGCTCTGACCTCAGACTTCCCGAGGGACTGCTGCACCTCCCTGAGGAACTCCAGCTGGTGCGCCGCCTCCTCCAGCTGGCCCTGCAAGATCTGGCACCAGATGCTCCCTGTAGATGGGACAAGAACGAAGCTGAGCAGGCAGCAGAGTCAGCAGCCGGGCCGATTCAGGGGCAGACTGAGAGGGGAAAGGAAGGGCCCAGGCAGGAGGTCGCCTCACATCTTCACAAACTGCAGGTCAATTATCCCCCATTCATGTGTTGGCTTAACAATGGCTCCAAGTGAGAAGCACCATTAACCATGTGACGTTTAATCCTTCACACCGTTTTCTAGTATTTGTGACTAAAGTACACACAGCAACACGTAACCCAAAGAGCTACAGATTTAGGGTCTCAGGGCATAGCATGCATGGAGCCCTGGGTTCAGCTCCTAGCATGGGCAAGACTGTGTATGTGCAAGCACATGCATGGGCTCGTGTGCCATGCTGTACGTGTGGAGGTAGAAGGCAACTGTGGGCGCTGGCTCTTTTCTAGGGGGTCTTGGAGACGGAACTCGGGCTGTCAGGCTTGAAGAAGGCCACTTTATTACTCAGCCATCTTGCTGTCCCTACGAAGAATTTAAACATGTCCTTCCTTACGGCCCCAGACTCGGCTCAGTCTTTACCAACCTGAGTTATAAAGGGAGGGGCTGGCCAGGGGCTTAGCAGGTAGGAGCGCTGACTGCTTCTGCAGAGGACCCGACTTAGGTTCCCAACCCTCGCAACAGAGGGCTCACAACTGCCTGCAACTCCAGCTCCGGGGGGTCCAACACCCTCTTCTGACCTCTGTGGGGGTGCGCATGCATACACACACTCACTCATACATGTACATCCCTCTCAGGTATACACACAACGTCAAAGAACCAAAGGAATGAGTTCTAATCCATATTCTCCGGATTATTAGGGGGAATGAACATATTTTTATATCTTTACGTTGGTGATGTTTCGATCACACTCTGAATTTGCTATTTGTAGCCCCCTTCTTTTCATTAAAGGTGACTGCTTCTATAGTGGTAGTGTAGTAGGGACTGAAGGCCTCACACCTGCCAGGCAAACACTTACTAAGCCATGTCTGCCTGTTTCTTTTTATAGACTAGGGTAATTAACTTGTGTTTAATCATTATTTTTGAGAGAAGGTCTCATGTAGCCTGGGCTGGCCTCCGAAGCTCTACCTAGCTGGGGATGACCTTGAACTCTTGATCCCTGGCTTCCCCCTGCTGGGATGACAGGTGCACACCTACACACCCAGATGATTCTGCCCTTTACTCAAGGGACAAAACAGAGTATCCCACAGGGGCTGGAGAGATGACTCAGGGGTTAAGAGCACTGACTACTTTTCCAGAGGACCCAGATTCAATTCCCAGCACCCACGTGGCAGTTCACAACTGTCTACAATTCCAGTTCTAGTGGACCCAACACCTATGGATAAACGCCGACCTTCCCATCTTTGCTGATGTAGGATGTGGGTGCTCCAGCCACAACATGGATCAGTCCTGGGCTTCCATCTAAATCGGTGGTTTCACTGGAAGATCCCCATAGGAGGGTACCCCTTAAACTCATACACAGTCTGGAGAGCAGGATACCACCCTGCCCGGCCCGTGGAGACCTGCCAAAGCAGCTAGCCGGTTCTCTTCTAGCTTCATGGCCTCCTTGTACCACAAGCATGCTTCCTTCACTTGCTGCTGTAGAATGAAGAGATAGCCCAACTCTGTGGCCACAAGGGCACAGGAAGGTGTGGTCATGAACATGCGCTCCAGGAAGCCGCTCACAAGTCGCTGGACCGCCTGGTGCCTCCCGCACTGCCAAGAGTGGACAGATAGGAACAGAGGGTCAGTCCGGCTGCCTGGGTGAAGCTACACCAGAAGTGGGGGCATTTCAGAAGAGCTGGGAAGGACGCAAAGAGCCCAAGACATACCTGGGATCTGTACGTAGCTAGCTATCCATCTTCTGAGGAACCTGCCTCCAGTCATAGTGTCCTCCAAACACATCTTGGCTGGCCAAAGTAACTGATTTTTTTTTTTCCTTTGAGAGAGGGTTTCTCCGTGTCCTGGCTGTTCTAGAACTCTCTCTGTAGACTAGGCTGGCTTCGAACTCACAGAGACCCATCTGCCTCTGCTTCCCAAGTGTTGGGATTAAAGGTGTGCGACACCACCACTCAGCAGTAACTAATCTTAGTAGTTACCAACAGGTTGTTTTGTGTTTGTGACAGGGTCTCATGTAGCCCAGGCTGGTCTTTAACTTGCTATGTAGCTGAGGCTGGCCTTGAACTCCTGATCCTCTGCCTCTACCCTTTGAGTTTTGGGATCATAGGCATCACAGCTCCCAACTTATTACCAGAAGGTGGGGTTTGGTTTTGTGGGTTTTATTATATTGCATTGCATTGTATTGTATTATATTTATTTATAAATATATTATTTATATATATTTTACATGGATTGGTGTTTTGTTTGCATGTATGTCTGTATGAGGTTATCAGCTCCCCAGAACTGCAGTTGCCATGTGGGTGCTGGGAACTGAACCCGGGTCCTCTGGAAGAGCAGTCAGTGCTCTTAACCACTGAGCCATCTCTCCAGCCCCTGCTTTTATTTTTTTATCTAAAGCTTGTGGAAAAGCTATTTGAGTTTGGTGATGGGAAGTGGCTGTGATGAACCATGTCCCATGCCACATAAGGACACAGCTGAGGAACTCAGACACACACACGGAGGGGGACAGTCACCCAGCAGCACTTAGCAACCCCGTTCTGGTCTCTGCAGCCCAGGGTTGGCTTCATTCTTAGTTTTTCCTGTAAACCTTTCTTGGAGTGAATGTTCTTACAAAAGACAAGTTCTTTGGCAACTTTGTCTGGACCTTCGATGCCAGAGGCCCAGGTGGACTGTCTGTTAGGTCGCTCCTATGAGGAGAATATGGATCCTGAACAGGGCTGGCTTCGTTCTGCATAGCAGAGGCAGTGGTACCTTCCCCATGGCTGACCTGTCACTCTAGAAGCCCTTCAGACCCCATCTCCCTGGTCACTGTAGCACCTCCGTGGGGCGCCTTGCTGGAGGACATGTGGTCATATCATGTCTCTATTATCAGGGGAAGGGGAGAGGGTGGGTGCTCAGAGCATAGAGAGAAGCCAAGGTCTTCTCATGGGGGGGCGTGGTCAGAAACCGGATGCTGCCTACTTACCAGTCTACTGACCACAAGAATCTTCTTAAGGTGGAGGCTGGGATTCTGGGGTTCTCGAGTCTCTAGTGCCTTGATGAGATTTTTAACATGATCAGTAGCCTGCAGGGACAAAACAGACAATGTGGGGGGTTGGGGTCATACCTTAGGTGGTTGAGTGCTTGCCTAGCATGCATGAAACCCTGAGGTACACAGCATAAAACCACGCATGGTGGTGCATGCCTATAATACCAGCACTCAGGAGGTAGAAGTAGCATGGGGGGGGTCAAGGACATCCTTACTACACAGGAAGTTCCAGATCCTGTCTATAAATGGAACAAAGCACAACTGAACCCCAAAACACAGAACCAGAGTTGTGCAGAACTTTTTTCAATCTTGACTGCACATTAGATGGGCCACTAATCACTTAGCTCGGATGCCACCCTCTGGGATTCGGCTTTGCCTCTCCCAGATGACCCAGGCAACAGAACTATTTCAAAGTCCCACAAGTGGAGCCTGAAGGGCCACATTCCCTCCAGGGATGACCCTGGCCCTTGCCCTGAGTGTGAGAGGAAGCTGCCCTGACAGCCCCACTAAGGCAGAGGCCATTGCTCTAAGTGACCTCATGTGACCACACGGTTGCCCTTAAGTCCCTGCCTGCAGCCTGCAGTCTGCAGTAGTCAAGTCCTCAGCTCTGTTCTAAAATGTGGGTAACAGGGCACCCCTGTTGTTCCAGTGGACCTTCTACAGTACTGTAAGTGGGCGTTGCTGTCCGGACTCCCCAGCACAGCAGAGGAAGAGGTCAGGAAATCTGGGAGGGGCACCCAGTCACCCAGGCAGCTGATACTGGAGCCTTCCTTGTGTGCTTGACTCTCCTGCCCACACCGCAGCGAGGGAGAAGCCCAGGGACTCCGAGGGAATGCCTGACATCATGAGTTCTAGCCCTGGGACCCACGTGGTGGAGGAGAAGGTTGGACATCCTGCAGGTTATCCTCTGACTGCTACCCATTTGCCCCCCTGCCCTCTGCCCCACCCCGGGTCCCCAACACGGATTCAGAAAGCAAGAGAAAGGGAGAAAAGGGGAGGGGGAAGGAGCCCAGCTGGGGCTGCTCTCTTCAGTGAGACAGGATTAGAAGTATGCAGCCAGGGCACAGGCTGGCTTGCTTGCTTGCTCGCTAGGGAAGCCCCAGAACTTGAGGTGGGGGTGGAGACGGGGCACGAGATGCTGACCCTGCTGCTATCAGGCCTGATGAAGGCCTGTCCAGGGTTTTCCCCTGGTACGAACTGTCTCTCTATGTCACCCCAACCCAGAGACCCATCTCAGGGCTCTGCTGACGGGAGGAACCAGAACTTCCTTTCTCCTACGGGGACCCCATCCTATGCTAGCCTCATCAAAGGACGGTGCATTTCTGGTTATTTCAGAGGCAAAGCCAGGGTTGAGGTGGAGCTGGGGCTACAGTGGGTTCCTCTGTATCCCATCTGCTCAGTGCTTCCTTCTCAGTCAGTGCCCTCTCCTCCCTCTGTCTCTTTCTGTCTTGTGGGGGCGGGGTCTTGACCTGAACTCCTTATCTGATCATCCTGCCTCAGCATTGAGTATGAAGAGCTGTCCCTGGCTCAGCTTCTGAGTCGTGGGGTGACTCACCGTGGCCGTGTTTCCTTCCCTCACAAGTTCGTGCACAGTTAGAATTTGCCAGGCATCAATATTGCTTTCGTCTTTTTCAAGGATTCTGGAATTGGACGAGAAAGACAAGAACTGACAGTGTTCACAGTTCAGCGAGGATGGGATATTGGAAACATCTGATTGTCTTTTAAGAGCCATTCCTTTTCATTTAGTTTTATTATTTTGTAATTATATGTATGTGTGTATGCCTGTTTGATCCCCCGAAGCTGGAGCTACAGTTGTTATTGTAACTCAGGCTGGCTTCAAGATCCTTCTGCTTCCACCCTCAGAGAGCTGGGATTACAGGTGTATGCCACCGCACTTAGCTCAGAGTTACTCAAATTAACAACAAAATTGCAGTGTGATTGGGGGTAAGCCACCCTGGAAGAGGTCTAGCCAGGGCTAACGACTCTGAAAGCACTGGAGACCCCAAGGCAGGAGCTCTTGCTGTTTTCCCATTTGGAAGCCAAAACCACAAAGCAAAGCAAAACAACTTTTAGGTGGCTCAGGGGATAACGGCAGTTGCCACACAAGAGGGGTTCTCTCCCTAGTCCCCAGGACCCACATAAAGGGTGGAATGAGAAAGTCAACTCCACATTGCTGTCCTCTGACCTCCACACTTGCCATGGTACATGTGAGACTGCGCGCGCGCACGCAGTCTCTCTCTCTCTCTCTCTCTCTCTCTCTCACACACACACACACACACACAAACGAGAAAGAGACAGAGAGAGAGAGAGAGAGAGAGAGAGAGAGAGAGAGAGAGAGAAACCCTGTCTCGAAAAACCAAAAAAAAAAGTACACAAAAGTAACACACCTTTACACAGTAAAGTAATATTCTACAGCTTCAACACATCTCTGCCAGTTAAAATAATAATCCAGTCAGGACCCAGGACCCTCAAACTCTGTGGTAGAGTGCTTCTGTAGCTTGAAGAAGGCCCTGAGTTCCATCCCCAGCACCCCAGAATACCTAAAAGGCAGGAGGCCTGGCACGTGGCTCTTCCCTCACCTGTGTCCGGTTTCTACTGTCTGGTCCCAATCTTGCCGAGCCAGGAACAGCCTCATCTTCAGGACTAAGGCCGGCAGGAAGTTCCCTGAGGCCATAGTGACCTGGTTCACCACCTCTAGGGCCCCGGAGAAGTTCTGCTGTGTCAGGTAGTATGTTGCCTGTGGGAGCCCAAGAGAAGAGGCGCACCAGTGATGCAGGGGTGGGTTTCAACATCAGGGGATGTGGGGCAGGATGGGCAGTCCAGATCTTTCTGACCCGCCTAGAGCCCAAAGACCCAGAGTTTAACTGCAGCGGCCCAGCTGTCAGGTAGTGAGCTGGGAAGATGTTTATTCTGTGTGACTGGGGACTCAGTGTTAGTCACTGTTCCCCCGGGGTGTCCCCCCAGGAGCTCTGAGGGGCTTAAGGGCTGGGAAGGCTCAGTTGGCAGAGTGCTTGCCTAGCATGCCTGAGCCCGCTCCCTCCTGTCCCTCTGTGATCTAATGATGATGTAGTCATTTTGTAAGGACAGACAGACACATAGAAAGATAGTAAGAGATCAGTTTTCTTCTCTCAAAGGTGGAGCAATGAGGGTCACAAAGGAAAATAAAAAAATTTCATTCAAATTAAGATCAGGAAATGCAAAACAGGCAGAGTGCATGCCTCCCTTTTCTTGTGGCTGCTAAGTAACTAACAAGTGGGGAAGTGGGGGGAAGTTGGGGGTAGAAATGGGAGGAGTGAAAGTCAGAGGTGGAAGAGGCCAAGAGGAAGGCGGCCTGACTCAGTCCCAGACAAACTGAAGAAGGTACTGCCAGGCCACTCTCACCGCCGTTAGACCAACATTGGGCAGGTGAAGGCAGCAGGAGCAGGAACTCAGGGCTAGCCTTAGCTACATAGTGAGTATAAGGCCAGCCTTGGGTACATGAGAGCCTATCTCAAGACACCAAACAGGGACTAGAGATATAGTCCAGTGGCAGAGGGCTTGCCTGGTGCGTGCAAAGCCCTGGGCTCAATTCCCTAGCATTCAAAACAATACAGAACTGCCACACAAAGCAAGGAGGAGTGGGCTCTGGACTGGTGTGACTGTGGGCGGGCTGCTGGCCCTTTCTGGGTCTGCATCTCAGATCTGGCCTGAGTTCACCTGGCAGCTCTTTGGAGCCAGCCAGAGACCCCCCACTTCCCTCTGCTCACCTTGCCCATCAGCCCCAGCACATCTTTGGTGTCATGAGTTCCTTGTTCCAGGTACTTGATGGATTTCTTCACGACGTGGGGTTTATTGGAGGTGAGGTCTACCCAGCCTTTGAGCACGTAGCCCTGGGGGTAGAACAAGCGGGAAAGGTAAAAGTCCTGGGTCCTTCACAGCCTCTTCCCGAGCTAGCTTATGTCCTGCCCTCTACCATCTTCACATCGCTGGTGGGCATCACCTCATGCAGATCCCAGCGGGCTATCTCCTCTGCCAGGTGGACACTCCTACCTGCATTGCCTGTGACATCCTGCCACCTCTCACCTTCCAAATCAGTCCACATCCATCTCCTAAGGACTCACAACTTAGCCTGGCAGCTCGCCCCTCTCCGGAGACCTCTCCTACCTACATCCCCACTGCTCCCCACATCCCCACAGCTCCCTGTCGCTCCACACTCAGGCCCCTTTCCTGTATCTGCAGAGACTGGTCACTGCAGTCAGGTTAACATCCCTGGGGCTTGGGCGGGGTTGCTCTTGGTCCTGCACACAGCTTCTTCCAGTAGGGAAGGGCCAAGCCTGGGAGCAGCATTGGAAGAGTGGGGCGCTTGGGAGAAGCCCGGCCTTGAACACCCCTTGATAGTCCAGTGCAATGCTTCTCTTTTCTCCCCTAAGGAGACAATGCCTCCGTCTAGAGCTACGCACAGTGCATCTCTGTTTCAGACATGTCAGTTCTCACCCCTCCCCATGGACAAAGGCTTACACTCGTGAACATTGCTACGAGGCTTTCCAAGAATGTACAGCCTGAATGGACTTCCAGTCCCAGCATCAGCACCAGCATGAGGTACTGACCACTCAGGTCCATCAAGACGCTACAGAGAGGGCAGAGCCCTGGGTGTCTGACAGCTCACTTGGGTTTTCAAAAGAACCAGGGAACCTGAACTTTCGCTTCTTACTTCTTTCCTTTTGAGACAGAGTCTTGCCCTATAGCCCAGAATGGCTTCTTGCTTGCCTCCCAGGTGCTACAGGGACAGGCATGTGCTACCATCACACCATGCCTGATTGTCTATTTAAATTTTATGATTTCTTTAAAGTTATTACATTTATGAATGTATACATGTATGTATATAGTTAGCATGTGTGTGTATGTGTGTGTTCACACATGTGCCACCATATGGGCTCCAGAGATCAAACTCAGGTCATCAGGCTTGGGGGTAAATGCCTTTACCTACTGAGCCAGCTTGCCGGCCAAATGGTCTGATTTTCTACATGTCAGCACCTAATTCAAGATGTTTAAAGAATACTGTGGCAGAGGGTGATCCAGAGAATGCTTAGTGGTTAAAAGCATTGGCCTGCTCTTCTAGAGGACCCTGGTATGAGTCCCAGGACCCACATGGTAGCTCACAACCATCTGTAACTCTAGTTCCAGCCATCTAGCAGGCATGTGGTGCATGGACATAAAAGTGGTCAAAACAACCAGAAAAAATAAGTTCAAAACAAGTATTAAAAAATGTTATATTGGGATGGGTATGTCCGGCAGAGTGCCTGCTTTGGGTTCCATTCCCGGCCTTGAATAATAAGTGCACCTCCAGCACTCTGGAGGTGGAGGCAGGGCAACAGAAGTTCAAGGCTATCCTTGGCTACAGTGTAAACTGCTGTGAGCTACGGGCAACCTCGTGCAGCCGCAGGGTCAGGCTTTGAGTACGACAGCCGGTGCCACCGTCACCAGGAGCAGCTGTAAGCACTCACAAGCCACTCTCAAGAGCAAGGCTGTTGTGCTCAT
Source organism: Myodes glareolus (assembly GCF_982192425.1). Classification (NCBI taxonomy): domain Eukaryota; kingdom Metazoa; phylum Chordata; class Mammalia; order Rodentia; family Cricetidae; genus Myodes; species Myodes glareolus. The sequence continues at coordinate 4,402,164 of NC_142029.1, forward strand.
TCGCAGGAGGGGTTGGGAGCCTCATGTAGACCAGCTTGCACCTCACTGCTGGGTGCATGTCATTTTGTCCTAATTGCAGGTGACTTTGTGGTCATGGGAGGTGCTAAGGTACATATGGGGGGGGGTCCTTTCAAGGCAGATTCTGTCTGTGCAGGATTGGTCATTCAGGCTGTGGTGAGGTTGTTTTGGTTTATGTGGCTGCTTTGGGATCAAGCCCAATAGACTCATTGTTCTACCAAGTTGGGCTTTAGAGGAATTGTGCTTTGGTCTGTCCTTGATGGGTGAGTGTGTGTCTGTTTGCGTCTCTCAGGAAAAGCTTATGCACAGACCCTGTCTCAAAAAAAAAAAAAAAAAAAAAAAAAAAAAAAAAAAAAAAAAGACAGGCCATAGGAAAGCAGTCTAGAGACAGGACACTGTTGTGCACGAATGTGATGCGGCTTTAGACAAGGTACAAGTGTGAGGTCCAGTGCCTGGATGTGGCCCTGGTCCCAGGGCTTTCAGGGAGTAACCCTGACAATGTGTCTGGATACTGCTTTGCTTGGCTGTGGCCCTGAGATGCTCTCGTACCTCTTTGGAGCCACTGTAGACCTTCAGCATGTGGTCAACATATTCCCTGGCCTTGTCGTGGTGGCCAATGAGCCAGAGGAAGAGGCTGGCGTAGTACAGGGCAGTGTCACTGGCCGTCTTGCGGATTTCCTTCAAGTTACTCTCCAACTCCTGAACTGCTTCTCCGTCTAAACCCGGAAGAGAAAGAGGCCGAGTGAAGGTCAAGAGGTTCTCATCTGATGCAGTGTATCCTCTGCACCAGCGACCTCTGCCCCATGGGAGTGTGTACGCATGGGCTCAGCTTACTGTCTGGAAGGCACCCCTCCCCATTCCACATTCATCGGTGCGCTGAACAGATGGACTGAGCCTGAATCCCTAAGTGAGGTCCATGCCCTATACTGAGCGAGAAATGGGGGTCTACATTGGCACCTCTCTCTCACTCCCTAGAGACTCAAGATTAAAAGCACAATTATTTAGAATGGCTTTCTTTCTTCCTTCCTTCCTTCCTTCCTTCCTTCCTTCCTTCCTTCCTTCCTTCCTTCCTTCCTCTTTCTCTCTTTTCTTTCTTCCTTCCTTCCTTCTTTCCTTTCTTTCTCTCTTTCCTTCTTTTCTCTCTCTCTCTTTCCTTCCTTCCTTTCTTCTTTCTCTCTTTCTCTCTTTCCTTCCTTCTCTCTCTCTCTCTCCTTCCTCCCTCCCTCCCTCCCTCCCTTCTCTCTCTCTCTCTCCCCTTCCTCCCTCCCTTCTCTCTCTCTCTCTCTTTCTTTCTTAGTATCTTGGTGAATAATGAAGGACACTTTCAAATGCTCGGTCTGGAGGGATGACCTCTTCTGTCATGCTTTCTGCTTGCTCCCTTTTGTGTGGTTTCAGGCATCAGGTCTTCTCTGAGGCCTGTGGGGTGAGCATGAGGGATGGTCTGTTTTGGCTGCCTAACAGCAGATCCAAGTGGCCTGTGTATGCCCCTCCTTCAATAGCCCTCCGAGGGCTGTGTCTGTGCAGTGGCTTTTCCCCTAGGGGCCCGGTCCACCAAGCACGGCGGGCGGCACTCACCAATGGTGTCGCAGCGCTTGTGAGCATAAAGCAGAGCGATGACAGAGCACAGGGACACATCTGGGTGGCTTTGGATGCTCTCCAGCTCACTGATGGCGTCGTGGATATGGTCTGTAGAAAGAGCATTACACACTGTTCTGCTCTGGGGTCCCGGACAGACAACAGGGGACCCCTGTTAGGTAAGTGCTACCTGCGTTCACACACAGAATCTAGGGACAAACTGATTTGAAAAGTCCCCAAGAACGTGAACTTCCTGGAGGGTGAAGCTCTCCGAAGGCCGTTGGCTCTGTGGTCCAGGCTGACAAGGGGAGGTCTGTGCGTGTGCTATGATTGGAGGTCAGAGGATGACCTTAGGTGGCTTGGTTTTTGTTTGTTTGTTTTGTTTTGGTACAGGGTTTCTCTGTGTAGCCCCTGGCTGTCCTGCAACTCACTCTGTAGACCAGGCTAGTCTCAAACTCACAGAGATCCTCCTGCCTCTGCCTCCCGAGTGCTTAGGATTAAAGGTGTGCACCATCAATGATGGGTCTAGTAAGTGTTCCTTACTGGTGAGCCATCGTCACTAACCCCCACTTTGTATTTTGTTTTTGAGAAAGGTCCTCATCTACGTCAGGTGGCTTGGGACTTGATGTGTGGTCTAAGATAACATTGAACTTCCTGATCCTCCTGCTTCTACCTCTAAGACCTCTAAGCACTCGGACAAGCGTGTACCACTGTGCCTGGCCCACCGGCTAAGAGCCTTGGAACCCGGAGGTGTGCCCTAGAATGAGCCTGGGAACTCTTGGGGGCTGGAGTCAGCTCTGAAGAGGGACAGAACATTCTCAGTTCCATTTATCCTGAATGTCCCCAACATTGGCCACAGGCTGCTCAGACAGGTCTCAGCGCCTGGGCTCTGTTTAAGTCCCGCCCTCTCACATCTATGCCCCGCTTTCCTATATTCAAGCCTCCCATTTCTCCTTTCCCGAAGTTCCAGCTCTCAGCTTCCAAGCCCGAGGAAAAGACGTCAGTCACGTAGCCCCCTCTCTAGTAACTCATTCTGCAGATAGGGAAACTGAGGCTCATGGCAGGTACAGTGAGCCAAGATCTCAAAATCCAACCTGAATACGGACTTCACAGGTTTCTGGTTATCAGCGGGACTCTGCGGTCAGCGTGAGGCTGTTTCCATGGGAACGTAGCAAGGCGTAGGCATCTGGATGCTGCCAGAGGATAAGGGCGAGGATGGTACCCGGGGTCAGCGCAAGGCCTTACCTTCCCCCAGGACTCCGTAAGCTTTGAAGAACTGCAGTACAGGGTCATTGCTGAACCTCTCTAAGCCCACACTCGCAGCCTGCTGCACATGGTGGAAGTACTTTTCCTGGCTGTAGTAAATGATCGAAGCCTGTGAGGAAGACATGGTTGGGATAGCCTCGGTCCCATCTCTTTTCTGACCCAGGCAGGGTGAGACCTGCTCCCTCTTGAGGTGCCATGCTCCTCTTCAGTGGACAGGCTCAGCCAGGCCTTGCTTTCTCCTTCTGCAGCCCTGGGAGTCGCTCTGGGCAACTTTTGTAGGTCAGAGTTTATAGGTGATTGGGAGACGGCAACAGATTCTGGTTAAGATGCAATGTAAACCAACTCAGGCTTGTAGGAGGGGGAGGAAGAGGAGTACTGAGCAATAATTGGAACGAATGTCGGAATAGCTGCAGGGACAAGCTAGGGACCGTTGTCATGGGCTCTATGTCCATCATCGTCGTAGTTAAAGAAGCTGAAGGTCAGGGAGACACAGCTCCACAGAGATCACACTGAGATTTCAAAGTGAAGTCTCACTTCCTCTAAGGTTTGTGGGTGTTGAATTGAGGATAGATGTGGTTGGGTCGCAAAAGCCTCATGGGCCATTTGAAAAAGCCTAGACATCATCTCAGGGCAGCAAACAGGAAGCAGTTGGGATGGTTTAAGCAGGGGGGGGGGTGGTGCTCTCAGATTTTTAAGACGGTTTTGACAGAGTCTCCTTTTGACAAACTGGCAACAAACTCAGCTACATAACCATGGATGACCTTGAACTCCTGGCCCTCCTTCCTCACCTCTCAAGTGCTGGGCTTACAAGCACATACCCACCAGACCTGTTTTGTATGGTGGTAGAAATCAAACCCAGGGCTTGGTGCATCCTCTAGGAACTGAGCTACAGCTCCAGGCACCTCAAATGTATGTTCTAAAGAAATGAGTCAACGTAGGGAAACCAGGTTAGGGGTGTCTAGGGCAGACATGGTGGCTCTGGCTTAGGAAATAAAATCAAATAGGGAAACCTTGGAGACATCTGGCTTGCTGGGTTAGGACTAGGGTTGGGAGGTGGGCACAGAAGAGAGTACCAGCTCACAGCATCTCCTGAGACGGGGCAGGGACACAGGAAAGGCTTGGGAGGGAGGCTAAGAGCAGGATATGACAGGATGATGGATATGGGTTTAGTTTGGGGAGCACAGGGGACAGGGTCAGGTCAGGGTGCTAATTTGAGGCTGGGGGTACAGGGGACACAGGAAGAAATACATTGGCTAGGGAGTTGGGGAAGATGGGACGACTCATTGACGCTGCCAGAGGAGTGGACAGAGGGGTAGGGGTGGTTAGGGGTGGAAGTGTCCAAGAGTAGAGATGGCCTGAGGGTAGCAGGGCGTGTTGTCAGGCAGAGGTGGGCCAAGCGTAGATGATGAGGGATCAGAGAGGTGGCCCGGGAGCAGAAATGGCCAGAGAGCAGAGAGGTGGCCCCGGAGCAGAAATGGCCAGAGAGCAGAGAGGTGGCCCGGAAGCAGAAATGGTCAGAGAGCAGAGAGGTGGCCCCGGAGCAGAAATGGCCAGGGAGCAGAGGGACAGCCCAGGGCAGAGCTGTCTTGGCAGCAGAAGAAGCCCGGGCACAGGCGGTCCAGCGCTCACGCACCATGAGGGAGGAGTCGTCGCTGCTCATTGCTGCAGCCCAGCTCAGCTGATGCCCGGCTGAGCGGGATTCCCAGCTCTGGCTGCCCAACTCGCGACCCGGCTCGCAGCCGGAAGTCCGAGGCGCGCGCGTCCTTGGTAACCTGGCAGCCGGCCTGTTGCTAAGAGCTGTGACATCCGGGAGGGCGTGGCCTGCCCCAAGTGATCAAGCCACGCAGCGGAGAGAGAGGGCAGCCATGGGGCTAGGGGCGAGCACGGAGCAGCCGGCGGGCGGCGAGGGCTTCCACTTGCACGGGGTGAGCCGCTGAGTCGGGGTGGCATCGGGAAGGGTTGCACAGCTCCGGGGTCCCGCGGTGACCTCCCTGCCAGCTTGAGAAGGCTCAGTGCGCCCGAGACCCGAGGCCTCTTCTGGGAGGCGCAGTGCAAGGGGCCGGAGGAGCGCGAGGGCTTCGGGAAGACTGCAGGAGGGTGAGGTGGCCAGAATGACTGGAGTCAGGCACTGGGACCCCATAGTGAAACACCCCGAGACTTGGGGGAGGCCTTACGTGTCACTTGCAGGGAGGTACAAGCGAACAGGCTTCTGGGAAGTAGAAACAAAGTGGTTTATAGCCTGGTTGGTAAAAGATGTGGGGGAATATGGTGTTGGGGATAGGAAGGGCTTTGAACCCCAGCTCCCCCACTCTTCTTCCTTGAAAAGTGGATAGATGCACAGCTGTGTGAAGGCAGGCATGTTTATCAGGTTGGTGCCTGGCTGTTGGTCAACCTGTCTGCCTGCCTGCCATCAGGCAGGCATTGTAGCTCAAGCTGATCTCCAACTCTCATTAGCCTTCCTTTCTCTGCCTCTTTTACATTTTATTTATTTATTTATTTATCTATCTATCTATTTATTTATTTATTTAGCGATGGTTTCTCTATGTAGCCCTGACTGGTTTAGAACTTGCTATGTAGACCAGGCTGGCCTGGATGGAACCTGAGATCCACCTGCCTCTGCCTCCTGGGCCACTGTGCTTCTCTGGTCTATGTCAAAGAAAGGCTAGCATCAAGGCTAAGAAGTGGTTCCTAGCAGGAAAGCCACGGTGGCTTCGCAGACCGGAAGAGACAAGATTTGTGCTTGGGGATTGGCACACATTGGAATGCATCCAGCCAGGAGTGTTTTAAAGCATATTTGCACAAGGGGTATGGGTGGTGAGGTTGTGGGTGCCAGGGAAGGCAAGGGGGGGTGCTTGTGGAAGGGGGACAGGTTGATAGGTCAGAGGATGAGAACCCTTCACAGAGTTGTGTGTGTGTGTGTGTGTGTACACGTGCGCACACACACATGCACACGAGTGAGGAGGGTGCCTGTACAAGTTAGAGTTACAGGCATTTGGGAGCTGCCCACCATGTATGCTGGGAACTGAACCTTCAACTCTTTAACTGCTGACCTGTCTCTCCAGTCTCTTTGTTTGTTTTGGATAAGGGACCTCTTGTAGCCAAGGATGGCCTTGAACTCCTGGTCCTCTTGCCTCCACCTGAGTACCGGTATACCTAGCTATAGACGTATACCTAGCTATAGACGGTATGCTTTTGAATATATGCTCTGTGGCAGGCAGAACTTCAGGCACTAGAGGAAACACAGGAGACAGAGCACTTCTATTGGAAGCCAAGTTGTAGAGAAGGAAGGCCATAAAGAACTCTGTGTAATGGGATGCGGGGCTCACATCTGCTGTACTGGTATTTAGAGGTAAAGGCAGGAGGACTTCACGTGTGAGGACAGTCTGTGTTATACGTGAAGACTCTTATCTCGGAAACATACACAGTAGGCTGAAGAGATGACTCAGAGTTAAGAACACTTGCCTTCTGGACAACCCAGGTTCAGTTCCTGGCATTGTGTGTTTGCACAAGCAAAAGTAACTACACTGTGTTGTTCACATCTGTCATAGCTACAGCTCTAGGGTATCCAGAGTCCTCTTCTGGCTTCCATAGGCATCCACATACACCTGGCATCTGCACACATGGGTGTACAGGCATGTGCTTATGCACACATGCACACAGATCTTAAACATACAAATAAACATGTGCTACATGGTAAATGCTAGCAAGAAAAATAGCTCAGGTTAAGGGGATGAAGAGTGGTACCCGATGGGAAAGATGTCTGCTCAACGTTTGAAAGTAAAGAGTGGAGGGGAGAGCAGCAGGGGGCAGGTGGCGGATTCTGCAAGGGTGCAAGAGAAATCATGCCGAAGCTGGCTGGTGTGCAGGGAAGCTGGCTGGTGTGCAGGGAAGCTGGCTGGTGTGCAGTGTGGTGTGGCTACCGTCAGGGGAGTGTGGAAGATGAGGCCAGGCGTGCAGGGCCTTCCATGTTGTCCTGAAGACTTGGAGAGCTTTTGGTTTTGCAGTGTGGGGGATCCAGCCTAGGCCTCCTGGATGCTGGGGATGCCCCCGAGCTAAGTCCCCGAGTACTGAACTCCTGGATGCTGGGGATGCCGCCAAGTCCCTTCCCCAGGTCCTGAGACTTGGTACTTTATTTGGAGATATTTGTTACTGTTTCATATTTTATTTTCATTTTTATGTGTAAGAGTGTGTGTATGTGCCTGGTACCCACAGGGGCCAGATAGGGGTGCTTGGTGCCCTGGAATTGGAGTCGTGGATGGTTGTAAACCACCTTGTGGTTGCTGGGAACTGAACCCAGGTCTTCTACAAGAGCAACAAGTACTCTTGACCACTGAGCCATCTTTCTAGCTCCTATCAGAAGATTTTAAGTGGAGGATGACTTTACCTACACAAACACACACACTTTTTAAAGGGCTTTTTTTCACTTGTATTTGTATGTGTATGTATGCATGTGTGAAGTGTCATGTATATTGGTTCTCTCTGACCACCATATGGGTGGCAGATTTGGTATCAAGTGTCTTCATCTGCTGAGTCACCTTACCAGTCCCCTATCACCCCCTATGTATGTATGTATGTATGTGTATATATATATGCATACAAACTATATAATATAAAATAATATACATACACACACACACACACACACACACACACACATATATATATATATTTGAGACAAGGTTTCTCTGTGTAACACCCCTGGCTGTCCTGGAACTTGCTCTGTAGACCAGGCTGACCTTGAACTCACAGAGATCTGCCTGCCTCTGTCTCCTGAGTGCTGGGATTAAAGACGTGCGACTGCCTTTATTTATATATAGGCACCGTCTGACTGCCGTTTATTTATATATAACAGCCTACAGACTGCTTAAAGCACAGGAGACGTTGGCATCTGGGATACTTGACACCCAACTCCTGTCGAGAGTCTTTCCCAGTTCATTCCATAGGGTCCTTGGTTGGGAGGTCAGGTGTGGGGTTAGGAAAGGCTGAGCATGCTGTAGGTGGGCGCGGGGCGCGGGGCAGGGGCGCACTGGGAGGTGACAGGGAGAGCAGGGTGGAAGGGCAGCGGGTTTTGCAGGCATGGGTTAAGATGGGCAACAGCCTAGATTATTTCAGCGGTTGGAGCTCTAATGGGCAGTGTAGACAGTGTAGCGGACAGATCCACAGGCCTGAGTGGGTGGAGATCATAGATGGGCAGGGACACCGGGGCTGCCAGGCCCCATTAACCGTGATGGGTAGCTCACATCGTGTGATAGACGGTGGCACTTGCCTCTTAGGAGCAAAGTGGCCTTACCCGAGGGAGTTGGGGTGGTTTGGAAGTGGCCCTGCTTTGGGGGGACCCCCACCCTCCAATATATTCTAGTCCCGTGGTCTTCCAAAGCCTCAAAAGCAGTGGTTCACAACCTGCAGGTCATGACCCTTGCATGGGTTGAACGACCCTTTTACAGGGGTCTCCTGAGAGCATCAGAAAACAGATACTCGGGGCTGGAGAGATGGCTCAGAGGTTAAGAGCACTGACTGCTCTTCCAGAGGTCCTGAGTTCAATTCCCAGCAACCACATGGTGGCTCACAACCATCTGTAATGAGATCTGGTGTCCTCTTCTGGCCTGCAGGCATATGTGGAGGCTGAACAATGTATACATAATAAATAAATAAATCTAAAAAAAAAAAAAGAAACGATCCTTGGAATTGGCCAGTTCTAAAAAAAAAAAAAGAAAACAGATACTCACATTCCGATTCATAACAGTAGTGAAATTCCAGTTCTGTGTAGCAATGGAAATAATGCTATGGCTGGGGTCAGCGCAACGTGAGGAACTGTATTAAAGGGTCATGGCGTTAGGAACGTTGAGAACCGCTGTTCTAAGAGGGACAGAGGGCAGATCTCAGAAGTAGGGACCCCCAGAAGGATGGAGCAGGACTTGAAGTCCCTAAACAGGCCAGGGACAGCTTGCTCTTGGGATGGGCCAGCAACCAACATGGGCTTACTCCCATTGGCAGCTGTGGCAGCTCCAGGAGGTGGCACTCAGGGACTCGGCTGGTTGCTGCCGTTAGGAGGGGGTTGCCATGCCAGGGCGCAACTGGCCTTGAACTAGAGACACCTCAGGTACTGTGTTCTTATCAGGTTCCTGGGAAGTTCCCCTTCATCCTGGGGAATCCAATGGAAGCACCAAGGATCTGAGGTCACATGAGTCCTGTGCCTTGTCACCTGAACTGTCACCTTGGGGCCTGGCTGATGCCTGGCCCAAGAAGTAATCAAGTGTTCCTAGCAAAAGGCTTGAGCCAATGGCCTTGGAGCATCTTTAGGATTCAGGACCTGGGGACAAAGGCTGCATTGAGCAAGGCATGATGCTTGTTATGCCTATGACGGTGCTTGTTTTGTGGCCCAGTACAGCTTGAGATGGGGAGCTGGCTGTACTGGCTGTTCTTTGGAGACAGTAGTGAGCTGGTAGTTGAGACAGGCAGGGAGCACCCAAAGGGGTGGGGAACTCCTGGAGCAGAACTGTGTGGTGGGTGGAGCTGAACTCATGTAGAGGCTGGTCCGAGCCTGGGATCTGCTTTCCTTCCTTCCATCAGGCTGTCCTTGCCTGCTGGACGGGAGTGAGGCTGGCCACTCAGGGACCAGCAGGGCCTGACAGCATTTCAACTGCATGTCTGGGCTCTCCTGGCCAATCCCTCTGACCTCCTGGCCAGTTGCAGCCCAGTTTTTGGGTGGGACGCCGTGTTTCCGGGTGTCCCTTACTCCCAGGGCGGTGGGAGTCTTTTCTAGAATCATGTGTATATCACAGTTAGGAGACGTCATTTTCCTCAGAATCTTATGTCTGAGGAGGTAGTGAGCGGGAGCTGAGGGGAGCCCTGAGGGGAGCCCTGAGGGGAGCCCTGGCAATGGCCAGAGAAGCTGTGCAGGCCTGAGTTCTTTTCCCTGGTGCAGGGCTTCTGGAACCTGCGAGAGTCGGGGCTGGGCGTGACTTGCTTCTGCCCTGTGACAGGTACAGGAGAACTCGCCAGCCCAGCAGGCAGGCCTGGAACCCTACTTCGACTTCATCATCACCATTGGACACTCGAGGCTGGTGAGGGTCCCCACTTCTCCCTGTCCCCACAGGATGCCCAGCCTGCTTCTTCCTCCCTTTTCTTCCTGGGTGGTCTCGAGGGCCAGAGGGACTTCTGGAGGTGGCCACCAGCCCTAAGAAGACTGTCTTTCAAGGCCTAAGAGGCCTTTGGCTGGCTTTGTTGTGCTTTCTGGCAGGCTTAGAGAACGAGGCTTGGTAGGACTTGGGGTGCCTGGAGCTGGGTAGTGATGGCTACAGTGGCTGTAGGCCCAATCCTAGCCCGTGAAGCTGGGCCCAGTATTGTTCAAGCAAGCCCTCCACGCCTCTCTGGCCCTGACCTGCCCGAGGGGTGCGGGGCCTCAGACTGAGCCAACTCCTCCTGGCCCATGCAGAACAAGGAGAATGACACACTGAAGGCCCTGCTGAAGGCCAATGTGGAGAAGCCGGTGAAATTGGAGGTATTCAACATGAAGACCATGAAGGTGCGCGAGGTGGAGGTGGTGCCCAGCAACATGTGGGGTGGCCAGGGCCTGCTGGGAGCCAGTGTGCGCTTCTGCAGCTTCCGCAGGGCCAGCGAGCACGTGTGGCATGTGCTGGTGAGTACCGGCAGGGCATGGGACTGGGCAGGGCTGGGGCATGCAGGGGCAGGCTGGCCAGGGCCGGTGGGTGGGGCAGGGAGCAGAGGGCAGTGCCCTGGGATATGACTTTGCCCCAGTGACTTCAGAGGACAGATGAACGTTGCTTCTGTTAGCTGTGTGACCTTCGGCATTCTGGTTCCATTTTGTTTCAGAACAGGGTCTCACTGTGTAGCCCTTACTGGCCTGGAATGTATAGACTGGGCTGGCCACAAACCTGCACAGACCCCTCAGCCTTGCTCGCCCGAGTGCCAGATTAAGTGTGCGCCGCCACCACACCTAGCACCTCTGGGCATTCTTAACTCTGAACCTTAGTTTCTTTCTTTTAAATTTTGTTTTATTATTTTGTGTATATGGGCGTTTTGTCTGCATGTATTGTCTCTGGTCTGTGCGCCACGTGTGTGCAATGCCTCTGGAAGTCAGAAGAGGACCCTTGGTCCCCTGGGGTTGAAATTACCAATGGTTGTGAGCTGCCATGTGGGTCCTGGGACTCAAACTTGGGTCCCCTGCCAGAGCAGCCAGTGCCCTTAACCTCTGAGCTGTCTGTGCAGCCCCATGCCATGGTTTCTCTTGAAGGGTGGGTCAGAGTGAGCTGATGGTTGCTCCGGGTGGATAGGTACAGACCATGTGGTAGTTTCTGTGACCTGTTGCTGTATAGCAGCCACGTGAGCCAACCTCAATAACAGCTGCCCCAGATGTTAGCGTTAGGTGACAGACACACACGCACACCTGGCACCTGTGTGCTTCAGTCTCCTAGGTTGGCGGAGGGAGTGCCCTGATGGAAGGTTTGCTGGTTGGGGTTCTAGCTGCCTCCCATGATTTCTCTGGGGGCATCTTTGCAGTCTGTCTGCAAAGACGTAGCCGTGCAGGAAATGGGCCGGTAAAGCAGCCACCTGGGCACTCCTTAGGAGTAGTGGGGCCGCAGCAGGGCTCCAGCTTCTGGCTTGGGATGGCCACCTGTTCTGGGTCACGTGTTCAGGGGTGCCCGGCTTTTGACATGTGGGTTTTGAGAGCGTGTCTCTTCCTTTTGTGGTGTTACAGAGAGCATGCTTTTGTCATCTACGAAGCTCACGCTACCAAGCCACAGCCCATTTACAAAACAGCTCATACTTAGTGCTTTGTTTTATTCACAAATATTTACATTTATTTTGTGTGGGTACATGTGTGCCCTGGTACACGTGGAGGTAAGGACAACACTTCTTCCGCCACATGGGCTCCTGAGGGCAGAACTCAGCTCCAGCTTGACATTCTTTACACTAAACTGGCTCGCTAGCCAATCATACACACACACACACACACACACACACACACACACACATATATATGGATGTATGTGCACATGGATACATGCATGCTTATTTGTGTGTGCACATGGAGGCAAAAAGACAATCTTGGGTTCATCCCTGGGAATCTTGTTCACCTCCTTTGAGGTAGTGTCTCTCTCATTGGCCTGAGCTCAGCAGCTAGACCACACTCCTGGCCTGTGAATCCCTGGGATCTGCCTCCCGCCACCACCTGGATGCTGGGGCTTGAACTCAGGTGAAGCCAGTGCTTTACTGATTGCTCCACCCCCCACCCCCCAATGGTTTTAGTAGTTTCTGACTTTGGGTTGGACTGCATTAATAGCTGTCCTGGGCCACATGTGGCCATGGGCTGGACACCCGAGCTCCTAGGAACTCTCCTAGGAAGGAAGGAGCCACTTTCTTAGTCCTTGTGTTTCCAGCCTCTGTCTGCAACACGGCAACAAGGCAACTGAGCTCAGGGCGCCAGGCTCTGTGGCACGTACCTTTACCTGCTGTGTATGTACAAGCGTGGCAGCCCGGTGTCACGCCAGCATCTTTTCTTGCACGCAGTACCTTTCGAGATGGGTTCCTTCCTTAACCTACTGCCGAGCGCTGCCCCCTGGCTTTCTCAAGGCTGCCAGCGATCAAACCTGGATCTCATGCTTACACTCCACCCACAAACCATCTCCCTCGCCCCTGGCTTTCTTTAAGTTTTCTGAAACAGGGTCTCACTACGCAGCTGTGGTTGGCTCCGTAGCGTTTTCCCAGGCACTGGCCTGTGACTGGTGCGGCAGTGCAGCCGCAGGTCAGATTTTGGACTGCAGGCAGGTGCTGCCCTCTGCTGGCTAGACTGTGAACCTGGGGGAGGCAGAGAAGTGGGCCCTGTAAAGAAGGAGGTCTCGCTTGAGGCTGTGCTTGGCAACAGAGGACAAGGGTACTCCTTCCTAGAGAGACAGCCCCCTGCCTCTTCTCTCTGCTCAGCCGTGAGTCTTAGTTTTTCTTTCTTACCTCAGGACGTGGAGCCCTCTTCACCTGCTGCCCTGGCTGGCCTGTGTCCCTACACAGACTATGTGGTTGGCTCTGACCAGATTCTGCAGGAGGTAAGGAACCCGTGGCGTCTGTTTCCAGGCCCCCTGAAGGGTCGTGGACAGATGTGTTGTGCATAGGTGTCTCATTTGAGGCTTCCAGGCCAGCGCTGGAGCAGCCCTCAGACACTGTGTTTCTCCTAGTCTGAAGACTTCTTTTCACTCATTGAATCCCATGAGGGGAAGTCCCTGAAGCTGATGGTGTATAATTCTGAGTCCGACTCCTGCCGGGAGGTGACTGTGACTCCCAATGCAGCCTGGGGTGGAGAGGGCAGGTACTTCCTGGGGTCACAGGGCTACAGGGCTTGATGGGTGGGCTGGTCCAGTGGGCTTGGGCTTCTGGCATCCCTTGGAGGAGATGGAGCTGCACCCCAGAGTCCTGAGGTTCATCCCTGCCCAGGAGTGTCCTTGCTCAGACATGGTTGTGGGTGGGGGTGGTATAGGTAGGGAGGGCTGTGTCGTGGACAGTCCTGATTGAATGTCTCCGGTCTTCCATAGTCTGGGGTGTGGTATCGGTTATGGGTATCTACACCGAATCCCAACACAGCCCTCCGGCCACTACAAGAAGCCAGCCGGGACCTCATCATCTGGTACTCCAGCAGCTAATACGCCACAACCTAGTGACTTGCCTCTTGGTACCCCACCACCATGGCCCATCCTTCAAGACTCTTCCAGCCCAGAGTTGGGTTCCAGGCACAGTGACTACACAGAGGTATGTGGGGAGCACCTGTCATGGCAGGGATGGGAGGAGTTTCTGGGGCAGCCTCCCCTTGGGCCTGGAGGAGGCCCGTCTGCCCCGGTATGCAGTAGAATGGGTTCAGGGAGGCACACTTTTGACTCAGTTGCCCTGGGAGGAGAGATGAGGCCCTGGTGGTCATTTTGTGAGTGGGAAATCGAGACCCTGAAATGGACAGAACCTTGTGCTGCAGTGAGGGAGGGACAGCCAGGACAGTGGCGGACACATTAGAATGCATGGTCCCCATGTACCTGGATTCAAGTGAGGCTCAGGGAGTATTCCCAGGTATTTGTGGATACCCCCCTGAGTGTCAGAAACCTTTCTCAGTGTGTCTGTTGCAGGGAGGATCTGGCCTGACCCCACCACTCACAGAAACCCAGGGTGATTTTTATGGTGCCAGGGTGGGGCCGGGGTAGGGTCGGGGTGGGGCTGGAGTGGGCCGCACCTGTTTGGACACCTGTTTCTTTTTTTTTCTTTAAATATTTATTTATTTATTATGTATACAATATTCTGTCTGTGTGTATGCCTGCACCAGACCCCATTACAAATGGTTGTGAGCCACCATGTGGTTGCTGGGAATTGAACTCAGGACCTTTGGAAGAGCAGGCAATGCTCTTAACCTCTGAGCCATCTCTTCAGCCCTGGACACCTGTTTCTATATTGAGTTTTTATTGGCACTGTCTTAACTCCCAATTTCTTCCTGGCATCTCTAGGCCCTGCCACAGGTCCCTGGTGGCTTCACGGAAGGGCAGCTCCTTGGTCCTGAGAGTTCTAGCCATGGTGCTGCTGACTTTGGGGGATGCCCACGTTCCATGGAGATCCCCCTTCAGCCTCCACCTCCAGTGCAGCGGGTCATGGACCCAGGTATGGGACGGGCTCGGGGGAGACTGAGGCACCTGGAGCCCTGGTGCTGAAGTAGGCTGCAGGCTCAGGGTTACACTGTGTAGCAGTGCCCCAACTTTCCTCAGTACCTGCTAACCTGTGTCATCAAGTCAAGGGTAGACAGACAGAGGCAGAGAAGGGGGGTCTGGGCCCATTGCCATGGTGCTACCCCACGATGTTCAACTCTTTTGCCCCTCAGGGACAGCCTCCATGGGGTTTGGTGGAGGGTATTGGTTAGTTAAGTTAGGTGTTCTGGGAACATGGCAGGGGGAGACAGGCTCCCAGATTCCCAGAGAACTGAGCTGCTCTCTTCCCCAGGCTTCCTGGATGTGTCGGGGATGTCTCTCCTGGACAGCAGCAACACCAGTGTGTGCCCCAGCCTGTCATCCTCTGCAGTGCTGACCCCCACAGCTCTCTCGGCCTCAGGACCAGAGGACATGGGTTCCAGTAGCAGTTCGCATGAGCGGGGTGGTGAGTGACCTTCAGTGACGCCCCGAGAAACCCTGGGTTTGGGGAGGGCTGCCCTGAGATTCAAAGGTGGGTTAGGGGTTTACATGCTTGGCTTCTAACCTCCACCACAGCCTGACTGCAGGGGAGTGATCGCTGAGCTTGGGCCTCCTCGGCCCCACTCTGTTTCAGGGGAAGCCACATGGTCAGGTTCCGAGTTTGAGATCTCCTTCCCGGACAGTCCCGGTGCCCAGGCCCAGGACCACCTGCCCCAGCTGACTCTCCCTGACGGACTCACCTCTGCGTCCTCACCAGATGGGCTGTCTGCAGAGCTGCTGGAGGCACAAACTGAGGAGCCAGCAGACACAGAGACCGAGGGGGTCGCCTCAGAACCACAGCCTGGGCTGTGAGAAGGGTCCCGTGACCTTTGGTGTTGCTTAGCTTATCTGTGTAGCTCCCAGAGGCATGGGCTTTACCCCTGTACTTGGTCCTGGACTGAAGGGGCAGGGAGGCTGGGAACAACAGCATTGAAGCCTCATGGGTAGGGAGAGGCAGCAAGGCCTGATCTTGAATGAGTGTGAAGATGAGGGACAAGAGAGGCTATGTCTTCCAGCAGCCCCCCACCCCGTACTGAGGTGGGACTCCAAGTCCCAGGGCCCTCCCTTCCCATTCTAATCCTTACGCTGGAGGAGAGAGGTGTATACTTGGATACTTTCTTCTCAAGTTGGAAAAGGCCCTTCTCAGGGATCTACCTGTGCTGGTGACACCTTCCCCTCCCCACAGGAGGGCACACACTCTAGCTGTGGTGTCCCGTGACCCCTCCTACCAGGCCCCACATACGGACAACTGCCTGAGTGCAGAAGGTATTCAGCCAGGTCTGATGGCTCATGGAAACCCCTCTACCTCTTTGCTACAGAGACCAAGTGAGAGTGGGTACAGGCCTTCTGTCTGTCCTTAGCATGAGGGAAACTGTCCCGAAAACTCCAGGTGCCTTGAGTTTAGAGGCTAAGGCTAGGGGAGGTTGTGGGCTCTGCTGGTTTTCTACAGGTGGTGCCAGGCATGTCCTCTGCAGCTCCGGTCTCTGTATCATCACTGTAAGCGGCCTTTGGTCGTTTCCCATCTGTGGCCACAGACCGCATGTAACTCTACATACAGGGCACTGTGCTCGGAAGCACCAGCCCAACAATGCAGTGAGCAGGTCCCAGATGGGCAAACACTAAGCCCCAAGCACTCGGAATACATTTATAGCCAGGCCTATGAGGGAGGCATCCCAGGGCCTCTTGGTGAGTGCCAGGAATGTGGGCACACAACAGGGTCACCGCCACAGGGCTGCTCTGGGGCCACCTCACCTTAGCTCTGCAGCTGGGCGCTCTGACCCCTGGTTGCCCTAACTGGAAGGTTCTGTTCCCTGAGAGACCCCATCAGCAGGTTAAGATGGATGCTGAGGATGTTTCAAATCTGAAGCCTAGGTGTTTCCCCGTAGTCTGCGGTGAAGGAAAACGACAAGTGGAAAATAAATTTGTCAGACACTGAAGTATTTTAACTAAAGCTTTATTCTAAACAACCTGAAATACAGACTCTGACCCTTTCGGCATTGCAGACTGTCCAATTTTCTGGAAACTTATTACTTATTTTGACTAGAGGGGAAAAGAAAGTACAACCATGCTGGGAGGTAAAATCCACCGCAGGGCCACAGCTGCTCACGGCTCAGTGCTGGGCCATAACCAGTAAAAGCCTTAGTGCAGAGGCCCTTCCTACAAACATTGCTGAGGGCTATCCCTTGATTTAGTTCATGAAAGTCACTAAAACCACACACCCCGAGTGTACTGTTGTGTCTAACAGACAAAAAGGAGTTCGGTAAAAAGGCCGTCAGTTGCTCTGAGGGAGAACACTTTAACGCCTGGGAAATGTCTTTCTCACTTGAAGGTGTGGAAGCCATGGCATGTCTGTGCTCCACAGTTAGCAGTAAGGGGACCCTGTTCTGCAGTTGTGCCGATCAATGCCTCAACTTGTAAGGAACAGACCTGGACCCATCGGCTGCCCCCAGCCAAGCCGGTGAAGATGTAGAAAAGCGAGCCCTCCCCAGTCCCTGCTCCTGTGGGGGACAGGCCACACGTGGTAGGGAGGCCACTGGACTGGGATAAACTGCCCCTGAAGGCACTTGTGCTTCTGGCTTTGTTCAAGGCTCGTCTTCTGGAGTGGGGTGGATGGGACCACTGATCTATCTGAACAAGAATGGCCTTGGGAAGAATCCAAAGAATTTTCTGCCAAAGTCGAAGTGTTTATCCCCAATAAGTTAATATTCTGTACAAGATCCAAGTGAGTCTATGAAAGCTTTTGATTGTTAGAAAGACAGAGGAAAGATCTGGACGCAGGTATAACAAAAGCCCGCATATAAAACTGGAAAAACAAACATGGACCACGATAGAAATATCAAACCAACTCACTGTGAGATCTCTTTACTCTAATAACATAAACTCTAGGTAGCATTTGAATGAAACTGAAACTTCAGCATGGCCTTAGTTTTGACAGTGCCATGCTGCTCTCCCAGGGCAAGAAGCTGTGGCTCCCGCTGGCTCTGCCTGTGAGGAAGACTGGGCACTGGAGAAAAAAGAATGGCCACAGCTGCTTGGGCTGTTGTGCGGCCAGGTGACTGGGGCAGTACTTCACTACACAGGCTGCTGCCTGCAAGTCCGAGTACTGTGCCCTAGCCTTGGAGTGGCAGGTCTTCCTACGGAGCATAGCTGAGATTCGTATTTCAAAAGTAGCCCAACATGGCCATTTCTCCTGAAATGGGCTGGCTCTTGAACTGCGCAGCAGTGACGGTTCCCATTAGAAATAACTCTTACATGATGATGAAAACAACTTTTGTTCTCTGTAATGACAAATTTGGAAAAAGCCTTCATAGGTACTGCATGAGTGGAATGTACTTAGAAAAGCTGCAGAACTCATGGGTTTGAAACTGAAACGCGCTGACAGATGGCCCCGCTGATGTTCTCTACCAAGTGCTAAGAGACAGGTGGGTCCTTCAAGGAGCCAACTCTGCACTGGCCTGTTGCAGGTTCTCTGTACATCTCGAAGGACAGTGCCTGGGGCTCGTCTGTCCTTGCACTGATCCCTGGGGACACCTTAACCTATGCATGGAGCCTGCTTCTATATTACATCTCGATTAGTCACGTCATCAAATCGGCCGGCGGAGCTCCTGCTCCCAGTAGGGCTTGGCGGGCTTCCTAGGACTACTCGGGGCCACAGAGGAAGGTTGATGAATAACCCAGGAGCACGGCCCACTCTTCACGTGGACTTCTGACGGTAATGGAGTGTGAGGTCTCCACCACTCTTCCATATGAAGTGCTTTACTGTTCGAAGGTCCATGTTTGGGTCCAAAACCTGAATAACCAAAGTGCATTGAAAACATTAAGGTCGCTAACAGCTAAAGGCATCCTTAAGCAGGGACTCTGCCAGGCCGAGCTTGCTCGCCACTGTGTCTGGATCCACCAGCAGCACCGGCTCAGCCCTGCGACACCCAGGACTTCTTGCTTCTAATTCCATCTCTTCTCCACCCACCTCCACCCCAAATTCTTTAACATGACAGATACCACCCTGCAAATCAAGATGACACTGCCTCTGGTAGCCAGGCACACTACAAACGTGGGCATCAAGTGTGCTGAAGGACTTTTCCGGGAGACACAGCGGGGAGGGACAGGCTCTTCAGAACCCCTGGAGGCCAACAGCCTAAGAATGTAGCAGGCGGTATTGGACTTTCTGGTTGTCTCTGCAGGGAGATGAAGTTATGCTCCTCAGGTCCACTCACCTGGTCCTGGCATAGAAGTTCAATTTTCTCCTCTGCCAACACAGCAATATCCTCTTCCTTCTCCTGCTCTGGCTTTTCGTTATTAGAAGAGCTGGTGGTCTGAGACTCATTGTCCAGGCTGATGATCTTCTCATAGACATGCTCCATCACCTTCCGGACCTGCAGCATGTCACTGGCAGAGAGTCTGTCTCTAGAAAAGACAATGACATGTTTTGACATCACGAAAAGTCTTACTATTTTTCATTGTGTCAACAACAAAAGTCACACAGACATCTAAAGTCAATATATGTTTTCAGTCATGGTCTTGATCCATTTGAGAGGCGTCAGAGAATCCTATGGTGCCCTCTAGGGCTCATGCACACACAATGGCTACCTGCATTTTACTCCAAGTACTGCCTGCAGCGAGGGCAGCCCTGGGTAGACCCACCAATTAACTACCCAGGGCTCAGTGTTACTTCCCACTGCTGTGCCTTCAACTAGAAGCAAACAACAAACACCCCAGGCTAGACACTAAGCTACAGCCTGTTCCAGACCACAAACCCAGCAGCTGGCTTGTCGTAAATTACACAACCGGAAGCCCTTTTTACTAAGCCCTCATCTCTGGTATGAATCAGTCATCAAACCTCTCAGCAAGGTTTAAACTCTTCACGGAGCCTGAAGTTCAGTCATTAAGTCTACTCGAAGTGATGTCTGCATCTTGCTATAAAGTGATCCAGTGTGTGCACGTGTGCACGCAGGCAGAGGTACAGATGGAACAGAACATTTAGCCGCGGGGAGGTCACTCCTGAAGTGTCTTGATTGGCCAGTGGGAACTGGTTCCTCTGTGTGAGCTCGCAGTCCTGCTGGCTGCGCTAGCACACACACGCTCATCATGGTTTACAATTCCTTGCTAGACCTCAACCTCTCTGCCGTGAGCCTCTCTTGGAGCCACATCTACCTATCAGGAATTTCTGGTGGTATGTCATGGTGCCCATGCTCTGCGACCTGGCATACAATCAGTCATGAAACCCTTATCTAACCTGTCATGTGTTCCTACTCCACCCCGAGTGGGAACATGCACCCCCATACCCATTTTTGGTATCTTGAGGTTGCTTCTGCTTGGGAATTGTGTCTTTGGCAGTTCACCCATCTGTATGTGTTCAGGGGATTCCTTCTAGAAACCTCCTGGAAAGCTCTGCTCAGAAGCTGGTTATTTTCCCATTCTCATTCCTCCCTAAGTATCTGTAAAAGCAGCTACTACACACAGGTTTGTCCTAAATGGAATTGTGTGGTTTAGAGACAGTCTCCCATGGCCTTGAACTGATCCTCCTCCGCAGCCTCCTAAGGGCTGGGATTACAGGTGTGAGCCACTACATACGGCTGGCTTGGTCTCGGCTGGGCTGGAGCTTACTATATTGCCTCGGCTGGCCTCCTGCCTCTGCCTCCAAGTGCTGAGACTACAAAGGCATCATCAGCAATTATGGGCTAAGCTAAATTTTGGCATGAGACTAGGTCCATAATAACCAGCCTCCGATCTACCCTGTCTCCCTTGTTATGAAGCGACCATAGGCACAGAGGCATCTGCAGTGACTGGGATAAGGAAGCAATAGTTACTTACTTTTTTAAAGTTTTTGCTCCTGAAGATGCATGAGGTTGGAGGTAGAAAGGAATTTTGTTGAATTTGGGCATATTTTTCTGAAATATTAAAAGTTGAAGAGGTATAATACTTTCTATTAGCTGATAAAACTAAAATGCTGTCAATAGAAAAACAAGATTTACAAGTAGCTATTTTTACAATGACTTAATGTAATTTATAGTAAGTTATCAACTGAATGTGCCTTAAGAGAAAAATCTATCACCAAGTATGATGTTTAGTTTATAGTAAAAATAGATTAAGACAAATTATTTGCAATATTTGTGCCCAAAATAGGCTCTGTGGCATGACTTTTCTAAAATTATTATACAAGGCATTACAGGAAAACAAACCTAAAATTTTAAAGCTGTGTAAATCAAAACATTGGGGCTGACGACTAAAAGCCCAAACAGAAGCTTAAGCGTGCTGAGAGAGCCCGAGAGCCTTCACTTGCTGCGTGGGTGGCCATCACCAGTGGGGGCTTCTCCTGCCATCCCCCTGACAGAGAGAGAGGTCTACCATGAAGAAAATACCCATTCTCAAATGATGGCTGACATCATCTGGTCATCCTTCTCAGGGCATAAGCCATGCCACAGGGTCAGTAATGCATCCAGATGAGTTCTACATTCAGAGGAAGCAGTAGTTTATGGGAAGCTTGGACAGAGAAGGCCACAGGTGTAACATTGGCTTTAAGTTCTTGGGGTTGTATATCTGGGGTAGAAAAAAAATTTTCTAAAGCTTTAAGAGATTAAATCCCTTTTCATATGGCTTTAGGAATATACAAAATAGTCAAGAGGACGTAAGAAAGTCTAGAAACAGACTGAGCAGTGTCTACAGGAATTTAGTGCACGAACTGACACAGCCTTTCAGATCAGCAGATAAGACAGACTCCGCAGGCTGCACTGGCACAGAGTCTACCCTCACACCAAACAGAAGAATAAAACCGGGTTACAGAGCCAGACAGGAAAATGAGAAGGCACAAAGAGCCCAATTCTGGATTAGGAAATACCTAACAAAACACGGAAGAACCCAGAGCCATAACTTAATGTGATCACACAAAAACTAGGTTTCCGCCTGGGAAAGAACCTTGAACAAAGTAAAAGTTTAATGAAGGCACAGAGGAGTCAGGTTACTATGCAACAGAAGATCACCTCCAAGTCAGTCAGAGAATGACCGCATTAGAGGGACGGCAGAGAACACAGGCAGGCGACGGGGAGATGCAAATGGCCAATATGAAAAGACTCTTAACCTCACCATGAATAAATAAATTCCACATCAAAGTCATCACACAGTATTCACCTATCGTACAGCAGAGCTAAAGTGTCCAGTGTTGTGTGGCTGTGGGAACTGGACATCCGCACACTGGGCTCAGAAGTAAACTGCCTTTGTGAAGGGCAATTTGGCATTATCTATCAGAATTTAAAATATGCATACCCTTTGATCCAGCAATTCCACTTCTAGGAATTTACCCTAAAAAGCACACAATGTACAAGGACATTCACTGCAGCGCTGTTGGCAACAGAAAACATCCGAAACAACCCAAGTCCACTACTAAGGGGCTCATCAATAAAGAATCTACATTTACACAATAGAATAGGGTGCTGGCATTTAAAGGGAAAAGTCCACTGAGTACAGGCATGAACAGATGTCCAAGACACACTTTTAGTATAAAAAGTTGCAGAACATTCTGAGATTTTGTGCAGAACAAAATGAGCTATACACTTGCACATGCACACATAATATATGCTCCTGTAGGTGAAGAAAGTAGCCAAGGCTGCGTCAGCCTCCTAGTAGGTGCTGGTCTGAGAGGAGGGCGGGTGAAAGGTGGGGAGGGTGGATGGCAAGAGGTGGGCACTTCCCCCAAACACCAATCTTAGAATAAGCATATAGAATTATCATCATAACTGAATCCCGACAAATAAAAACTGATATGTAAACAATTATCAAATGCATCTACAACTTGAGAACTCCAGGAAAGCAGTGGGAGTCCATGACAGGTGACTTGTTACAGTTTAAGACTGTGCCGTCTACAACAGTCCTCAATGTCACAATCTGGGAAAAGTCAAAGGGCGAAGTGGGAGTGGGGGACACTTACATCCACAGTGATGTCAATTACCCATTGTGGTACTGTCTCATTGAGAAGCATCGCCTCAGTCTCGCCCCCGGAATCCCGGCAGAGCAGCCTAGACACAATCCATCAGGTAGTCAGCGTCATGACAAGGGGACAGCAGAGGAGGAACCCTCACAGTGCTCACTGAGGACAGCAGAGGTGGCAGTAGGTACAGCAGGGAGACTTGGGCCCTAATGAAGCTGCTTCTGAGTCTTGGGTCACCACAGGAAAGAAACATTCAGCATAGGGCCTAGCCAGTGCCATGGTGTCATGACTTCACCTGCATTGAGGGCTCTAGTTTGGTTACTATACTCAGGGGCAAGATAGACATCTTCCACATTTCTGACAACTATGCAACACTAGTGACACTTGCCCAGCCCCCACACCAGCTTTTCCTTTCCTGGAGGGTCCAGAGAGGACTTCCCCGGCAGCCCAGGTTGAGTCAGTGCAGTTAACAGTTCCCAGGAGCAGCCCAGCTATCTTGCCTGGCCCAGTTCCCTGTGGGCAGGAACTGCTATAATGCTTTCTGATCTCTGCCTGGCAGTCAGTAAGTGAGAGAAAGTACCAGCAGAGATGCTGCCTGGAGGCCGGAATCTGAGGGGAAGGGGGCTGTGACTCTTGCCTTGGCCCTCTGTCTCATCACTTACTGCCCCGGGCATTTAACGATTTCAAGCAGACAGAGAAGCCAACTTCAGACATTCTTACAAGTCAGTGACACTGCTCACATCTGAGCCAGCACTCCCTAGCGAAAGGGTTGGTCTATGATGCAAGGTCTTTCCCAGGCAGGCCTCTGGTCCTTCTCATCCATACCTGAACAGTGTACGACCTCCAGCTTCACCAAAGATCACAGGGGTGTGGGGGGGCACTTGGAAATACCCATTTCCCTTCTGGACTCTGCTTTCCTGCTCCCCGCTCACTAGGAAAGACAGGCAGGCTGTTAGTGCTGAGACCACAGCTTCTCAACACTCATCACAACAGGTTGTAAACATAATCCTGGGGCTGGAAAGATGGCTCAGTGGTTAACAACACTGACTGCTCTTCCAGAGGACCCAGGTTAAGAACCAGCACCCACAACCATCTGTAACTCCAGTTTAGGGGACCCAATACCCTTTCTGGCCTTCATGGGCACTAGGCACACAGTGCTTCACATATACACTAGCAGGAAAACACTGATACATATCAAATTAAAAGTAAGTCAAAAAATTAAAAGATAAAAATCTTGTTACTTAAGAGTTAAAAAAAATTGATGGAGGAAGCTGGAAAGATGGCTCACAGATACGACTGCTCTTCCAGAGGACCTGAGTTTAATTCCCAGCACCCTGCAGCTCCAGGGGATATGATGCCTCTGTGTGGCCTTCACATACATCCCCACATATGGCATACACATATAAAAGTTTTTTAAATATTAAAAAGAACAATAAAGGCAAAAAGCAAACATTAAATTCCTGAAAATAAGAATTTAGTATTTTATATTGACTGTATTTTAGAGGATCTGATCAGAAGTCAGCATGTAACCACTGTAAACAGAGCCCCTTTGGAGGGTTTTAATAGAAGAGAAATGCAGCTGAGCCACTGCCTGCCCTGCACGCATGTGCCCTGCCAGCCTCCAGCCCCCTGTAAACCGAGCACAGTGGCACCACCTGTCATCCCAGCACTTGAGAGATATAGGTGGGAGGAGCTATGGCAACTGTGAGCTAGCCTGGACTACAAGAGACCTGTCCAAAAAAAGGAAAGAAAAGAAAAAAAAAAAAGAAAGGGAAGGGAAATATTATTTATAAATAGTTGTCTTGCCAGGCAGTGGTGGTGCACACCTTTAATCCCAGGACTTGGGAGGCAGAGGCATCTCTGGGAGTTTGAGGCCAGTCTGGTCTACAGCATGAGTTCTAGACAGCTAAAGCTACACAGAAAAAACCTGTCTTGAAAAATCAAACCAAACCAAACCAACCAAACAAACAACAAACCAGGAGTCTTAACTGCCCCCACACAGAAGGAACTGGTCATGTTTCTGTTTTGTTTTTGCAGGGATTAAAGGTGTGCACCCACCACCAAACAGCATGTTTCTGTTCTGAATATCAAACATGGGTTTTCGTTCACCCGTGAGAGCCACACCACACAGTGGTCTCATCTCTGCAAGTTGTCTCAGTCCACTGGACACTCACTCAGGTGCAGAAAGGAGACAATGAACCAGGCACACCTCAGATACATGTCACACTTCAGCACACTGTGTTAAGTACCCTTTGACCCCAAGTAACTCTTGCTTTTGTGAACATACACACTAACCGTGGTTGACTTCATTTTCTTCTTCGTCCATGGGAGTCACATGTGTTCTCGGCCAGTACTCCAGAAGTGCCTGTAGGAGGAGTCCTCCTAAGTTCACTGCAAGTTAACAGGAGAAACAGGGAGAGAGTGTGTGATCTCCAAGCTCAGACAGAGGAAGAGCAATGTTTGGATGTTACATCTGATGCTGGAGAAGCCAACTACAGGCAGGGCAGGCTATGAGCAGGGCAGATGCAGACCCCCAAAGGGAGAGCAGGTTCTCGGGAGAGGGGGCGGCATTTGAGTGCCTAAAGCATTCCACACTGTCTGAACTGATATTAAATACTTTTTTCTTTTCTTTGTGAGTTCAGCCTGGCCTTCGATCTCTCATCTTCTCTCTTCCTACTCCTAAGTCCAGGGATGACAGGGAGGTGCTTTCATGCTGAGGTGCGGATGCAGGGCTCAGCCCGACCTCCACTCTGAGATGCCGATGCAGGGGAACGGCTCTGCTCCTCAGGAGTCACTCTCCTGCCTGTCTGTACACAGGGTCCTACACGGTAGCTAAGGCTGCCCTGGAGCTCACGCTATTCTCCTGCCTCAGCCTCCTGAGTGCTGAGATCACTGGCATGAGTCACTATGCCTGGCTTAGCTATTCCTTAAAAACTAAATAACATGATGTTATTTACAGAGATACTCTCCTGACGCCGGCAACACTTTATCTGTACATATGTGCTGGTTTCTACACAGCAAATTCTTACAAGAATGCTGAGCGAAGACACAATGATCGTCCCATATGCTGGACAGTGATGGAACACACTTTTAGTTCCAGCACTCAGGAGGCAGAAGCAGTTTAATTTCTATGTTTAAGGCAGCCTGGTCTAAAGAATGAGTCTAGGACAGCCAGGGCTACACAGAAAAACCTTGTCTCAAACGGACAAAAAAACAAACAAAAAACCCCACACCAAACCACAACAAAAAAGGGGGGACACTACAAAGATGACTAGCCAGCAATCCCTGCCTAGCTCCACCTAACACTTAACTCACATTTTGGGTCTGAGCCGTCGGGACTGCTGAAGCCAGCGTCTTTTGCAGAAACCCAGGCAGCAAAGCAGTCACTTTCATCCAGAGTAATCGTCAGCATCTGCCAGAGACAACAACATCAGTGCACGCCCCCCTTCTGTAGCACCTGAACCTACGGCATCCACACACTAGACTAAGGCGTTAAGCCATGCTTCATGGGAATCAAGGCCGCTATGGCTCACATTATTCAAATGCCAGAAGCTTCAATGACAGTTTATTAACATGGGGGAAAAAGCAATTGCACATTACTTAAAAACACCAAACTCCATCAGAATAGTTAGGACGTGCTAGGGATCTGCAGTTATACAAAATTACACAAATACTGATTGCTAACTCACCCCTGTTTTCAGATCCACTGAGAACCAATTTGGAACATACACCATTTTAAATCTTTTCTTAATTTCGTCTTCGAAGTCCACTTTGCCCAAATCCTCCACCTTGCACGCCTGCCCAAGGAAAGCACAAGGGTCAGCATGGAGTAACGGGCCCACTGACGCTTCACTCTTCCAGATCTTAAACACTTGTTAAATAATTCTACAGTATACCTTAAGAACAGAGCTAATAAGCAGTGTGGTGCGCACCTTTAATCCAGCACCCGGGAGGCAGGGCAGGTGGATCTCTGTGAGTTCGAGGCCAGCCTGAATGCCAGGACAGGCCCCAAAGCTACATAGAGAAACCCTGTCTTGAACTCCTCCATTACCATAGAAGCCGATTTCTTTTATTCTAAGGTCTTTAAATAACTACCTGTTAGTAAAAATTTAAACTAATGAGCTGGAAGAGATGGCTCAGTGGTCTCCCTGGGAACCAGGCACACATGGTACCCAGACATGCATGCAAGCAAACACTCATACACATTGAATTTTTTTTAAAAAATTTTTTGAAATTGAAAATAATCTTTTCTGGGGGTGGGGCTGTAATTTAATTCTGCTAATACTAAACTGCCTTCACATTCACCTAGTGCCGCAGTCAGCTCCTCAGAGGCAGGCAGACATGGACTCTCCCAATGACCCAGGCAGAGCTTACACCATGGCAACACTCAAGCCACGGGGAAGCCTGTCCTTTACTGTACTGCACACACACTCCTGATGCAGATGCAGGCCAGCACCTCACCCCCAGACCATTCTCCTTTCCTCTCTGGAAACCCAAGTCCTGGTTCCACTCAGATGCAGTCATCTCAGGCTCTTGTCTTCATCTGAGCTAGAACAATGTTCACACGGAGAACACACAGGACACACTGCCCCTCATTACTCCACCGTCTCGGTCACATAAAGTCTCCAGCATAACAGACTATCCTGTTATCTGGAAGAGCATGGGAGTGCACAGGCAAGCGTGGACAGAAAACTTGTCTTTCCCCCAGCCCAAGAAAAAGGTGCCCTTCTGGGTGTGTTCCAGTCCTTCCTTCCTGGGAACCTGTATAGCTTTTGTTGTTGTTTTCCTCCTCCAAGTCAAGGTTTTTCTGTATAGTCCTGGCTGTCCTGGAACTCACTCTGTAGAGATCCACCTGCTCCTGCCCGCCCAGTGCTGGGATTAAAGGTGTGCATCAGTACCGCTGGCTTGCTGTGTCGTTCTGTCTAGTCTGGTGCGTCAGCCTACCCTGCGAACTGCGTGCTGTCTGCCCACGATAAGCTCACACCATTCTGTCCTGAGAGCTGGGCTGTCATCTTCTCCCTCTACCACTTCCCCCCACAGCAGAACCGAGGACACATCCTCATAACCTTTCTCCTTCACACTTTCCACTTTCTTTCTTCCCATCCTCTTTCCCACCCATTTTGCTGCAGCAGAATGGTTCCTGTGTGCTGAGCCCTGTGTTGCAGGGTTCTGAAATATGTATTTCACTAGGAAATGGGTAAAAGTCATTTTGGGGATGA
Source organism: Myodes glareolus (assembly GCF_982192425.1). Lineage (NCBI taxonomy): Eukaryota > Metazoa > Chordata > Mammalia > Rodentia > Cricetidae > Myodes > Myodes glareolus. Next base: position 4,429,871 of record NC_142029.1, read on the forward strand.
AGTCATTGGTTTAGATAAGTCCAGCAGGTCATTTGACTGGCTACTGGCTACAGACTAGAACACAGCTCTGCCCATTCTTCCATGTCCCCAGACTTCCTTGTCTCTTTACCCCCTTAGGTTTAGAATACCAGATCACGTGACTTCAAACCTTTCAAGGTTCATTATCTGGACGTGGGAAGCTGTTCACACTAGCTCAGAGCTCCACCCAAGCAGAACTAGATCCCATTTGGACAGTAGCTTCTGCTGAGAACAGCTAACCAGACCAAGAGTGAGCAACAGAGCCACACACAGAAAACCAGTAGCTCAACTTTAAGAGATGCTGTTCTGACAAGACTCTTGGGTGCTGTGGAAACAGCGCAGGGCAGCATGACCTAGTGCTGCACTGGGGTGAGGTTAGGTAACCAGGGAAGAATCGAGCAGTTCTGCTGATGAGTGATTGAGGCTTCTCTGGATCCACTCAGTTACATGGGACCCCTCTGTGAAAGAAAGGGCAGGACAGAACACCCTCCCTACAGTCAATGAACTATCCAGCCTGAAATGCCAACAGCACAAAGGACAAGAACTCTGATGGACCCTTTCTAAAGCATCCACCCCAAATAAATCTTGATTGTCATGTACAGAGACGGAAAACTAGGGGAATGCACGGCTCCATAGCCACTGATCTCAAAGGCGCTCACCTTCAGCACGTCCCAGTACGCCACATTGTTATTTGTATCTTTGGTTAATATATGTCTCTTATCATTAAGGATGTGGCATTGAATGATACTAGCGCCACCTAAAGAAAAGAAAAAAGAACAATTGGTAAAAGAAAAAAAAACACTGCCTTTCTACTCATCCTTAGAAAGTGGCACATGTGTGTAGGCATAAATGCCATGGTGTACACGTGGTCAGGCGCCAACTCTGGAGTTGCTTCTCCTCTTCCACCTTTACACGGGCTCTGAGGATAGAATTCAAGCTGTCAGGCACGAGCAGCAAGTACTGGTCAGCGTGCCAGCCTGGCATGTGCTCTCGCGTCTCTCCGTCCTCTCCTTCAGTCCTCCTGACTAGTTTCTACCCATTCTTATCTAGCGGGAAGAGCTGTAGGAGGCTAACCCTGGAGCTAACATTACATAGACTTTATTTTCTCAGCTAGCCAAAGCATAGAATTTGAGGCTCACATCTGACTGTCTGGTGTGTGCCGAAAGACGAGAGGTATTTTACATGGCTATTGTATTACAGGGTAGGAGATGAACTCGAGAATGGTGCCAAAATACACACGGCACGAAGGTCTTTGGTATACTGAATGCAAAACTTGTCATGCCCTGTTTGCAGCAGACGGAACTGAAGACGTTGCGGCAAACACAGAACACCATAGCTGTCAGTCACACAGATCCAAACACACAAAGCCATCACTGAGTCTGGGAAGGTGGCAGAGGGAGACTGGATCTCCTCAGTGCACATGCAAGTACTGAAGCCCCACAGAAACCCCTGATCTGCACTATCCCAGACATCACTCAAAAAAAAAAAAAAAAAACCCACAACCACACCCCATGCATACGCATATGGCCTGCACTGATGGGACCCAGGAGGTGACTAAAGAAATCTTGCATGGGAATGTGCTGAGGGGTATCCAGGGAGCAGGAGAGATGACCTGGGAATGGACAGGATGAAGATACATGGTATACATGTAGAAACTGTCAAAGAACAAATCAAAAATATCCTTACCCCCCCCCCCCCGCCATTTCTCATCCTAAGCACACGTCCCCAGCCGCACTGCAGTCAGAGGAAGGTGGTGCCTTTATTTCCACCTCTCTCTTGACCATACCTCACCACAAGTGCCTGCTGCTGTGGCCTTCTCACCTTTAATAACCTGGTCGGGCTGTGTGCAGAGGGGGGTTATGGGATTTGTACAGTCGTTGTCATAATCACCAGAGGCTCGGAAATTATGAATTCCCTTCAGCGTCTAAAGGAACAAGATTATCATGTCATCACTTTATGCTCTCCGGCTTGTCACTCCGAGCCAAGTGAGGAGACTGACAGCCACAGAAGCAGCAACCGCTCAGGGGTCACAGCTGATCAGAGCACACTGTCACAGCAGGGAACCACAGGGTCAAACAGCAAGAAATCCCCAGCAAACAGTAATGAGGGAATGGTTTTTAGGAAGAAAAAGACAATGAAAACAAAAACAAAACCCAAGGCTCCATACGCTCATGAATTTGAACACATGGTCCTCAGTTAGTGGAACTCTTTAAGAAGAATTAGGAAGTGTGGCTTTGTTTGAGTATAAGTGTCACTGGGGGTGGGCCTTGAAGTTTCCAAAGCCTGTGCTAGGCCCACTCTCTCTGTCTTCAACTTTTAGACCAGATGCGCACTCTCAGCCACATGTGCCATACCTGCCTGGTACTACATTCCCTGCCACAATAGTTGTGGTAGTCGGAATGCAATTGGCCCTGATAAACTCATAGGGAGAGCACTATTAGGTGTGGCTTTGTTGGAGAAAGTGTGTCACTGTGGAGGCAGGCCTTGTTAAGCCACACCCAGTGAGACAGTCCACACCCCGTGGCCTTCTGATGAAGACAGAGTCTGCAACAAGCCTGCCTGCACACTGCCTCCCTCCCTCTAGATGATAATGGACCTCTGAGACTGCCAGTGAGCCACTCCAATGAAATATTTCCTTTGTAAGAGTTGCCATGGTAACTGGGTGGTGGTGGCGCACACCTTTAAACCTAGCACTAGAGAGGCAGAGGCAGATGCATCTTTGTGAGTTTGAGGCCAGCCTGGTCCAGAACATGAGTTCTAGGACAGAGAAACCATGTCTCAAAAAACCAAACCAACCAACAAACAAACAAAAAAAGAGTTGCCATGGTCATGGTGTCTCCTCTAAGCAACAGAAACCCTAACCAAAATAATGGTCATGGACTAACCTCTTGAAACTTAAGTAAGCTTCCAATTAAATGCTTTCTGCTGTAGGCTGACCTGGTGTTTATCACAGCAACAGAACAGAAACTAAGCCCCAAGCAGGGCAGTATTCCAGCAAAGACTATCACTGACGGGCACAGAACAGGCACACAAGCTGACCTGCACGCAAATCCTTTCCGCTAGCTCCCAGAGTCAGCTATGCAAGGAAGCTCAACTCCTTCAGTCAGACCTGGCTGCCCGATCTCCTTCTACCCCTGCTCTCCATGCTCCTGCTCTATTACCTTTAGAAAAATGGGTATATGGTCTGTCTTCTTCATTCCTTTTGTGTTTAACTGAAGCAGTCAGCGTCTTGCTATGTAGCTCAGGCTGGCCTTGAATGTGCAGCATTCTGACCTGTCAGTCTCCCAAGTGCTGGGCTATAGCTGTGCGCCATCGCACAGCCACTCTCAGGTGCAGCTTAGAGGCTGGCAGCCGTCTACCACGGACAGCTGCAATCAGGCACCAGCTCTTCTAAGCGCAGCAAGCACATAGCCTGGCTGGTGACAGTAAAAGCAGCTTAATGTCATCCATGAAATTTCAGTGTTACTCTCACTCTCAGGAGTCACCCCTGAATTCACAGAGGCACACGGACAAGGCCACACTGATCTCTGCTGCTGCTAACTGGCGTATTGGGACAGCAAACCACCACGTCTACAGACTCACCACAGCACGGTCACACACTTACCCACTTGTTTACTGTGGACTTTGTTGTTGCAACCCAGACTGCAGGAGGGGGATCTGCTGATCTGTCAAGCTCCATCTGAAAGCCAAACACAAAGTCTTCTTTGCCAAGAGCTCATGCCTCTGCTGTTATCCCAGAGACGAGCTATTAGCCTGGTGACACACCAGGAGTACCAACCAACTCCTCAGTCAACAACTATACAGCGCCTGCACAGGCTTCTAGCAGTGAGCTACAGACGCACAGGGAAGGGGGTCTCCACCAAAGGAGTTCAGTCTGGTAACAAGAGTCTCCTAAGACGTATGTTATGTTATGGCAGGCAAGTATCCCTCACACCAGTGAGCTACATACAGCTGTTCACTCATGCCTGTGCACATGTGCACAGTTATATATTCTTAGAATCTCACTACATCAGCTAGGCTGGTTTTCAACTCAGAAGTCTCCTCAACAGCTGGTATACAGACAGGTACCACTGTGGACAGGCTCAAGATTTCAATTTAGATTAACTGTTGTAACCTAAGTGGACATACTCAAAAGGATGAGGGCTTTCTGGAGCAAAAGCAACACTGTTTCTGCTATTCCAGTTTTTATATTGTACACACACACAACAAATGTGAAATTAGCCCTCGCCCAGAGAGGGGCTCACTGGGATCCCATCAGCACATGCGCTCTGGTCCTTTCAGAATATCGTACATGTAAGATGTCTATTTATGCTCAACAGAACCACTCTTCTTCCTATAGCAGGAGACTGTAGCTGGAGGGGCAGGAAACATTTCTACTCAATGTGTGCCACCTTCTTCAGTCTGCCGTCCCCAGCACCTGCAGTGCTCACAGGGAAGAGTCTCTTTCATGCTTGCTACCTCTACAACCTTAATGCTCTGCTTCCCCAGAGGATGGTTTGCTGGCCAACCATGATCATGTCTCCTGCCCACTCCAGAGCCTTGTGAGCAGGGCTGCTGGGAGGCAGTGTGTGCAGTCTGAAGAGGGCTCTCATCCTGCATGACTCTTCCCCTCCTCACTGCAGAGGCTGGAACCTTGTCGTCCGGACCTCTTTTTCTGTCTGCTCATGTCCCTCCCCTTACGGAGGGCAGGAGAACTCAGCAGCATGGCTCACATGGTGTCACCAGGATTTAGTTAACAGCAGGAAGCCATCCATCCGTGTGCCAGGGAAGTGCCCCCAAGTCACAGCTTGCCTCCTTGCTGGCCTGAGGGTCTACACTGAGACACTTTCCTACCCTGTTGAGGATGGAGGGTCTTCCCACCCCCATATCTAGTCAGTGTGTAGTGTAGATTCTGCCACACAGGCCTAACCAAGCTCACAACCTCAGCTGGAAATCTGGAAAAGTCAACACACCTTGAGAACTGGTGCCTTTTCTTCACAGATCAGCACCCGAATGTCAGGGTTTCTTAGGTCTGTGCAGTAGATCTTCCTGTCCCGTCCTCCAGAATACACATGTGTGAAGGCATCGTTGACCTGGAGGGCCCAAACGCCTTCATCGTGTACTCGGTACGTTGCTATACATCTCTGCTGGCCAAGGGACCACAGGCGAATTGTCCCGTCAGAACTCCCAGAGAGGCACTGTGAACAGAGGAAACAAGTTGAGGGTGCTCCCAGGAGCATGCCAGTCTGAAATGACCACAGGCAGCGTGCCTGCTTCATCAGGGATGCCTGAGGGAACCTGCCCTTGTCCTCTCTATCCAGCGCCTGCTGATTCTGTAAACCCTAAGGTGAGCTGTGTTTGGATGCTCAGCTACTGAGGCAGACAGAGTTGGACACAGCAGCTGAAGGCAAGGGGGTGGTGATCTCAGCACAACACCATTCCTGGGAATTTATTGAAAATGTAGACTCTCAGGTCCCATCCAGACCAAGGAGGCAGGGCACAGCAGGTCACCAACAGATGCCCAGCAGGTTTCCCGGGTAACTCCCATGCTCTACGGCTGATGGCACTGCTCTGGCCAGAGAGCCTTTTTGGGATCCTGTGTCACAGTTCTCTTTCACCTTCTTGCTCACGGCTTTGGATTTCTTGTGGCTCAGGTCTTTGGCTCAAACAGGAACCAGAAGCAAGGTCTAGCCAAGGACTCTACTGACTCCTGTGATTCTGAACGATTCTCACATGAGTTGTGAGTCAACATTACTAGTTCTGAACATTCTCAAAGTCCAGGAGAATCAACTACAGACAAGCTGGAGGCACAGATTAGGGATGAGTACACTGAGTTAGACAGAAACAGGCTGACTGAGTCACCCCACAGCCATACTAGGCATGCTCAGTATTCCTAACTGGTTGCTGTGACAACTTGTAGAAAGCATAAAAGCTTCATTTCCCTGGGAAAGGACAAAGCAACTGCTGGTGCTGGAGGATGTGACTAAGCAATAGCTACAGAGGAGCGCAGCTGTGGCCCAGACTTGGTGGTTCTTAAATAGATGGGTGGGTTAGATTGTTAACGTTACTGCTCTACCTCTTGACTTCAGGAGCCTGCGAGACTGTGGGCAGGTGAATCACATGAACACTGAGTAGCAGACTTCCTCACCAGCTGCCAGGAGCACCAGAAACTTAGTCACCTCTTCCAACGAGTTCACAAGGGGATGACTGGTCCAACCTGGGTATGGGAGGACTCAGACATTCTTTGGGATAGGGCTGAGGAGATTCTGCTCCCTAGGGCAGAAGATGCTACTCTGATGCAGCCACTCTCTCAGGAAAGCTCCAATCCCTCAGATCCTAGAACATATGCCCAAAGACAGCAAGGTCTGGCAAAGACGGTGCTCTGGAAGTCCAGAGCAAGCTGAAGACTTGCAACAGTTAGTTACCAGATGCAGACTGCATGCTGCAAGCAGAGGAGAAAGAACAGAGATTGGGTCACATGAACACACAACACAGAACAATCTCAACAGCAGCCAGCACTCTGCGGCTACAAGGTGAGCAAGAAACAAGAAAAACACAAACTGCTAGTCACTGACACCCAGCACGAGGCAGGGCTCAAGGATGCCCAGTACTGTAAACACCCTCCTACTCAAGGTCCCTGGTGACACTCCCTGTCCTATAGGAGCTGGCAGGACCAATAAACAGCTCCCGCCCTCCATTTTTACCTTCTTCCTTCCACTGGATAAGAATGTGAGATATCCAACAAGAAATTATTTCAGACAAATGCAACATTCTGCTAAACCAGATGAACCCTGACCAGACATTCCTGCCTCCCATGACAGCAGTAGGAGATGCCTATGTGTCAGGGACCTGGCTACCATTGGAAAAGTTGCCTAATATGATCCCAGACCCCTAAGTTAGGTTTGAAACTTGAATTACCAGAAAAATCCTGTGGCAGACCTACCCTAAGAACGAACTGGTAGCTTTTAGAACCGAGCCCCACTAACATTACTGGTTAATAGCAAATATAGCTGACTTTAAGGGATCTCCATCCGACAGTTAAACCACCCCACCCCATACAGAAGTACATTATATGTTACAAAGAGGAAATAGGACCCAGACTGCAGTGGCCAGGAAGAGCTTTAGGCCTTCTAGCCACTGCTAGAGACTTAAACCTATAGACAACACACAAACAACAAGGCAACTGCCCAAGCCAGACAACCATGAGAACCTCACTAACAGGCAGGCCAAGGCTTTGACAGCAAGGCTTCCTCCTGCCTACAAGGTCAGCACTTCAGCTTCAGCCTCCATGCAGTTACAGCTACATTAGGACTGTACTTGATAGCTTTCAACTTAGCTTTTTATTTTGTAAAGATTTACTGTGTGAGTATATGCCATTGGTGTGCAGTGCCCACGGAAGCCAGAAGAGGGAACCAGATCCACCCATGCCCCCCCCCCCCCAATTACAGAAGGCTGTGAACCGTTGGACCTGTGTAATGGGAATAGAACTCCAGTTCTCTGCAAGAGCAACAAGTACTCTAACCACTGAGCCACAATTTAATATTCTAAAGACTGAAAATTACTATAAAAATTACACATGCAGATTATGGTTCACGTCAGCCTCTCCAGTCACGAAAACGGGAACTTCCGCTAGGGCCATCAGCTGGGCCTGAAAGCGCGCCTACCTGTGTGCCGTCCCTGTTCAGCAGCAGCGCCTTCACGTTGTCTGTGTGCCCTTTCAGCTTCATGAGCTTTGCGCAGGTTCTTGGATCCCACACTCTTAGAACCTGCCAACCCCGGGGTTTAGAGCATTATACAAACTGAACACACTCACAACCAGCTTTTGAAAGCAGTTGACTTTCATATCAAATGTCAACTATTAAATTCTAAGGAGGAAACACTATTGCAGCCAATGTATGCCGTCCAAGGCTGCTAAGCTTAAGGATACTTTTCTAAGGCCAAAAATCCCCCCGCCCTGCCACGTATAGCAGCTGCACAGTTACACTCAGAGGTATACAAATAACGCTTCTTTTATCATCCACTGGACAAAATCCCTGTCTTTATTATTTTATTCTTTAGCTTCTTTTGAGACAGGAATGGGTTGTGCTATCTAGGCTGGTTGTGAATTTCTGGACTCAAACAATCTTCCTGCCTCAGCCTCCTGAGTGCTGGGACTGCCGCATGCTACCTCGCTGAGCTCTGGGCATGTTTTTAAGGACTCCATTTTCTTAGGTTCAGAGACACTGGCCAGGCCATGCTTACCTTCTCAGTGGACCCTGATACAATGATTGTTCCCAGTTGGTTCATGGCCAGGCTATAAATGGAATCTTTGTTCCCACTTAAAGAAGAAGCTATTGAGGATAAAAGGAGTTCAATATTAACAAAGTGACCAGGTAGTCAGCAACTTGTCAGCAAAGATCGCAAGCTTACACATTTGACCTAGAAACTTGACAAACACTTTAAGGACATGAAATCTATCTATACTAGAGATAATTCCAAATAACAGTATCGTCATCAACACTTGTTTTTCTGGATTTGTGTATGTGTAAGTGTTCAATATCTGTCAAGTGGAACTGTGCTGCCACTTAAAACTGACCCACATAAAAGCAGTGTATTTCCAAAGATGAGCCTGATTCATTCTAAAGCCACTGCTATTCAAAAAAGTGCAAAATGAAAACACCATTTCATACACAAATCAGATTAAAAAAAACAAAAACCCAAACCCCCCAAATCCAAAGCAACACTTTTAGCCAGAATCATGTCCATACCCTTTGATTTGGAAGCCAAAGTGGAGGGTTTCCATGGTAACTGGTTCACAAATACACACCCAGTGAGTGACACATGACAGGTTTAGAAAATGCCTGCTTGTAAGCATTCCACAAAGGTAACTATGATTAGCATGGGTCTTACACACATAAACCTGGTGACAGCCTCCCTTACAATCTAAGTAAACCCAGCTATGGCAGAATCTGTGCTCACTAAGGCCAAGTTTCTGTTTGTGTACCTTAGAGGCAGGCCTTACAAAGAGAGGCCTAGGACAGACCAGGCAGGCCTACCTGCTGGATCCCTGAAAAACAAATAAAACCACCAAACAAAAAACCCCAAGGGAACAAGGGACAGAGCCTCTCTAGATCCATACTACTTCCGGGAAAACCAACACTGAACAATTTGTAAACGTAGTCTCTCTAGCAGCTTTCCAGCAGACTTGGTGACGCTGTAACTATCTCAGCCAAGCCACGGGAGCCCTGGAGTCACACAAGCTGAGACCATACAGCGCAGAAACCTCACTGTCCGAGTCTGTGTCTTCAACACCTCCTCTGGTCTAGGTTAGGCCAAACTCTGCTCCCATAAGAAGTCCTCAGACATTCAGTCTGGAGGCTTCCATAGGCTGGGCTATTGTAGTAAGCTGTGTAAGCCTGACCTGGAAGTTTATCAAACAGCCACACCGAGCACCTCTACATCCCTCTAGAAGCGCCTGAGCTTTACTGGGCTTTTCCAGAACTGCTGGATTCTTTCAGGCTGCTCTGAACAGACTTCTCAACTGGTACTGGGAACATTCTCTCCCCGGGTATTTCTCATCTTGGCTATGAAAAGCTCACGAATACAGTAAGACTCTGAAGTCAGAAAAGAGCCTGCATGGCCATCTATCACCTTCTAGAGAACACTGGCTGTGTGGTCTGAGGCAGCAACACTATGGGAGGTACACGGTGTGAGAAGACAGAGTCCTTTGCCTGCAGGGACTTACACTATAGCTATGTAGCTAAGAAATACACAAGGAATAGTCAGGTTCCATCTGGAGAAGCTACTAAGTCTACAGTGCAGAGATGGGCTATCTCCTAGTTCAATCACAATCCAGGGGCTAGAAGCTGTATGCAGAGGTACTCTCAAAACATGAGCCACCGTCTTGACGCAAATGTATAAAAGATGTTGTATAACATTTTTTATATCAACTTAGATCACTTTCAAAAATGTTTTTCAAACACCTTACTTGTGACAGTGTTATTTGAGGCAGTCAATGCTGTCAGAGTATTCACATCCCAAAGGAATATTTGTCTGTCCAACCCAGCCGATGCTACCAGCTCTTTATCCTTGGCATATGCTAAGGCCTTTACATAGTCCTATAACAGAACAGACACACTATGATCTATGCTGTAAGAACACGAGTTCCAACAAAAAACTGAGCTCCCAACACGACAGGAAGACTGAACCGTGGACATTACCTTGTGTGTTCTGAGTGTGGACATGCAGAATCCTTTGTGTGCATTCCACACTTTGACTGTCGTGTCAGAGGAGGCAGATATTACTAGAAGACACAGAGGCGAGTAAAGACTTACTAGAGGGCCTTGAGCTTTAGGCCACTTAACAGCAAGTGATGCTACCACAAACACCTGCTCATACATGCACGCTTAAAAGCTCTTTTCATATGTAAATGTACACACACACACACACACACAGAGTATTGGTTTTAATTATATAGAACAAACTGTTCTAATTTCCCAGGTATAAGTAATTAATTTAATTGAGAATTATTCAGACTGTAAAACCAAGAAATGGAACTCAAGAAAATAACAAAAATGTAATACTAAGGCTAAAAAGATTATATCAGTATAGAGTTCTATTTATCTACAGTTCAAATTTGTGTCAAACAGATTGTGTGCTCATGCTGAATGGCTAAAAGGAAGGTTTGGAATGGCACAAGAGGGCATCTGGTAATCCTGTTATATTTTACTGTGGTTTCAATGTGTGTGCACTTTTCTGCATGTATGTTGGCTTCAATGAAAAGTCTTACAGGGGCTGGGGCATGGCTCACCAAGTAAGCGCCTCCTGTGTAGGCATTAGGTACTGCCAACACCCACATAAAAAACTGGGTGTGGAAGCACACACCTGAACCTCCTATAACTTCAATGCTGGAGAGGAAAGAGGGGTGAAAGTAGCAGATTCCAGGAGCTCAGGAGTTAGCTAATCTAGCAATCAGCGCACTCTAAGATCAGTGAGAGATGCTGTCTCAAACACTATAGTGTAGCATCATGGAAGACGACACCTGATACCCATCTCTGGTGTCCACATGCTTCCAAACCTGCACACACACAGACTTACATGTTTTCCCATTGCAGCAGAGCACGACATCATTCACCCAGTCTGTGTGGTGCTCCATGGATGCTATGTATGGATCTTGCTGAAATGAAAAACCACACAGTTTACAACAGAGAGCACAAACACGACAAAGTAGAATCATGCTCAGATTCTTCAGTTAATGTGATACATTACCATACTTAAATTAACTAGAGTGACACTTCCCTAAACAGGGGGTGCTTCCAGAGACCTGATGATTTAAGCAAGCTTGTTTCAGGACATTTACCATAATAAAAGCCTAGGTTCCCAAGGTTAAGTTTTATACCTTGTGGTGGCAAAATTGACAGTTCTGGGCTAGGCATGGTACAGGGCACAGAGTGCAGGGGGACAGGGAGGGATTTCTTACACCAGCACACCTGTGGTTCTGGAGTCTGGCCTAAGAACAAAAGGAGACTAGCTTCCTCCTGTGGCTTGTAATCCCATCGGATGAGTCCCTATACTGTCTGTCCTTCAGAGAAGGAGACAAGGTGCGAGGGCACCGGCACCCCAATCCAGTTGCCAGACTCCTATCCCCTGGCTTTTACCAGAGCCTTTTACACACAATATCAAGTTAGGTCCCACACCAACACAAGCAAGTTTACACACTTCAGGGGCAAGGGAATAGCTCTTTTGCATATCTAAGAACTTGTCATAAACACCAGGAAAAAGACGTTTTGAGTGTAGGCCAGACTGCCAGATTATGGGTAAACTGCATTTTCCCTTAATTTGTTCAAAATACTGGAAATTCTCAAAAAGTTAACATTCTAATTCAAAGAGTTCCTAGAGCACAGCAAAGGCAGCACACTCTTCTTATTCTCATGCCTTTGACACCGTCCTCATCTCCTTAAGAACTCAGCCTGCTGGGCTGGAGAGATGGCTCAGAGGTTAAGAGCACTGACTGCTCTTCCAGAGGTCCTGAGTTCAATTCCCAGCAACCACATGGTGGATCACAACCATCTGTAATGAGATCTGGTGCCCTCTTCTGGAGTGTGGGCATACATGGAGGCTGAATACTGTGTACATAATAAATAAATAAATCTTAAAAAAAAAAAAAAGAATTCAGCCTGCTAGACTGAGTCTACTGCAAGAAACCTTATCTGGCAGCTGTGAACTCCCTGACTGGCACTGACTGCAGTGAATACCGGTTTGAAGAGCTGGCTAAAAAGACACAAACTTAAAGAAAAATTCAGGTGCTGGCACCAGGGGTCTGTGATTAGGCTGAGTTCCCAGTTACTGCCTTAAGAGGGACTTTCAGGACTTCAGACCTCGGTGAGTACAAGGGCCAGACACACAGCTGAGAGTTGTGTAAATGCTCCTTTTCCTCCCCAGTGCCATTCTCTGTATCATTCACAAAGCAACACTCAAACAAACCCTGAGTTTGCTCCATTTCGACTGCAGACCCCCTTTGCATGTCAATATATTTGAAAAGTCTCTTGATTATGATGCTGAAAATAGAACAACAGAATGTTGAATTTTTACAAATATTTAATTTCCTTATAAAAAGTGATTAAAGTCCCTACATGTTCGTGTCTTCCTGGCTAATGGTAGTGTGAAACCATGAAGGCTGCCCTCTCCTTCTACTCCTTGGGCTTCTGCAGACGTTGCTAACTGTTTTGCAGTGCTGAGTATCAAGCCCTGGGCCTTGTGCGTGCTGGACAAGCACCCTGCCACCTGAGCTACATCCCAGCCTTGAAAGCCTCTTGTTTACACAGTGAGGGACATGTAAATGCACAGTTATCAAGAGACTTTTCAAGTTCATAATTAAACCAAAATCCTGTGGGAAGTGCTCATTCCCCACCAGCCAAATATTTCTGCTCCTTTGTGGCAGGGGACTCTTAAGGCAAAATAATTTATGGAGACCCTGTGTTAACGGAGGCATTTTCTCGCAGCCTTACAGAACTCTGTGGAAAATGTCTTCACAGAATAGATTATGAAGCTCAGTGCTCAGAGATTAAAGCCAGAGCTGAAGAAGAAGTCCACCAGTCAAAGCCACTGGTCCAAGCCGCCTCACCTTGTGCTGATTGACACTCCATATTCTGATGATGGAGTCCCGCCCTGCGGTGAAGAGCCTGTTGAGTGCTGGGTCCAGCTGCAGGGCATTAACTCCATTGCGATTGTACTTCTCCACTTCATCTCGGATAACATAGGAAACCTGGCAGACACCAAGAGAGCCAGGGCATGGTGAGGTGTAGCCTACTAGTGGCTAGTTCCAATAGCAAACTAACAGTTTTTGTCTTTATCTTACTCCACGGAGACTACAGGGCACCCCTAACCCAGCTCAGGACAAGCAGGACTGCTGCTGACACCTGGACACCTCCCCAGCCTCCTGTCTGCCTTTATCTGTCTAATCCATTCCACCAACCTTCATCCACCAGTACCCCTGAGGCAGGACAGTCAGTAAGGAAAAGGAGGAAATGTGGGAAGAGAAAGCTGCCCCCAACCTCTCCTGGTTTGCCTATCGCTGGCAGACAGATGCCAGGACAAGACCTGCAGTTCCGTTCTGAGAAGACGGCAATTGCTGGTGCACTGAAAGCTCTCTCCCAGCAGGCCCTTCTCCAGCGGCCCAGGGGAAGAGAACACCCGAGGAGCTTTCCCCAAAGCCTAGCACAGACGGAGCAGCTTCCTGCTTTTCTGGGCCAGAGATCTCCCTGCTCCTAGCTCAAAAGGCGCCACCTTGCCTCATTCACTCCGTAGTTCTGAAAAGAGTGAAAGCATACACAGCTCTGGGTGACTGGAAAGGTCTTCTTCTCTCTCACACTTGAAGTAGACAAGGAAGTTTAGATACGAGGGCTGACTGAGAATTGGCTGGCACATGCAAGGCACTGGGTTCTGCCTCAAGCATGACAAAGAAAGAAAAAACACGGAGGCAGAGACAGGCAGATCTTTGAGATCAAGGCCAGCCTGGTCTACAGAGTGAGTTCCCGGACAGCCAGAGATACACAGAGAAACCCTGTCTCAAAATAAAAAATAAAGAAAAAAGAAAACCAAAGGTAGATGTCCGTGCACAAAGCCTCCTTTAACTCCTCCAGCACAACTGTTCCCGAGCCCATGCCTTCAGTCTCCTTCAAAGCGGCCTCATTGTGTTCTATCCTGGACACCTTACTGTAAACTCCACCTGTGCCATCCCTGCGCTCTACTTGCTACAGGAACTAGGCTGAAATTTTAAAATCATACACACACAGAGACAGATGGGGCCACGGGGACATCCTTGAAACAAGAGTGCCAAGAATGCCCCCTTTCTATATAATTATGGGCTATCTCTCAGCGATTCCTTAGTTCCCGATCTTGCTGAGGGCCTCCACTGTCAGACCCGGGCATCTGTATCACAATACGGTTCTATGCCTGTAGCTCCCCTGTCACTACAGGAGTGGCCGGGAACTGGGCTGAGAGATTTAAACATACACAGACACACAGAGAGATGGAGACATGGGTCACTCTTGATACATGATTGCCACAATTATTGTGCTCAGGCAGTTGCAGACCCACCAGCCTGCCATCAAGGTCTTATGCTCAGATCAGCAGTAAAGTTGTTTTGCTCAGTTCACTCCAGCAGGTGAGGGTCTGAGGCAGGCAAAGAAAATCAAGGGGCTAGGGACCTATAGCTCTCAACACCTCACCCTACCCCAGGCCATCCCCTAAGCTTCTAGGATCTTCTTGTGCTATCACATTTCTGGATTTTGTCCTTTGACCATCTACTGGCTTTGCTATGCATTTAGAATGCCCTTTCAATCTAGAGAGTGTGGTCCTTATGCCTGCAGACACCCTTCTGTGACTAGAGTGTGGTCATCATGCCTGAAGACACCCTTGTGTGCACAGAGTGTGGTCCTCATGCCTGCAGACACCTTATGTGAATAGAGTGTGGTCCTCATGCCTACAGACACCCTTGTGTGCAGAGTGTGGTCCTCACGCCTGTAGACACCCTTGTGTGAATAGTGTGCAATCCTCACGCCTGCAGATGCCCTTGTGTGGATACTGCTGTGCCTGCTTTCTTTGTTCCTTCTTGTCTACTGGTGGACAATGGAACTTTCTTACTGATCCCTGTCTTTAACATAATCTGGATCATCTTTTCCCGTTTACTCTTGAAAAGACCTCCTTTATGATTTATGACCCTATTTTTTTCTTTTGTTGAGACAGGATTTCATCATATAGCCCAGGCTTGCCTGGAACTTTCTATACAGCCCAGGATGGCCTTGAACCCCCAATCAATCCTCCTGCCTCAGCTTCTCAAGTGCTAGTACTGTTAAGTGCTACCATACCCAGCTTCTACCATTGCATTTTTCCAACTGTAGTATGATGAAAAATAGAAACAGTGTCTTTAATAATGAAATGGTTACACTGCCATATCCTGGGCTGGCAAGATGGCTCATCAGGTAAAGGTGCTGGCCACACAAGCCTGGCAACCTGAGTCTGACCCTCGGGAGCCATGTCAAGGTGGAAGGAGAGAACTGACTCCACAAAGCTGTCCTCTGACCTCCACATGTGCCATGGCATGTGACCCCTTCCAGCACGGTAATAATACCAAGTATTTAAAAACTGACTCTACAGACACTCTATGCAGTCATTAAAGGAGAAGGAGAATTTATAAAGATTTTTTCCTTTTTGGTTTTGGTTTTCTCAAGACAGGGTGTCTTTGTGTAGCCCTGGCTGTCCTGGAACTCACTCTGTAGACCAGACTGGCCTAGAACTCAGAGATCCGCCTGCCTCTGCCTCCCAAGGTATGAGTTCTTAAGACATTTTACATTAAAGTCCAGCAGTGACAACCTGCCTTCAAAACTGTGCCTTCAGAAGAGAAGAGTAAACACAAGGGCCTGATGGAGAACCCCAGTTCCTACCGTGAGATGTTCGGGACAATATCAAACCCCCAAGGTCTTTAGCCATGCACAAATGCTAGTCTTATGTGCTGGCCTCCATTATTGTCTACCAGAGAAGCAAGACCACAGCAGCGGGATTCTCAGGAGAAGCCAGGCCTGAATCAAGACAAGTGGAATCACCCCAATCAACTATAGCTATTAAGGAAAAAAAAAAAGTCTAGATACAGAAAGACAGAAAAACATAGAACTTAATTCATGATTTTTAAAATTTTAATTATGGGCATATGCATGCATTCTGTGCATGTGTGAGTGCATTGTCCATGGAGAGCAGAAGAGGGTGCTGGGAGCTGAAGTTACAGGTGGCTGTGAACTGCATGGCATGGGTGTAGGAACTAAAGTGGTGTCTCTGCAAGAGCAGGATGTGCTTAGCCACTGAGCTACCTGCCCAGGCCTGACATCTAATACTCTCAACAACTACTAAGTAATTAGCACCAGCTGCCAGGTACAATTTAAATGTGAAGGATTCTGGGGAGAGCACAGAAGTCCTCCTGGTATGGTGTTCTAAGGGAAGAGCTTAACTGGAAGTAATAGAAGGCCAAGAGAGGCAGACCTGGGCAAACCTTAGCAGGCAACAGTGACTTCACTATAATGTTATTGTGACAACCGAAGGCAGAGATGAGAAGTCATACCTGACTATTCTCATCTGCCCGCAAAATCAGA
This sequence comes from Myodes glareolus, assembly GCF_982192425.1. NCBI lineage: Eukaryota > Metazoa > Chordata > Mammalia > Rodentia > Cricetidae > Myodes > Myodes glareolus. Next base: position 4,446,490 of record NC_142029.1, read on the forward strand.
CAGGCACAATGTGAGCTTTGTAAGGCAACAACCGTTCCTCTGTCTAGTTCCATAATGACTTTCTATTTGTAACTCTATTTCAGCTGACTTTTAAAAAGTATTTTAGGGCTGGAGAAATGGCTCAGTGAGTAAGTGGCTTCACTTGCCACAAAAGCATAAGAATGCAGTGGAATACCCAGAAACCATGCAACACTAGACTGAGTAGCACACATCTGGAATGCCAGTGCTTATATAGTACCATGGGAGGTGGAGACAGGAGGGGACCAGGACACTCATGGCCAGCTAGATAGCATGTGCATTGGTGAACGACTGTCACAAACAAGGTGGAAAGTGAGTATGGATACCAAAGGTTATTCTGAGCTCACATGTGTGCTATGGCACACCCACGTCTACAGTCACATACACATACATACACACACACACACACACACACACACACACACACACACATACACACACACACAGAGTCTCTAGTTTGCCTTCTTCTAGACCAGGGCTTAGCAACAAGTAACTGACAGACAAATCCAGCCTCAACCTTCTTTCTGTGAGCTAGGCTTGCTGGAGTCCAGTCATTCCTGTTCATTACAGACTCTCCATGGCTGGCTGAGACCTGTAAGGGGAGATCCTGTACTTGTTGAGTACTCTTTCTGGGTCCTTCTTCACGGACTACCCTATAACATTATAATGACAAGGCCTGTCTGTAACTTGACTTTAGAATTCAAGGTACTGTCTTCTCATCCAAGACACAGTCAAGAGGCAAAATACATTAATTTTTCCACTTTTCCCAAGATGGAAGTTTTTTTTTTTATAATTTACAAGCATAAACATAAAAAACACATGTAAAGTGACTGAAAACAGCCGAGTGGTGATGCCTGCAATCTTAGTAAGAGGCCGAGACAGGAAGACCACCAGCTGGCGTGCAGGCAAGACTACACCGTGGGGCCTTGTCTCCCAACAAAACGAAGCCCAAAACAAAAACCCGAAAACACACAGCAGCAACAACAAAAATACTGAAGTATATACGGGGGGGGGGCATATATTTTTTTTAAAAAGATTTATTTTATGTGTATGTGCCTTGAGTGTTTGCACATATGTGTTCCACATGTGTGGTGCAGAGGATGTAACAGGGAATCAAATTCTTAGAGCTGGAGTTACAGATGGTTGGGAGCCACCCTGTGGATGCCAGGAATTAAATACAGGTCCTCTACAAGCACAGTCGGTGCTCTTAACTGGTGAGTCATCTCTGCTGCCCCAGAGGTGCATATCTTTACAGAAAATGTACCCCATGTCCTTTTGACCCAGACCACAGAATATCACTCTAGGGAGCAGCTCTGGCACTCTAGATATTTTGCTTGAGACAGGGTTTCTCTGTGTAGCCCTGGCCATTTTGGAACTCACTTTGTAGACCAGGCTGGCCTTGAACTCAGAGATCTGCCTGCTGAGCCCTGGGACTAACGGCATGCGCCACCACACTGTCCAGTGTCTTGTCCAGCCACTATCTTACTTTTCAGAAATGGGAACATATTGTGTTGACTTGCTGCTCTTATTTCAGGATACCTTCCTGTTTTGATTATCTGGACCTAGCATACCGAGTGTGTGTGTGCGTGTGTGTGTGTGAATGCACATGGAGGGCTGAGGTCAAGCATCAGCGCCTTCTGTTTTATTACTTCCATTTTATTTTATCTGAGCATAGTCTCTCACAGACTCTGGACTTTATCAATGGCCAGCAAGCTCCAGTGCTCTTCTTGTCTCTGCCTTCTCCATACTAAGATTTTGGCACATGCCACCACAGCTGGCTTTTTTTTTTTTTTTTTGGTGGGAACTGATGATCTGAACATAGACCCTCATGTGGCACGCACTTTACAAACAACAGAACCTTCCCAGCCTCTAGTTTACTTTTTGATAATAGCAAAGTAACTCACTACAAGAATATATCATATTTTGTTTGACAACTATATACATTGAGATTTCCAAACACGTTTGTTTAGTTTTCCACAATAACAAGATTCCTAAAAAATAATCTTAGATAAGTAGAGAAAGATTACAGACACATGGCATGGGATGTCCTGTATATGTGTTGCTTTATTGGTTGATGAATAAAGCTGTTTCAACCAATGGCTGAGCAGAGCAAAGCAAGGTGGGAAATCTGAACAGAGATATATAAAGATAGTAGGCAGAGTTAAAGAGAAGCCATGTAGCTGCCAAAGAAGAAAGATGCCAGCCAAAACCTTACCCGGTAAGCCACAGCTGCACAGCAAAACACAGATTAAGAGAAATGGGTTAATTCAAGATGTAAGGGCTAGCTAGAAATATGCCTGAGTCACTGGCCTAACAGTGTTGTAATTAATATAGTTTCTGTGCGATTATTCGGGTCTGAGTGGCTGGGAACCAACAAGCGGTCTCCGCCAACAGATACATATATGTAAATTTTGTAGAATATTTTTTTTTACAGAGATGGTCTCACAAAGTAGCCTTAGGTACCTAGAATGTGGTATATAGATCAGGCCTGCCTCTGCTTCCTGAGGGCAGGGATGAAGGGGTGTGCCACCAGGAAAGGACAGAACACATTTTTTACAGTAAGGCACTGTGAACTAAAGGGGCTGCTTTTAGGTTTTGTCAAGGCAAGAGACAAAGAGCAGTAAGTGCTATGGCTCTGTTTAAAGTAAAATGTCACATATGTCAGGTAGCAAACTGGGAAAGCACAGGCATGGCTCTCAAGCAGTGTCAACTCTGCCCTTACGGGAAACTTTTGACTGGAGAGGATAAGTCCATCCAGTGGGCAGGAGTCAGGGGATCCTAAACAGTTTACAGGACAGGACCCTTAGCTCCCCCAGGGAAGACTGAGCAGGCTGAGAAGCCCTAGGGTGACACAGGACAACGCACACAGCTGCTGCCTTGAGATAGTAGAGGACAGGCAGAGTTTGTAGTCTGGTGCTCTCTGTGGGCTCTTCTGGCAGTGGGCACACTTCTCTACACAATGAGATGAAATCACCTCTGTGGCTTCTAGCACTGCTCCTGTACCTACCGGACAAATTCTTAACTTTTTCTTCAGCAGGCTAATTTCACTCTTGTTAGGAAATAGTGTCTAGTTATAATTTGCTTGTTGCTGAACACCACACTCTAGCTTCATTCTGAGTGTTTAAGAGCAGAATCATCTCCTCCCTCATCCTCTCTGCACCAACCACCACCATCTCCTCCCTCACCCTCTCTGCACCAACCACCATCTCCCCCCTCTCACTGCATGTATTGGCCTACACCCAGCCCAGCTAAACTTCTGCTTTGTTTTTGCATCTGCTGTGTTTCATTTCTGTCTTCATTCTCCTTGATCCCTATTGTCTTTTTTTTTAGATGCTAGGGACTGAACTCCAGGGCCTTGCGTAAGGCAGATGAGTGCTCTACACTGAGGTATATTCATAGCTTTGTCTTTTAATGTTTTAAAGCATGTATATATGTAGGACGGTGGTGCCACAAAGCACCTTTGGAGATCAGAGGATAACATGGTCAGTTCTCACATTCTACCATGTGAGTCCCAGGAATCAAATTCAAGTCTTCAGGCTTGGCAGCATGCACCTTTCTTCCTCAAGCCACCTCAGCATCCCTTGTCTTTTAAACCTTTGCCCCCAAACTGAGAGAACTGATAATCCTTACTCTATTGAGAACCACCATCCTAGCGTGCAGAACATGACTAAGTTACAGCTTAGTTGGAAACAGCATTCTCACCACCTGGCCTGGAAGCTGGGGTTACTGCAATCCCATCACGAATGCCCTTTAAAAGAAAAACAACACCTATTCAGGGAAAGCTAAGGGATATTAAATTGCTCTAATTTCACTTATTCTTTAATTTTTTTATTATTTGTGTGTGTGTGTGGGTGAACAGCACATGTAGACACATGTATGTACATGAGTGTGGAGGTCCGAGCTTGACTTGGGGACAGAACTTTTTAAGTGGGGACAGAAATTTAAATTACGTTTGTGCCCCAGGTCATTTACCAGACTGAGCCATCTCTTCAGCCCAATTGCAATCACTGTGACAACCACCTACTGAATACATAGGAACACTGAACTGGCCAGTGAGATCAGGAATCTAAAGAGGATATTTATTCAGAAAACTTCACAGGTCTAGAACCTTGGGGTTACTGTCCCTTGGTCCCCTCTTCTGTGGAGTGTTAGTGACTGTGGAACCCTTTCAATCTCTGTCCCTTTTTGGGCCAATCTATGTACTTGTCTGATGACACAATGCACCTTTCCAAGCCACACACAATCTACCTGCAGGCAAACATCTGTAACAGGACTTTAAAATAAATTCCTCCATCTTTAAGATAAAAAGGTAGCAGGTAACATTTTTTTTTTGAGCCAGACTGATCTGTAGCTCAGACTGCTCTCAAACTTGTTAGGTACCAGAGAATGACCTTGAATTTCTGACCCTCTTGCCCTCAACACCAAGCCCCTTAACCCGTGTTAGGTGCTAAGAGTACAGGCAGCAGGCAGGTACCACCGGGCCTGGTTTTCTCCCGGTGCAGGGGGGCTGACCTTGCTCAGGACAGGAAGTACTGTCAAATGAGCTCCAGGACCCAGCCCCAAAGACAGCAAGCAGAACTCAAACGTACACCACACCAAAGCGATTTAGGGAAACCCACAACACCCACGCTGTGGGTTAACGAACTCATCGCCCGCTATGCCGACGCTACGGAGACAGGGACTGGAAGACGCAAAGGGAGGACCGTGAAGGGGGAGGTGAACCCCACTGCAAAGGAGGGGAAACTGTCATTTCCTCCAGCGCACGCTCCCACGTGCGGCCCGGTCCCGCCACGCCCCCGCAAGGCCCCTCGCTGTCGGGGCTCACCCACCCGCGGGCGCCGCGTGGCCTCCGCCGCCGGGTCGCGGCCGCTCCGGAGGAAGGCGGCCGAGAGCAGAGGCAGGTGAGCGGGCAGAAGGCCCATGGCGCCGCCGCAAGCCCGCGGTCCCGGGACGGCGGTTCCCCGGGACGGCGGCTCCACGCGACCGCTCGCGCGAGGCCCGCACGGGCGCCCAGTCCGCCCAGCCGCCGCCTCGGGCCGTTGGCGCCGCGGCCCCACCCCTCGCGAGGCTGCGCCCCGCCCCGTCATCCTCCGGCCGTCGAACCCGGCCGGTCGCGGCCCGAGACATCCGCCCGCCCGCGGGGGAAACGGACCCGACGGCGGCGTCGCCAAGGCTGCGGAGCCGGGCCGCCATACCTGCACTTTCCTCCGCCCGGCTGTGTTCTGCCGGTGATGGGCCGCCATCTTGCATGTTGACACTCCGACGTCACTTCCGGGAGAGGCTCGGCGCCGGCGGATGTCCCTCCTTGTTCCCTTGGTTGGGCAGAAGATAGGTAGGGCGTAGGCTTTCCGGGCCGCTTGCACCTCGGAGAGCAAGCCACGTGCGAACGGTAATGCTAATGGAGGCAGAGTCGCCGCAGACGCCAGCATGCAGAAGAGAGGCCTGCCCCAGCTTTATTATGAATAGTTTTTTTAATTTATTTTTTTTCGCGTATTTGTGTTTTGTCTGAATGTATGTATGTGCATTGTGTGCACGCAGTACCCAGAGAGATCAGAAGATGGAGTCGGATCCCATGGACCGGAGTTAAAGTTTTACTAAGTGGGTTCTGGGAGTCGAACTTAAGCCCTCTGCAGGAGCAGCCAGTCCCCTTAGCATCTGTGCCATGTCTCCAACTGCATCTCCATATTTGTAGTTTTTAAATTAAAAACAAAACAAAAAAAAGCAAAAGCAAAACTTTTTTGTTGTTATTTATTTTCCGAGGCATGGTTTTACTGTGTAGAATGTGCTGGCTAGGGTGTGCTATGTATGTATGTGTATGTATGTGATATGTATGTATGTATGTATGTATGTATGTATGAATGACTTCAGACTCATTCGGAGGTCAGAAAACAACTTGTGGGAGCTGGTTCTCTCCTTCCAGTGTGTGGGTCTTGAGGCTCTAATTCCAGCTTGGCAGCAGGCTCCTTTACCCACCCAGTGAGCTATCTCACCAGACCCCAGACTCTCAAGTGGTAGAATTACAGACTTGTGGCACTGTAGCTGGTAATACGGGTCTTAGAAGTTAAGCGAGGTAATGTTAGCATTGTCCCTGATTGGAGACAGTCAAAATATTTTAAATCATCACCTTGGCTAGGAAATACGGTCAAAGTATTATAACTATGGGGGCCAGCCATGATAAGCTAAATATGGGCAGGTCACCCAAAGGAGGTTCTTTAGTTCCAACCTTTATCACCTGCCAGAGTAAAACTCGGTTATCGATAAATTTAATAAGATAAATTTAATAAGAGGCTTGAGGCAATACCTGGTTGCAGAAAGAACCACAAACTGAGATTACCGAGCACCACCCATGAACAGACCATCCAAAGGAAATGCCTAGCATTCCAACCACTGTAGATAGGACCACCTGCCAGCACACACCCACCAGGACACCCCTAGACAAATATCAGCCAATCAGGGGTTCTAAACCTCAACCCCTCACTCTCACCTTTACTACTATAAAAACCCAATTCTAACTGAGCTTGGGGCTCTCCGGTTATTCCAATATGTTGGACATGCGGAGAGACCGAGTTTGCAAACTAGATTAAAATAAAGTCTCTTTGTTTTTACATACGGCACTCGGTCTCCTTGTTGGCTTTTGCGGGGACTTTGCAGATTTGGACATAACAATAATCCCTATGGAAACCTACTACCTTTGTAAGCTAATTAAAAATATATAATGGGTCTGGAGAGACAGCTGAGAAAATAAGAGCACTTGTTACTCTTGAAGAAGGCTAGGTTTGATTCCTAGCATCCACCCACCTGGGAGCTCCTAAGTGTCTGTAATTCCAATTCCAAAGGCCCTCTTCTGGCCTCCACAGGTAATGCATGCAGATAGCATACCCACATATGCAGGCAAAACACTCATACACATAAAAGAAGTAAATCTTCAAAAGAAAATACATATATAATTTTTTATATATGAATTTTGAATATAGATACCCTGCACGGATGGACGATTATTCCCCCAGAAGACATGGTTTATTCAATGAAAATCTCAATACTAGGCATGGGATAGCTTCCTATGACTTAGGGTCAGGGAAGCCCTAGAGGCCCTCCAAACAATACAGGTTATTGATACTGTTCTTGGTTGCCCACCAAAACTAAGTAGTAAGACAATATTGCTGAAGATGCTATACACTTTGGTAGCTGAACGTAGAAACATCCAAGCAGAACTGACCTGGAAAATTCCTCCCTGATGACCAGCCTTCATAGTGGCAGAAGGTGCTGGCGCTGTGCAGGCTGTTGGGGAAGAGAGCGCATCCACGATATCCCTGCAGAAAACCCTGACAGGTCCGATGTGCCCGACGGTGTGGTGGCATGACAGTTATGAGGGGAACCAGCTACTTCTGAATACAGGCCTGGTCCTGTGAACCCGGTCCTGTAAATCCCCTGGCTTGGGAGGTCATGGCCCCAAGAAAGAACCTGCAACTGTTGTTTTGCTAAACTACACATTATCATACTTCTTTCTGGATGTTTCTGTCCATGAATTGGTACTGTCCTTAGCCATGGCCAGAGGCGCCTCTTTTTGTGGTGAGCAGCAGTTAAATGCAGAGACTCTAAGAGCTGGCAATAAGTGACTGTTAAGTGCTTAGCCCTAAAGAGACGTCTGCATCACTCCCCACCCCAAGGCTCAGAGACGTCTCTGACAAAGGGTGGAAAAAGCTAAGAGCTGGAGAATGGGGCAGAGCCTGCGGAATGCTGTCTTTTGGCTATAGCCCAGTGAAATTGCTGCAGCTGTAGCTACTGCAAAGGTCTGCGAACATTCCAGCAGGCGGCGCTGAATGTGCTCAGTGGGTCATCAACACACGGGAAGGACACGGAGGCGAGAAGTGTGCTGAGTGTCTAGAGGAATTGGGGAAGGACATGGAGTCCCTGGGAGGGGAGTGGGAAGGAGGAGATGGGGTTCCTTGAGGGAGTGGAAGAGGTGAGTTGGGGCTGCCTAAAATCAAGACAACACATATGAAGTTGTCTAAGGGTGAGTAAAACATACTCTGTTAAAATGATCATATAATTGTGTAGCATGTGCTTGACATGTAATAAGTGCAATAAAATTACTGCCTCTCAAAGTGAAAGTGGGTTAGTGATGTAACTCAGCGGGAACTGAACTCTGGTCCTCTGGAAGAAGAGCAAATGCTATTAACCACCGAGCCATCTCCCCATCCTTGTGATACATCTTTTAGATTGTTTTTATTTTGCTCATTTGATATGGGGTCCCATCCCCTGCAATCTCTGAGTTTTCCCACAGAAACTCTAAGAAGACGCTGGAGATGTTTATGTCCAAACATAAATTTATGATGTTTTCGTCTGTCAGAGAGACTTGCTTTAAATGCCGTCTTGAAATTTCCCTTCCAAGTGAAAAGAAACCAGTGTGCAGCAGCTAGCTTATTCCTGAACGCAGCCTCTACCTCGGAGTTGGTGTCGCAAATACTCAGTCCAGATCTCCCACTGGAGGGCAGTAGAGAGCCATCCATGCGGTCCCTGATTTGGAAGTCACCATCTGGGACAGACCTTAGAATGTTTGATACTTGTTCCCCACAGATGAAAAGTCACAAAGTACCTCTACAAGAAATGGATTTTCTTTCATAAAAATGCTGTAATTTGTTAGGAGGACAAGCTAAATGAAAATAAAGCATAATTTGGTAAGGTCAGCAGGTCCCATATCTATAGGTGTAAGCCACTCAGATTAACAGTGTTTGAAAAAAGATTGCACATTTACCAAACACATTCAGTTCCTTTCTTACCATTATTTGTTAAATCAAACAGTTTTTACATAGCATTTGAATTTTAGAGATGGTTTAGAGTGTACGGGGAGCTTCCACACCGTGTTTTATAAGATCCTTAAGCATCCCAGAATTTTGATACCCAAGGGAGTCTTGAAACTTAGTCGCCATAGATAGGAGGGGTAACTTGATGATTTACCAAGTGGACAAAATGAAAACAATGTAACGACACTGCCACAAATGTTCTCTTTTTGGCGTGTGGTTTTTATGAAGGACTTGAATGGACTGAGGCTTTAAAGCGTGGGGCAGAAACGTGTAGGAGGTGTGAACTTTACCCACAGACTTGCACGTGTCCAAGTAAATGCCATAGCAGGTCATTAAGCTTAAGTGTAATTCTGGGCCGTCAAGAGGGCCTCGCAGGTAGCGGTGCTTGCTGCCAAGCCTGATGGAAAGTGCATGGTGGAAGGAGAGAAGAAACTCCTGCAAGCTGATCTCTGACCTCCACACGCATGCTGTGTCGGTCCCAGGTGTCAGGGTACATTTTAAAACTCAAACAAAGTGTACTTTGGGGCTCCCACCTAATCAAAATGATGGGGACTTCCTCCACAGTGGCAGTCCAAACACCTGTGGCTATGGCAATTGTAAGGTCACACGTCAATCTCAGGATCACACTTGGGGGGCACCAAAAACCCTAAAACCACAGTGTTTAGAACCCAGTGCCTCAGAAATATGGTCCTTTGGAAGTGACAGGCCAGTGGCCCTTTCTTCCATCTGGAGTGGCCATTACCAGCGCTGGGAATCCTAGAACGGGTAGAGCTAGCCCCAGTACCATCACCAACCTGGGCGCTTTGCTCATGGTTTTCATTCATTCCGAGCTAGCCCCGAGCACCAGCGTCAGCATGGGTGCTGTCTGCGGTGCTCATGGTTTGTTTTCATTCCTTGTGGCACCTTTCACTCTCACCGACCCCTCCCCCAGCCTCGAAAGGGCAAAAGGGCGTTGAGTTGTCTTCTGATGCCTCACCCCACCTACCGTTCTAATGGACTGTCTTCAGTGGTCTTGGCTTTCGCTAGAGTCCAGATGAGAACATATCCTGCCTGAGGAGTTCCTGCTTTTTGCTGGGCAACATAAACCACCCCTGGGACCAGCAAGCTCTGTGGATTGATGACCATCAGTGGAAGCTGAGGAAGGAAGGAAAATTACAAGCAGAGCCGAGACCTTCCAAATCTTCAACAAATCAGCCTTCCCCAGAAGCTGGAGCCTAACACTGTTCTGTTCCTCGTAATCTCCCAGCAGAAGCCACAGGCATTCTTCGTGCCTCCAAGCACCTTCAAACTGCATTCAAAACCAGGCCCACAAGTCTGGAAATCTCCCTTCACTAATTTGTTGTACACAAATGCCCAAAGAAGCCTTTGAATGGTAAATGCGGTGGGAGGGGCAGTTTCCATGACAACAGTCCAATGCATCCTCTTCTCCTGCAAGCCAATTAGGTCTTCATTGCTGAGCTGCTGTGCATGAGAAGGTGAGGGCTGGGGCCTTGTGCAGGGAGGAGGGGTGAAGTCCTCAGCACCTGGAGCTGCATCCTGAGCCCACTGAGCTGTGCTTTGGCCTCCTTTGGTTGCCCTGGACCACTTGGGGAAAATACGTTTGCAGCACACACAACAAAGAACTGGTTTCTTTAATAATACAAAGAATGATTATGAACTAACACAGAATACATCAAAACACAATAGGAAAAAAAAATGAGCAAAGGACATGAATAGGTACCGTGCAGCAAAAGAAATGATTGAATTTGTATGGGAATGTCCTTAATCTTATTCATAATGAAGAAAACATGTGTTTAAGGGAGCACCACTTTTCTCCTACAGCTCAGAAAAGACCCGGAGGTTTCATGAGACTGTGTGTTCAGGTGATGTGGGGAAGCCATCGTTTACACGTTCAGAGCGTGAGGGTAAATCAATATAATCACCCAGAAAGTGACTTAGTGGTTCCTTTTCTAGCAATTCATCCTCCAGCTGCACTTACAGTTGTACGGGGAAAGCATTGTTGGAGAAAATGACGGGGACAGATCAAAGGAATGATTGGTAGGATTGTAAAGATGCAGACAGCCAGTACGCCTGCCATGTACCATTAGCGCAGCTGAGGGAGTGGTATGGAATGGACGGCCTTCTATCTTAGTTTAGCCTGAGATAGGAGTAGGATTAGTTACTTTTCTCTTAATTAAGTAGTTGACAGA